>NC_055965.1:11705889-11730889 GCF_018492685.1 Alosa sapidissima
TGTGTGTGTGTGTGTGTGTGTGTGTGTGTTGGGGGGGGGGGGGGGGGGGGGGGGCTGTGGGGTGTATTTTGGGATTGGGATGGGGGTGGGGTGTACACAGTGTCTGAATTCACAAGGTCAGGCATGTGTTTTCCTACTTAGTAAAAAGAGGTTCAAACCACAGAAGTGGTGATTAACAGTCAAGCAATGTGCGGAGACAGACTTTTTGGAGGAGAGACAGAGAGCATATGAGACAAAGAGAGGGGAAAAACTACAAAAAATATAGATAGATAAATAGATAGATAGACAGATAGATACTGTAGATAGATAGATAGATAGATAGATACTGTAGACAGATGCATGCATAGATAGATAGATAGATAGATAAGAAGATATTATGTAAGTTTGTGTGTTTCACACCATGAGTGTGTGTGTGTGTATGTATATGTGTATATGTGTGTGTGTGTGTGTGTGTGTGTGTGTGTGTGTGTACTGCATTAGCTTGTCTCTTTCTTTTTCTCTGTGTCTGTGTAAATATGTGTGTGACTGTTAATTGGCTGGGCTGAAACAAACAGCTGGCCCTGAACAACAGACTTCAGCCAAACTCTGAGCAGCAGCAAACCAGAACCAGAGAGAGAGAGAGCAGGAGAGAGGAGTACAAGCTAGAGGGATAGAACAGACACATAGACTCTATTCTTAATTATTACTATTTTCAGTCTGCTATTTTTAAATAACTATAAATAAAATGAGAGTAAAAGCACTGGGTTCTTTCAACGGCCCAACTGTTGGAGGGTGCGTTTTCCTCCAAGCTGTGATTACCACAGTGGCACTAGCTAGTGTTGTTCTGCCCCATTGGAGTGCAATTACCAAAGCCCCCCCCCCGAATAAGCTGCAACTGCAAAAAGACAGAAAGAATTCGAATGAAGCCAAGTCAGTCATTAGAACTGCAGGAGATGTGCAAAGAGAGTCTACTGTGGGGTGTGCCAGCCAGACACTACTGAGCAGAGGACCCTGTGTGTGTGTGTGAGGGTGCATTAGAAAGGCTATAATTTAAATGGACATGTAAACGCTATTTCCTCTTTCCAATCTTGCGAACTTCACTACAGTAAAGCTGCATTGCCATTTATTAGCTAGTAACAACCACCACATAGGCTAGTCGAGGTGATGAGGGTTATTAAGATCGACTTTGAACACAGTGAGCCATACAACTTGACAATTACACTGTATCATAGTGTTAATGTGTTGAGTAAAGCTACACATGTTTAGATTGATTTTGTTACCATGTGTGTTTATTCCTGCCGTTACAAAAACTAGCATCTCAGATAATGTTAGCGATTAGCTCATGTCGATATGGCAATATAAAACACCTTCAGTTTTCGGTGTAGTCGCTGACGCTGATTGATTGGCTTGTGAACAGGGCAGCTTCTTTGTATTGCTCTGATAGGCTACTCTGCGGCTAGCAGTAGCCAATCAACAAACGTATTGTGAGTTGTAAGTGGTCTCTTTTCTAGAATCTTTGGGTGCACTCACCGCATGTTTTAATTAAGGGTGCTTAAGTGTGCACATGTTCTTCTTAAGTTTTATTAAGTGTGCTTGCTGAAAGCAGCACACTTATTGTTCTTAAGTTTTATTATTCCCGTCTCCCTAATTTTTTGTCAGCTCTAGCGCCTAGGCCCTTTGAGACAGAGACACCGTTCCAGTTTTAAAACGTCCGGTCAGTACCTGTGTAAGTTGCTCGCGAAGTTGACGTCAGGTGGGTGTGTCGTTCGTCCGCCATATTGGATTGAACAGAAAGCGAAACAAAATTTTCACAGGTCACAAATTTGGTCCGAACGCCACGAAACTTGACATACATTATCCTTGGACCAAGCCTCACAAAAGTTACCAGAAGGATTTTTGATTTTCGAAAGCGCTTGCCCGTCACAGCCAAACGAAATCGGCGGCGAAGCACCGAAACAGGAAGTCGTCCATATCTCAGAAACACTTTCACATATCGATACCAAATTTTGTATTTGAACTCAGGACTCCAATGTGAGGGTGCATAAGCTAAAAAAAAGAAAACATTCCAAAAGTTTCCAGCATTTGGCAAACCACCCACCCGTATTTGGTATCACCTTTCACATTTGCAGTTGTACTTCTATCACAATGCCCCCCCCCTCTCCCCTACATACACAGCACATTATTTCATCAGGAAGCTTCTCCAACACACATCCCCAACATACTTACAGCACACTGCCCCCCGCCCAATACACAGCACATTGTCTCATGAGGAAGCTTCTCCAACTCACATACTGCACACTGCTCTCTCCCCACATACACAGCACACTATCCCATCTCCCTTGTCATCCCCCAACACACACACCAAGACCCCTGGCAGTTGGGTTAGCCACTTGAGCCGTGGATCTGCCCAAGGTTTCTTCCTTAGTAAGGGAATTTTTCCTTGCCCCTGTTGCTCTTGGGTGCTCCTTGTTGGTGCCCCCCCCCCCATCTCAATCCCAATCCTCCCCCACCTTTCTTATGCAGCCACTTAATCTACTAAACCCTTCTTCTACTGCACTACCCCCCCCCCCATAAATGCACAAATAGGCTGACACCAGACATAATTTCACTGCATTTCTCTACATCCAGTAACTATATGCACGTGACAATAAACTTGGGATAGTATGAACTTACGAACTGAAGTGGCAAGGAGAACATTAGCTATTTATTGCTGACGTAGTACAGTTATTTTCACATTGACGGTATTCAAATTAAATTTTTCATTATTGTTAAATGGGAGAGTATTATTAAAAATGTTACAAGTATGCAAATTCATATGTTTACGGGCATTTAGGTTTTACTATGTTGTTTTGTTGTAAAGACATGCAAGGCATTCTGGGCCATGTATTGAACAGTGGTCGGCAGCACTCCATTCGTATTAATATGAATAGGTGTTTCTGTAAACCTAGGGACAATAAACAGCTATCTCTGTTACAAAAACAAGCTGGTAATCGCTCATTGAAGAGGGAACAGTGATAAAAAGGTTGTTTTCCTAAAAGCATGGAGTTGACGAAAGAATAAGCAGGAAATGTCACGTTAATGTTAAATAGCCTACATCTGAACGCTAGGTGGCAACGTTGTATTACATTTCACTAAATGCGGTGGAATTAGTGTGAGCTTCACAAGTAAGGAAGGTGCAAATATTATGTAATTTATCATGGGAAATTATTGGAAATGTTATTTCTTGTTTATTCACATCCATTCGTAATCACACGTACACTTTTAATACCTGGAAGACTCTCATTTTGTTTATTTGATGTTGCCTAGCAACGCTGGGAACAGCCTTCAGCGCAAAGATTCTAGAACTGAGCTTCAGAGACCCTTTGAGTTAGTGGCCAATAACCTAAAATATCGGTTTCCATGTGTATGTGCTGGATGGTGTGCGTCCTTTATGAAAGTAAGTGTTTTATAGAGTTACAGACATAATGAGTCATGTTGCAGTTGTCAACATAAATGTGCCCCTTCTGTTATTAGAATGCTAAGCGGAGACTTTGCATGCCAAGCAGAGATTTAACATCATTCATTTCTTGTGTGGCTAGAAGCTAGCTAGCTATGTCATAGGGAGGAGATGTTGCTGTATGGGATTTATGTTGCTTAGCGTAATGCCATGGTCATTTGATATGAGATGCTTGTACTCGTAACTTCGTCATTCATAACTTTAGGACTCCTATTTTTTTTTACTAAGAGTAATTCAGGAAGCATTTTAGTCCTAAAAGTAGCGCCTGAGTCTGTGACAGCTTAAACTAACTCACTAAGACCGATTCTCAAACATTTTTTTGTGGTGGCATTTCACGTCGCGATGTTTTGAAATGCGTCTGCAGGAGCTAACAATCGCGAGGGAACAATTTTGCATTGTAGGCATAACTAAGGGATGCAGTAACACCACCAACAACAACCAAAACTAGCCTACTCATTGTCAACATGTACATTAAATGTAACATTTCATTGTGAATCAAATTAAAATGTTCTCGTCTTTGCAAACGTTGGCATAGGCATATGGTGACAGATTAATTTAATAATGTTGCTGCGTGAATCACGGTAAGCGAAGTGGCCACTTCTTAATGAGACTCACTGTATGGAAGTAGGCTAAGTAAAAAACAGATGTTTCATTTCAAATAAGATAAGGTTAGGATATGCCCGCTTGACAACGGCAGAGATAGAACTGGCCTTTGGCCAGAGCAACCATCCATTTAGAACGACTGGCCTTCATAGCAACCAAAGATATTAGCTGTGATTCATGTACAGTATGCATGCAATGTGATGCAAAGTATAGAAAGGTGATGAAATATACAGAGACAGGTCAAGAAATATAGTGCAATGTAGACAGTAGTATACAGTTGATTTACAGAAGGTGGTTTAGAGTAATATGAATTAAATATAAATATGTGCAGTGTATTAGCAGTTACCTCATACAGTAAGTAGAATAATGTATGTAGATGTAGCAGTAGCATTATAATAGTAGAAATAATAATATAGATACATGCAGTGTATTAACAGAATATAATAAAACAGAATAAATATGGATACTCAATATGACAAATATATAACAGATATGTACATAACATACAGCTATGTGCAGTGTGGAAACAGTGTCATTCTAGTGCAGAAACAACATTATAAGAGTAGTAAGAATAAGTCTATGTGCAGGATGAATAGTATGAAGATCAGTAGAATAACTATGTATTGTAGCGTCGGTGGATGTTCATGTCTAACGTTGAATGAGTGTCTCCCAGAATGCAGTGCAAGTGAATGCTAGAATGTGTAATGTCGGTTATAATTGTTGTAGTTACGTTTAGCATGTTGTGTGTTTGTTAGCGTGTCAGTCTCTTTGGTTGTACCTCATGTGCTTATCCCCGTGTTGATGTGTGTGGTAAACCCTTATTGTGGGTTGCATGTGCGGCGGAGACTACCCCTGTGTTGCCCTATCCTAGTTGTCTGATTGTGTCTGAGTCTACCTGTTCCAATAAATGGCCGTCCTGGCCAAAGGTGATTCTTGTCTGAGGGTGAGATCGCTACATTGTTGTCAGAAGTGGGATGGGCCCCTCCCGCGGCGCGAAGATCTACGCCAAATCAAGATGGAGAAGAAGGCCGAAGACCAGACCAGCAAGATGGCGGCGAACCTCAGCAGATGTTCCAATGGTCCTTTTAAGGACTAGCCAGCTTGTTAAGCTCGCCACTGCGGAGGATGGAGGACCTTCCGGCCCGGCGCGGGACCTGTGCAGGCGACCAGCGGGACCAGCCCTGCACAGCCGACGAGAGCTGCCAGCGCTGGAGGAAGCGGCCCCGGCTGATGTCGCGGAAGTGTCCACGGCTGGCAAGAAGTTCCCAGCTCGACGCTGATGTCGATGCTGCCGTCATCCTAGGATCTCATCCATAGAGCGCGAACTCTCTGACGACCTTGGAACACGACCACAGCGGCCGGGTTTACACCGCCAGCTACTGAAGAACTTCTAGAGCGTCAGTTGCCGGTCGAGAGTGTGATGGAGTCATAGCTGCTAGTTCGGGAGCTTGCGGTGCTCCAGCTAGTGACCAAGAGGGTAACGTCGACCTGTAGAGCCTTGGGAGCTATCGTTTTGTGGACTGTTTGAAGTTTGAAGTGCGCACGTTCGACACAAGTCTGCGCAATGTTTTTCATTTTGTGTTTTTTTCGTTTTGTGTGTGAGTTCCTGTGTGTCCCGAGCCTGCTGGGAGGGTCGAGGTCTCCATTTCCCGCCACAGTGGAGCATCGTTGTGCTCGAGAGACAGCCGACAAAAGTTCTACAGAGGGGCAGTGCGAGGAGGGACCTCGATGTGGACTGCTGACCGCCTGGAGATCGGCACACTGTGGACAGGCAACGGCCACAAGCTGTCACAGTAGCCAGAAGGGGCTACCGAACGTCCAGGGGTTCCAGCGTATCCGGGGGTTCGGCTTGCAGTGGGACTGTTTGCTGCTGTTTGAGGTAGCGCAGCTGCACGGCGGGAGACCGAGGGCCCAAGCGTCACCACGACCGACGTCTGGCCGGTCCTGGTGCTTGTTCGGGGGAGAACTGACGTGACAGAGGCAGCCGAGAGCCCTTCCAGTCGGGAGGGGTTATCGTTGGAGAATGCCGGGCCTTTCTACGGGAGCTGCTCCAAAGACTGATCGCCTGGGGTCGTAGTGGCCAAGAGCGGACCACTGACAGCCTGGGGATCCTACGTCTACAGAGAAGCTCCGGCCGCCTTGGACTCTCCATTTGCAGCCGGAGGCTTTCCGGTCACTTGGACTAAGCACTGGGACTGACACCGACGCAGCCGCGAGCGGTGGGCTGAGCTGTCATTGCCGGGGACGACAATGGCTCGGGAGGGGGTTATGTAGCGTCGGTGGATGTTCATGTCTAACGTTGAATGAGTGTCTCCCAGAATGCAGTGCGAGTGAATGCTAGAATGTGTAATGTCGGTTATAATAGTTGTAGTTACGTTTAGCATGTTGTGTATTTGTATTTGTAGTGTGTTAGTCTCTTTGGTTGTACCTCATGTGCTTATCCCCGTGTTGATGTGTGTGGTAAACCCTTATTGTGTGTTGCATGTGCGGCTGAGACTACCCCTGTGTTGCCCTATCCTAGTTGTCTGATTGTGTCTGAGTCTTCCTGTTCCAATAAATGGCCGTCCTGGCCAAAGGTGATTCTTGTCTGAGGGTGAGATCGCTACAGTATAAATGTAATTACAGTAGGCCTATGTACATTTGCAAATAAATAGAAAACTATGGGTGAGAGGGATAAATTAATTTTATCTAATCGTAAAAGTAAATTGCATTAAATTAAATTGCAATTAAAAATCTTTCCAGTAGGCTTTAATGTCACGCAAAAAGTACAACCAAAGCTGAGCTTGATCAACTAGAACGTCTAAAGAACCAGAACTTGAGTGTAGTTTTTTGCTGGGTCCCAGCAGAGCCATATAAAGGTAGAGTTGTGACAACTCCATTGACGCTAATGTTCAATTTTTTTCCAACAATGGCAGCTAATGGAAGCCTCAAATAGTTCCCGGAAGTTAACAATTAATAATAGCAGCAGTGCAGTTACAGCACTATAGACTGTTTGTAGCCAACATTTCAGACTCAGATGTACATTCCTTTGCCTCATCCGAATAATAATAATAATAACACTAATAGTAGTAAAGTAATAGTAGGCTATCAATAGCCTAATTATAATTAATTAAAATTATAACTTTTCTGCTGCTCAGTCTTTATCAGTTCCTCATCAAATAAATTAAGAGGCTAAAAGCCCAATAAATGTGCCACACTAATAGCCGAATATAAGATAACCCTTGCCTATCCCATTTCAATTAGGCAGCACTACACCATCACGAAAAAGCTGTCATTAAGTTTTTGCGTTTAGTAGGCCTACAACTTTTATGACGTGACGTTTCTTGGGCATTTAGCTTCACCATCACATAAGTTGTAACGTATGCGCAATGCTCATCTAGGCTATGGATTTAAGTGGCTTAACGGCAGCAAAAGTGGGATATAGTGAACTGCTTCCCCAAAACAATTCCTCCATAACTGTGTATTTAATCGTTTGATATGTGGATAACTTTCAGTGGACTAAACCAAAGGTTAAAAGATTTTGTTATGACAAGGCTAGCTGGTTCGTTATATGGCGAAGCATATAGCCAACTTTGTTTGCAGCAGTGCAGCTGAGTTTGTTGTTAACATTGTTGGTAACTGTCAGGGAATTTAACCCCAACATAGCTTTGCCCAGGGGCGCCTGCAGGAAATAATGCTATGGTACGCACACCCATCACCCCCCCCTGCAAAAAAAAAAAAAAAAATCACTCGTGAACAATATTTGTCCGTTTTACGTCCGTGCATTGGTCTGTAGCCTACATAGCATAACAACATCCACATGCAATAATACAACGACAACGTCCACAATGACCTATTCATTTGGACAACTTGATACAGCCCTATACAGGCTAAAGTTACCTTTAGTTTTGTTCTAGCGTAACGTGACGTCTGGATTTAGTGCAGTCTAACGTTCTGACAAGCACACCGATTGCCTACCTTGTTCTTGTCCATCTGGAATAACTCCTAGCTTTGCTGCCTCCATCCTTTCTGTTTTCGTTGTTTATAACTTGTGATATCCATGATGAGTATGAGTTAGTGAATTAGCTCAACATTGTGTGCTGATAACCATATATAGATAGCCGAGTAAAAGAAAACAAGTAGCCTATTGCGTGCCTCTCTCCTGCTCAAACAAAATGTGTGCACGTTAATTTTGATAACGTGTTCACTAACTTTACGTAGTAGAAAATGGTAAATAGCCTGATGGCATGCAACTAATGGGACACTGTGCATAGTTGGGAAGGTATGGTAGGCCAATTTGGTGTGAATACACACACACACAAGGGACATTTTCTCTCGCTGTTGAGCCTGATGGTACGCACAGTGCGTACGGACGTACACCTGCAGGCGCGCCTGGCTTTGCCCACAACCTCTGGTACCAAGAGGAGAGCCTGCTAATGTAAGGAAGAATTCCTCACACCATCAGTCTCTGACTCTGCAGCCCAAAAGCTGTCTTTTATTGTACAAATGCACACAGAAAATAGGAAGCAAGACATAGTGACTTCATTGTGACATACTCTTATCTCACCCACACACACACAGAGACAGGGTGCAGTTCCTGTCTGTCTGGGTGCACACTTCTTAGAACTCAGCACAACAACATTTAACTTGAACTCTCTGTTCTTAGAACTCAGCACAACAATATTTCTACTTACACAAATGGTGGTAACACTTTACTTGACGGATGAGTTCATAACACATTCATAGCAGCTGTCATAAACTGCACATAAAGCATTCATGACGACACGACGACACGATCACGACGACAACTTGTCAAAATAAAAGTCCAACAATCCCAAAGCAGCAATGCTGTTTTTTCTCTCCAGCCTTTGTAAATATTTCATGAATATCTTATGAAGTCTACATCGAATGGCACTTTACTATACAAGTTGTGAAGTGCTCGTAATCACTGAGTTTAACACTGGGAGGTAAACTAGCTTACATTCAGCTGACCTGTATTTATGTAACCTGGAACGGTCAGACATTCCCAGTAGCAAAAGATGAGAAATCATGATAAAACAAAAACATTTTTATGAAACAAAATGATTTGCTTAACCATGTTCTGGAGTAGCAGCCCATTGACTCAGACGTGATCAGATAAGAGGTTTGGAACAAAAACGTCAATGCTGCTTTGCGATTGTTGGACTTTTATTTTGACAAGTTGTCGTCGTTCTGTCTTCCACATTCATGAAAGGTTTGGTATGAATGTTGAATCTTAAGCTCTTTAGCCTAGCATCTTAATGGTGAATGACAAACGGTGACAAAGTGTTGTTGTTTATGAGTTCATAGCCTGGTTATTTATCAAGGACTATATCACGTTTTATATGTTATTATGATCACTCGCATCGCATTACCATGGGGTTACTGTGTAGGTAATCCTACGGTTAACTTGACATGCCCACCATTACACTGGATGTTAAAAAACTTTTAAACTTTTTTTTTATTCTCCAGAGAGCTACTTAATGTAGCTCATTATCTCAGATCAGTGAACTACCAGAGAAATCGTTGGAGAAAAAACTCAAACAAGTTAATGTTAGACTTCAAAAACACGGTTTACAGCTCTTGAGTCACGTACTAGGTCGTTTTTTTTATAACGATAATTTAGATAGGCCTAGGCTACACTTATGGGGTGGGTGCTATTGCGTTTTCTAAAGAATCTCCCGTCTTGGTTTTGTACAGAAATGAATAAGTGACACATACGTAAAAGGGAGAAAAAAGGTCACCTTCCGTTATTTAGCAGGCTACGGTCTGGAATGTAATTTAATAGTATAGCGCCGAGGCTATTTGCCCCCGTGTTGGACTTTCCCCTGTGTTCCTCTGTGTCTTCTGTTTTCCCGGCGTGTGCGCGTGTGTGTGTGCGCGCGAGAGTGTCTTTGTCTCCCTCTCCCTTCTGTGTCATACTGTAGAATGTGTCAATAAGTTCTGATGTGTTTTGATTGGGGGGAGGTGTCCGGGAGGGAATATTTAGGGGTTCGGATAGGTTAGCGATTGATAAGAGGAGGGAATAGAATAGGGGGTTCTAAGACGTACCAAAGTGAGGTAGAGGTGTAGAGGTGAATTACGTGCGAGTGGGTTGTGTTGCATTGTTGTTGGCCGATGCGAGTGAATGACGAGTGATTGAGACGTGATTTGTCAGGATCGGTTTGTTGCTTTGAAGTGGACACCTCCTGCTACCCGTACCTTAGCCTGTACATCCTTTGAAAAACTAGATGTCCCGCAGAGCGGTACAAAATATGACCGCCACCCAGTCCAGCACATTTTTTCCACAAAAATAAATCACACTGAAAGGCCTATATGATTCTAACTGTCTCACTAAATTGCATTGTCCACACTCAATTCTCACTGGTATCTGCTAGACAACAAGTACCAAAACATGATTAGTTCATAGATTTCACATGTAAAATTCATTTTATACAACCCCACCCCCATCTTGCCTGTTCATAATTCTGAGAAATTCTTGAATTGTGTGCATGTGTGCGTGTACACGTTTATGTTTATGTGTGTGGGTGTGTGTGTGTGTGTGTGTGTGCGTGCTTGTGTGTTTGCCTGCGTATGTGTGTTTGTGCATGTGCATGCATGCGTACATATGTCTACTGTGTGAGTATGTGTCATACGTATGTATACTGTGAATGTATGTGTGTGCGTGTGTATCTGTTTATGCACATGTGTGCACATGGAATGGGTTAACATGACCCCTGGAGGCAAACATACGGAAAAAATTGGTCATCCTAGGCCCTACGGTTCTCAAGATATTCACAGAAAACTGTGTCTGCCCTACCCTCCTTTCGGGGGGTCCAGTACAGCGGGGGGGCTACAGATCAAAACGAAAAACGATGGTTCCATGCTATCCATGTGGGGTTACATGCCCACCAAGTTTCGTGTACCCCGGTCTTTCAGTGTCCCGGGAATCCTTGTTGGTGTACGGTCACTAAATGTACACATAAATTATTTTATTGTAAGGCCCCTCATGAACGAAAGTTCACAAAACTTGGCATGCATTCGGAGGGTGTCATAATGATCCTACACTTTCAATTTCGTGCAGTTTTGACCATGTCAGCCAGAGATATTGTGATAAAAACACCTAATTTTTTGCTTTTTAATTTTTAACTAGGTGGCGCTATACATGAAACAAGTGGTAATGGGATGGGTTGACATGCCCCCTTAAGACCAACATACAAAAAAAAGGTGGACCTCCTAGGCCCTACGGTTCTCGAGATATTCACAGAAAACTGTCTCCTGTCACCTACAGGCCAGTTGGTGTATAGTAACATAAATTAATTTATTGTGTGGCCCCCCATGAACAAAATTCCACGAAACTTGGCGTGCATTCAGAGGGTGTCATAATGATCCTACACTTCCAATTTCGTGCAGTTTTGACTATGTTAGGTCACAGATACCTGCGATTACAACACCTCATTTTTACTTTTTTGTGTTTAACTAGGTGGCGCTATACATTAAATGAGTGGTTATGGAATGGGTTGACATGGCCCCTTGAGATCAACATACAAAAAAAAAGGTCCTCCTAAACCTTACGGTTATCGAGATATTCACAGAAAACTGTGTCTGCCCTACCCTCCTTTCGGGGGGTGCAGTCCAGCGGGGGGGCTACAGATCAAAACAAAAAACGATGGTTCCATGCTATCCATATGGGGTTACATGCCCACCAAGTTTCATCTACCCCGGTCTTTCAGTGTCCCAGGAATCCTTGACGGAAATTTGGACATGCGAACAAGCAAGGAATGTGAATTTTGGCACGTTTTCATGATCCACTGGGTCGTTATGGGCCACACAAAATACGGTGTTGCTAAAATTACTCCTATTGTGGCTATTAGATGCGTTTATGAGTATCCAGCTACATTTAATGAGTTAAGTAAAATACATTCACACACACACAAAAAACATCACTAATGTTGTGGACATTCCTTTATTCTGAGATATATCAATAGGCTCTCAAAACAATCCCAAACAGACATAAGGCCTTTATAGAGCAAATGCATATAGATTATTTGTCAAATAAACCAGTAAAAGAGAATTAGGGGATAACATTCACACTCATAGCTCATATTTTTAAAATAAATCAGTGAAAAAGTATCCTGACAAACAAGCAGCATTTGAAAGTAGTTATATTTCATAATTTCAATTCTTCTCTAGGTTACCTGATAGCCCAGTTTGAGAGGTGCAAGACGCGTGACATTATTTATTTTTGCAGCCAATCACTGCTGTTGTTTTATTTTATTGATTTGATCTTAGTCATAGAAGCTAAATTCGACGGCAGGCCACAGGTAAAATCCAACGAACCGCATTCACCTCGCCAGCCAATAGTTGAATAGCCCTCTAGAGCTTTTGAGGTATTGCCACTGCTCCAACACTGAAAGGCACTGTTAGAATGCTTGGATCAAGCCAGGTTCAGCATTTGTTTACTATTTTTCCTTCATCATTAAGTCTATCATATTTATATTTCATCCATTAGTGTTCTTCTCTACAAATGTCTAATTGCCCCAGAATTTTTCAGGTGTACTCTTTTAGGAAAGCCCTTCATTTTATTGTCAAATGTATGCTTGGAGTTTTTCTTGTTGTGTGTTTACCAATACACATTTTCACCATGTGACTGGCCAACATGTAGGATTGACAGTGGCTTAGTGGGATAATGCCTTGTACTAGTGATCCTTAGGTTGAGAGTTCAAATCCCACTTGAAGCATTAGTGTTCGAATGCTGTTGGGTTGTGGAGGTTAGTATACTAGAATAGAATGCTGTTGGGTTGTGGAGGTTAGCACACTATAATATTACAGCTACTTGTCAATATGGACTTGTAGTGCAAGGCAAGTATAACTGTATAATTATAGGCTGTTCATCTTATTGACTCCAACACAGAATCCACCCCCACCCCCCTTCACCTACCACCACAAATACAATTCAATTCTGTGGGAAACACTGCCTTCCATTATCAGACCCTTCATTTTATCCACGACAATTGCATAGTCCTGTAGAATAGAGTATTGTTAGAATAATATTGGGTTGTAGAGATTAGCACACTAGAATAGGGTATTGTTAGAATACTATTGGGTTGTGGAGATTATTAATTAACTTTAGTGACAAAAATATTTTTTTCCCTAAACATATTGGACTTGCTATCTGGCTCACCCAAATTCTTCCCCTTACATTTACTCCCCTAAATTACTGCAAATATAGACTTGCCTGCGAATAATAATAAATAATACCTAAGGGATAATGTATAGAATGCCGGTCATTATTGGGAAAATAAGTCCAGACAGGGCGAACCGGACCCCGACGCGCAGTGGAGGCCATTATTTTTTTCAGAGGTCCTTTCCCAAGAAATAATGACTGCTAGAACTTTGGGAAATCCCATTCAAGTCAATGGAGCGTTCTACTTGCCTTGTGAAGAGCCGTGTAATAAACACAAATAATAATAATAATAATAATAGGGCTGTCAATCGATAAAAAAAAATAATCGAATTAATTACATACTCTGTGATTAATTCATCTAAATTAATATAATATATCATTTTTGCTGTGAAAGTATTTTAAATATTTAAATTCAAATGAATCATTGACTAATCAGCATTAGTGACATTAAAGTTCAAAAACTCTTTTATTATTATATTCACTGTTCAAATAGTTGCCATAATAATCTATGATATGACCTAATATGCTGAGGAAATAAATTCAAATGTGCTTCGGGAAGAAGTTTTTTTCCCCATACAAGACATTTCAGGCCACAGATATAATCTAGGGGACACAATGAAAATTAATTAACACCCCACTCAATGTCGACACTTATTTCTTTGCATTGATGTGCGACTATAGAGTTGATGAACTCCGGTGATATGCAAATTCCTTGCTGCAGACATTGCAGAGGACTTTATTTTCAACACTTTATTTTTTATCAACACCATCAGGCCATTTTTAATCTCCTCTCCTTCATTTTACAGTCTAATTTTTACTGACTAGAACGGCTCGGGGTCAAAGGTCATACGGAATCGATTAATCTGCACTAATTTTTTTAATCAGTTATTTTTTCTCAAATGAATTAATCGAAATTAATCAGTTATTTTGACAGCCCTAAATAATAATAATAATGTTTTGTATTATTTAAATGAAAGTAATTTTGTTGTAGAAAATGTATTTCTTAAGAAATACTGTTATTTTTTATGCTGTTTAATTCATTTATAAATGGTGCACTGTCACTTTAAGATTCTTTGCCAGCTCCACTCAAATATAGCCTATGGCTGGTGCTGTGCTATAATGGCTGTGCCCTCTCAGTTTATTAATGGTCAGTAGTGGAAACTACTGTTGCCATCGTGCTCTCTCCCTTTTGTGCACGCTCAAATGCGTTCCCAATTAAATGGAGTAACATAACGTAGTTAGATCTGCTGCAATGGAGATATGTATCTCGATGTAACAAGCTGTTCTGACATTGACATTGTAAACGTTCTCTAAGAAGAGTGTAAAGCAGTTCAGTTTGCAGGAGGGTAGCCTAAAGATAACCACAACGTCATCTATCGCTGGAAAAAAATAGCGAGCGGCCTATGACAAACTGGACCGGATTAAAGTGCGTGGTGGGCCGCAGTCTGGACATGGTTTAGTCATTCGTTGATATGTAAAACACTGACGTGTAGGCTACATTTTCATTATTGTTCACTCGTTTTAAGTAGGCTGTGTCTTGAAACGCTTATGCATTGTAGGTTGCAGATGTAGCTTATAAAATACATAAATAAAATTCACGGATCCCGTGTTAGCTCAACTCTTATTAATTGGCTATATCGGAGGAAGCCATGAGAAAGCAAACAAGGACTAAAAGTTAACGTGATTAAAAAAGGCATGTGTGGTTTACGTCATGTGATGTAGGTATGAGTTGAGAGCCCTGCTTTGCTTATGTTTTTGGTTAACTTCACTTGCCTGAAATCCGAAATATTTTCGAACAACGGATGATCCGTTTCGAGGGACAAGCTCTGGCCTTCTGCTGTGCCACACATTTGATTTTTGATCGTCGTTTTTTGTATAGTCTAACTGGCCTACTAATAGTTAACATAATGCTACTAGTCCACAGTGCATCCAAACTGAGCAGTGCATCAGGCTGAGCAGATTGGTAGGCTGCATGCAGGCACATGGTCAGAGAGGTTTAAGGAGCGCTTGATTTGTTTTGTAGCGGAGCACTCTATGGGTTGCCAGGTTGGTTCTTTGGGTAGAGCACGCATTTTTAATATCACTCGATCACGCAAATTTGATCGTGGGAAGCCAAAATCGTGATTGTGATCAAAATTTGATTAATTGTGCAGCCCTACTAGAATAGAGTACTGTTAGAATACTGTTGGGTTGTGGAGGTAAGCACACTAGAATAGAGTATTGTTAGAAAACTATTGGGTTGTGGAGATTAGCACACTAGAATAGAGTACTGTTAGAATACTGTTGGGTTGTGGTTAGCACACTATAACGTTACAGCACAGGGTAATCCTAATTTTATGGATTAAATGTATTCCAATCCAACTCAAAAGTTTTGAACACAAAGTGAAGGTTTTATCCAGATCAAAACTAAGAATAGATTATGTGATCTAATCCAATTTCAGGATCCTTGTTTCCCTTTGAACAACCCATTTTCAAGATTTGAAATCCGATAACCGAAATCCAATCACGTTTTTTTTAACAATTGGGCCCAAACAATCAAAGCATATGTAAACTAAAAAGCTATGCTACCTCATGTTCATTTTGCTCGGACCCCGTTAAATCCAAGATGGCGGCGCGTGCACACGCAGCGACCTCTCTCTGTCCCAACCGTACAGTGTTTTGTTTGTTTAAAAAGTGTTTGTCCGAAGGTTTTACGTGTTCGTCTCGTCTTACTACGTCGTACTACAAGTACAGCAGGCAGTTTCTACTTGACATCTGCTAAAGCAAGTTTTGCAGCGTTCTGGACTTTGCAACAGAGACGCTAAAGGAACTCGGACTACTCCGGCCTGCAACAACACCGGACTCGCATGCTACTCCTCCCCGGAAAGAAAGCATCGGAAGCGGTGTGCGAGGAAGCAGAAGAGGGGCAAGCGCGGAGGCGTCCGGGCCAGGCTAGCGGCCAGCCCAACTCGCCCAGCCATACCATCCGTTCTCCTGGCAAATGTACGATCACTGGACAACAAAATGGATTACATACGACTGCTGAGATCAACGAACCGGACAGTGAGTAACTGCTGTGTGCTCGTCTTCACTGAGACTTGGTTAAATGACAACATTCTGGACTCTGCTGTACAACTGGAGCAGCTAGCATGCTATTGAGCAGACAGGGCCATTGTAAAGGGAGAAAAATCACGAGGAGGAGGAATCTGTGTTTACATCCGTGACAAATGGTGTCGGGACACTGTAGTAGTATGCAAACACTGCTCACCACTGGCGGAGTTTATGATCATAAAGTGCCGTCCTTTTTACCTGCCAAGGGAAATTACTGCGATTCTGCTAGACACAGTATACATCCCGCCTACCAACAATAACAGCGATAGGAACGCGGCTCTTAGTGAACTGTACCAGGCTGTCAGTGAACAACAGACGGCATACACAGACGGTTTCACCATCTTCGCTGAAGATTTTACCCATGCTGATCTTAAAACTGTACTTCCAAAGCTACACCACTTGCCCACAGAAGACCCATCCCCCTCTACACGAGCAGCCCCTGTGCCTCTCTGCCGACAGCGTGAAGAGGACACTTGCTGCTATCAACACCCGTAAGGCAACAGGCCCAGACAACATCCCAGGTTGTGCGCTGAAGTACTGCGCAGAGGAGCTTAAAGATGTCTTCACAGACATCTTTAACACTTCCCTGAAGCAAGCCATCGTCCCATCATGTTTCAAAGCTGCCACCATCATACCTGTGCCGAAGAAAACTGCTCCATCCTGCTTCAATGACTACCGCCCTGTGGCTCTGACACCCATCATCATGAAGTGCTTTGAGCGGCTTGTCATGTTATACATCAAATCCATTCTCCCCCCCATCCTGGACCCCTTCCAGTTTGCATACCGAGCCAAACGGTCCACAGAGGATGCAATCTGCTATGCCCTCCACCCAGCCCTCACCCACCTGGAAAAAAGAGACTCATATGTGAGATTGCTGTTTATAGACTTCAGTTCTGCATTCAACACCATAATACCACAACAACTCATCTGCAAACTTGACAAACTGGGACTCAGTACCTACCTCTGTAACTGGCTACTGGACTTCCTCGGTCAGAGGCCTCAAGTAGTATGTGTTGTCAACAACATCTCAAGCAGCATCACACTGAGCACAGGAGCCCCCAAGGCTGCGTACTCAGTCCGCTGCTCTTCACCCTGCTGACGCATGACTGCACTGCAACCTACAGCAACAATCACATAGTGAAATTTGCTGACGACACAACTCTGGTGGGTCTCATCACCAAGGGCGACGAGACTCAACAGGTTGGAGGTCGACCTTCTGACCACGTGGTGCAGGGACAACAACCTCCTGCTGAACGTCAGCAAGACCAAGGAGATTGTTGTTGACTTCCGGAGAGGTCACACCCAACACCTGCCACTGACCATCGACGGTGCTGTGGTGAAGAGAGTGAGCAGCACCAAATTCCTAGGGGTGCACATCAGTGAAGACCTCTCCTGGACCACCAACACTGCATCACTGGCGAAGAAAGCTCAGCGCCGCCTCTACTTCCTGTGTAAACTCAGACGAGCAAGTGCTCCACCAGCCATCATGACCACATTCTACCGAGGCACCATTGAGAGCATCCTCTCCAGCTGTATCGCTGTGTGGGGCGGAAGCTGCACTGAATACAACAGGAAAGCCCTGCAGTGCATAGTGAACACAGCTGGAAGGATTATTGGTGCTTCACTCCCCTCCCTGAAGGACATTTACACCACCCACCTCACCTGCAAGGCGACCAAAATTGTGAGTGATGCAAGTCACCCCGCTCACAATTTGTTTGATCTACTGCCCTCTGGGAAGAGGTGCAGAAGCCTGCGCTCCCGCACCACCAGACTCACCAACAACTTCATACACCAGGCTGTTAGGATGCTGAACTCTCTCCCCCCTCCACCCTCAGCTACATAACATCCTGGACTTTGGACCCACAATGGCCGCCTTGCACTACTTGCACTACTCCACTTGCACTACTCCACTTGCACTACTCCACTTGCACTACTTGCACTACTCCACTTGCACTACTCCACTTGCACTACTCCACTTGCACTACTCCACTTGTACACTTGCACACTTTGCACACTTTGCAACTTGTTGTTGTTGTTGTCCTGTTGTCCTGAAAACACAACACTGCTCTTTCATAACTTGCACCACTATGCCACTTGCTTACTTAGGTCAAACAGAACTACCTGACTTTGTACTATTATATTGACTGTCTATGCACAATTTTAACCCAATTTTGCTGCTCTTATTTCTTCATTGTGCCTTCTTATTTACTCATTTATTGTTTACTTGAATGTTCTGTTTATCTGTGGACTTAATTGGTAAAATATGTCTTGTCTTCACCGTGGAATAGTGAGAAACGTAATTTCGATCTCTTTGTATGTCTGGGCATGTGAAGAAATTGACAATAAAGCAGACTTTATCTTTGACTTTGACTTTGAACTTTAAAACGTCCCGGCAGTACCGGTGTAACTTGCTCGAGAAGATGGCATCATGCGGCGTTATCATTCCTCCGCCATATCGGACTTAATAGAAAGCGAAACTAAATTTTCACAGGTCACAAATTTGGTCCTGGACCAAGCCTCACAAAAGTTACTATAAGGATTTTTGATTTTCGGAAGCGTTTGCCCGTCACAGCCAAACGAAATCGGCGGCGAAGCTCCAAAACAGGAAGTCGTCCATATCTCAGGAACACTGTCACATATCGATACCAAATTTTGAAAAAGTTTCCAACATTTGGCAAACCACCCACAGGTATTTGGTAACTATCGCCTTTCACCTTTGCAGTTGCACTTCTATCACAATGCCTTCCAAGTATGCACAATGTCTCTGGCCAGCCTTGCCCAATCATCAAATCCTTACTCAGCCATGGGTGTTTATGGACTTACGAACTGAAATGGCAAGGAGAACATTAGCTATTTATTGCTGACGTAGTACAGTTATTTTCACATTGACTGTATTCAACCAAAACAACCAAAACTAGCCTACTCATTGTCAACATGTATATTAAATGTAACGTTTCATTGTGAATCAAAATAAAATGTTCTCCTCTTTGCAAACGTAGGCATATGGTGACAGATTAATTTAATAATGTTGCTGCGTGAATCACGGTAAACGCGAATGAAGTGGCCACTTCTTAATGGGACTCACTGTATGGAAGTAGGCTAAGTAAAATAGAGATGTTTCAAATAAAATAACTTAATCAGAATTCTAGGATATGCCCGCTTGACAACGGCAGAGATAGAACTGGCCTTTGGCCATAGCAACGATCCATTTAGAATGACTGGCCTTCATAGCAACCAAAGATCTTAGCTGTGATGCATGTATACATGTAATGTGATGCAAAGTATAGAAAGGGGATGAAATATACAGAGACAAGAAATATAGTGCAATGTAGACAGTAGTATACAGTTGATTTACAGACGGTGGTTTAGAGTAATATGAAGTATTCCTTTATTCCTTTATTCTGAGATACATCTGAGATATAGATGCTCTCAAAACAATCCCAGGCTCTCAAAATAATCCCAAACAGACATAAGGTCTTTATAGAGCAAATCCATATAGATTATTTGTCAAATAAACCAGTAAAACATAATTAGGGGATGGAATATATAACATTCACACTCATAGCTCATATTTTTTTTTAAATAAATCCGTGAAAAAGTATCCTGACAAACAAGCAGCATTTTAATGCCTTGGTCATATTTCATAATTTCAATTCTTCTGTAGGTTACCTGATAGCCCAGTTTGAGAGGCGCAAGACACGTGACATTATTTATTTTTGCAGCCAATCACTGCTGTCATTCTATTTTATTGATTTGAACTTAGTCATAGAAGCTAAATTCGAAGGCAGGCCACAGGTAAAATCCAATGTCAATAGTTGAATAGCCCTCTCCTAGAGCTTTTGAGATATTGCCACTGCTCCAACACTGAAAGGCACTGTTAGAATGCTTGGATCAAGCCAGGTTCAGCATAGCGTATGCCACTGTCTGCTCACGTTGCTGACCGGACCAGGGGAAGCACACTTTCGCAGTTCCCGCCGGAAATGCAGTCTAGTTTAATCTCCGGCTCCGTTCCCCTCCCACCCACTCCTGTTGATTTCTGCCCGTCCCGTCCCTATCACGTTACCATCAGTGGAGAGGGAGTTAAGTCATTTAGAGACGAATGACCGTGCATCATAACTAAGGGACGCCAGACCCTCTTGTAACAGCTGTACTCAGTGATACTGCAGACTCGTAAAAGTAGTTAGAAAACAAGGCAGAAAAACCTCATGCTGCTTCCTTATGTTGGAATGTGCAAAAATGTACAAACAATCAAGAGGATTCCTTCTTGTACTGTATGTGATTTCTGCAACAGTGATACTGCAAACGTGTTGATAGCCTATTGCTGGTTTTTATGCTGTAGTGTAAAGCATGTCACACAGTAGGCTAGCCTACAGAAAACACTTAATTGATGTGATATAATGATAACTTGTTAAATGTATGCCTACAATGGTTTATTAAACATCATAGTCATTTATTTAGTCAGTCATAATGTTCATGTTAATGAATAGTAAGGACATCTAAACGATAGCTATAAACCAAAATTTCACGCAATATCTGCCGTGAGTCCCTATGCGTGAGTCACAAGCTCCTCCCAGCTGACTCTGGCAGATCACGTGGACAGTCAGTCGCGATCGATTATTTAATAAATAAATGTGAATTACGAATAATAATAAAAAGATTTTTTCCATGAACCGTAAAAGAAAACAGGTTTTTTTCCCGCTGTATTCTCCATAAAGAGTAAAGTAAATTATGTACTTATTTCCGGAATTGACGTCACTTCCTGGACTCGTCTGAGGCTGGTCTAATGGGTCTGAGGTCTCTCAATGACTTAACCCCTACTGCAACAGTGAAATTGACTCCCGTACCGCAGACTCCTGCGGGAATACCGTGACCCGCAGGAGTCCCGAAAAATTGTCACCCTCTAACACACACACACACGCACACGCACACACAGACATACACAGACAGCAGGGATAGGACCATGCGTATGTCTGACTGTAGTGTACAGAATGAGTGACTGTGAGAGAGTGTCTATGTGTGTGTGCGTGTGCGTGTGCGCATGTGTGTGTTTGAGAGGAGGGCTGCCTTTCTTTTTCCCCACCTTCCACTCATTTCTCCCTCTCCCTCGCTCAAATAACATTTTATTTCCGCTGCGAGCCACACACGCTGCTTGAGTGGGTGGTGTGTGTGTGTGTGTGTGTGGGGGGGGGGGGGGGTGGTTGGGTCTTGCTGAGGTTCCTTCAGCCTCTCATGGGAGCTCTCGTGTTTGTGTGAGAAGGACAGCTACAGGGCCTGTGTGTGTGAGTGTGTTTGTGTATAGGTGTGTGTGTGTGTGTGTGTCAGTGTGTATGAACAGACTAGATACCGAACACATCATCGCTTTCTTTCATTTGATTCTTTCCATCTCTCTCTCTCTCTCCTCTCTCCCTCTCTTTCTTTTCAATCTCACTGCATCTCCTGAAGATCCTCTTGGTCAGTGGTAGCTGAGCCTGCCTGGTGTCTCATATATGAATAGATGTGGGAGGCAAACAATGGACAGAGTGCAACAGAGAGAGAGACAGAGAGAGAGAGAGAGAGAGAAAACAGAGAGGGAGAGAGAGAAATGAAGAATAAGAGCAAGAGAGAGAGAGAGAGAGAAAAAACAGAACAGAGAGTGGCATGCATGTAGTATTACCAGCTGGAGGCATCTTAGCCTTCCCACACGGAAGCCTCCACTGCTGCTGCTGCTGCTGCTGTGAGTATGAGATACAGGCACACACACACACAATGTAACAATGTACACGCATACAATGCAATGCACACACACTTAGACAGAAACAACTGCCCACCCTCACACAATATGAAAACAAGCAATTCACACACACACACACACACACACACACACACACACACACACACAGCTGTGGTGGGTGGATGCTATGCCATGCCACCACCCCCACCACCACCACCATCTATTGAGTCCATGCTAGGCCACTGTGGTGCACCAGGAACAAAGAGCTCTCTGTCCATCATAAGCTGGGCCATTCACTCACAAACAGTTCGCAGAAACATCCCACAGCCTGGGTGCATCGCATACTGCTGAGTGACAAGAGGGGCTTACTACTTCCTACCTGAGTTGGTCACACGGACATTACGTAGCCATGTCAAATCAGAGTGCATGCATGGGACGCTCAACAGGAGGGGACTTCGCTCTGTGATAGTCTGCACTAGTCTGACTGGTCTGTCTAACACAGTGCCCGAGGGTTGTGGTTTTTGCGACAAAACAGAGAGAGAGCCCTGTTGGCTGGCTTAGACTGCAACATGACAAACAATGGGCTTGGATTCAATCTGACCAGCGTCCAGCAGCTGCAGACCACCATGTTAAACACAGCAAAGTAGGAACGTCTGTTTTGGTTGTGAGATTCGCTGGCCAGGCCGCTGGGACGGACAGACAGATGGATGGCTGATGGACGTGGATTGTTATTTTTTGTTGGTTTTTTTTGTAACGCCGCCTGGCGTAAAAAAAAAAAACGCAGGTTGGAGGCCCTCATCTGTGGGCTGAGGAAGTCGGTTGTCGGCACTCTAAATGAAAGCTCGCCTTTTAACGCGCGGCGGGATTAGCGCAAGAAAGCAATTAAAAGGGAGACTTCTCGGCAAACACGCCGACGAGGAGGGAGGGAGGGAGAAAGACAAACAATGGCCTTGCCAAATTTAACACTGTTAAAAAAAAGATGCCGAATTACGCACAAAACAACTCTCTCTGGACACAAGAAACAAAACAATAGGCCATAATGAGAAATGAATAGCATCAAATGATTTCGGCAAGCTAACTCTGCTGAGGAGAAAGAGAGAAAAAAAAAAACATTATTACTTGATTGCTTCTCTCTTCCATGCCAGTCGACAATGTTGTTTTTATGCTTTGTTATTATTCAAATGAGGCGGTCTAATTTTCAGACAAAAACACAGGGAGATTCAGCGAATGTTTGGAAAAACTCAGGGAGGGAGACAACCTCATAACATGACCACAAAGGCCTCATTCAGACACTCTCATGGACGACAGAGTGACTGTAAACACTCTCTTTTGCGACAGTCAGATTGTTTACCAGCATGCAACTTTATACATAATCGTGTTAGTCAACTGGGAGATATTATTGCCACATGTTCGTGGACAAAAACAATTAGTGTCAATGAAAATGTTTTAGCACAGTGATGAAAGCAAACTGGAGTGCATGTAAACAACAACAACAAAAAAAGTTCAGTGGTCACTGATCAAACATCAAAACAGACCACAATAGATTACTTCAGCTTCGGTAGCATAACCTGAGCCATGCATACAAAGCTACCATTAAAATGATAATGATCTTGACTGATCTTTAGTGAATAAATGTCTCTGAATGCATGTCATTCAAAGGCCATCACTATGTCATTAGGTTTTGCCCAGTTTAACAGCAGCCAGGCTGTAAGGTGCATTTTGCCCAGTGGCACAGCCTAATGTCCCACTGGCTACCATTTTCACAGCACAAAACCATTTGCGCTGGTCCGAGACGAATGACTCACATGATAATTCTGCACACAAAAAATCACTGCTATTTAACAGCAAAAGAGCCATGAGTGACAAGGCCATAAAATTCAGCCATTTGCAGAAGCTGTGAAGCCTCCAAGTCAGACAGGCAGAGAGGGAGAGAAAGAGAGAGAGAGAGAGAGAGAGAGGGAGAAGGTTGGTGGGATGGCGTGGGCGCCTGCTGCCCGCTCCTGCTCTGCTGAGATGGACAAAGGTGACTGGAGAAGGGACGGGGAGAATCCTCTTAATCCCTCCGCTTCACTACTGAGTGGGAGTTCCATTACCCATCAGGCAACTGAGAGGGAAGAAAAAAGGGTCTCGGATGGCCCCTGGGCAAGAGAGAGAGAGAGAGAGAGCAAGAGAGAGAGAGGGAGAGAGAGAGAGAGAGACGGAAGGATGGAGGGAAAGAAAGAGAAGGATGGAGAAAGAGATAGACAGAGGAACAGAGAGAGAGAGAGAGTTGGCAGGTGGGCACTGATGGGCAGGCTCGGACAGCATGTGAGTGGGCACACGGGGTGAGCGGGTATCATTGGCGCCTTCTGACTGCTCGGATCAGCGCTCGCACCAGGCTACCATCAGCGCGTTGCGTTGCGCTGACTCACTGATGACTTTCTCAAGGTGAGGTTGGACTGGACGTGCACAGGCAGGCATCCATCTCTGAGTATGAACCACACACACAGAGACTGTAAACTTTCTGGCAAAAAGAAGGGTGGTGAATTGGTGCTGTACATAAATATAGATGGTGCAACCCGGACATGTTACAGTGAAGGAAACTGTATGCTGCAAGGATGTGGAGTTATTAGCGGTTAGTCTCCGTCCGTATTACATGCCGAGGGAGTTCTCGCACGCAATTGCTGTCTGTGTTTACGTTCCACCTCGAGCTCGGATTCAGCATGTGACGTCATCCACTCCACAATCGCAAGGCTTCAAACCCAACACAGTGATGCCTTTTTTGTGATCTCTGGCGACTTCAATCAAATAACACTGGATTCCACACTCACAAATTTCTACCAGTTTGTTGACTGCCCTACAAGGAAAAACAGGACAATAGACCTCTGTATGCAAACTTGAGGGATGCATACAGTGCAAACCCCCTTCCCCCTCTGGGTAAGTCAGACCACAACCTCATCCATCTCCAGCCAATGTACAA
>NC_055965.1:11745889-11747543 GCF_018492685.1 Alosa sapidissima
TTCTGTCTGCGCACTTGCACATAAACCATGTGCTAACTGTCATCAGCTCCATGAGCTCATCCCAAATTGGAGGCATCACCACTTTAATGCTTCCTCAAAGTCATTTGTCCCTTTTGTGTTTGTGTGTGTGTGTGTGTGTGTGTGTGTGTGTGTGTGTGTGTGTGTGTGTGCATTTTTCAACTTCTTTTATGCTGTGTTTGTTTTCTAACGATTGAGTCTTATTCTTCATGACAGCTCACGGGAAATAGCAGACGTGTCAAAATCGTGTCAGAGCTGACTCTGTGGACTAACACAAATGAAATCCAATAGACACACACACACACACACACCCCTTTAGATGTCGAGATGTGAGAAATGTTTTATTCATTGAGTTTCAGATTACCCCCCCCCCCCCTCTCTCCCTTCCTGATACTATGGATCTTATAGGCTGTCTATACAGTAGACTATACCGGGAAACACTTATGCACAAAAAGGTGCCAAATGTAAAGGTTTGCACACTGGTTCATTAAATGAGTGTTAAAACCTCTCTATCTTACCCTTTCTCTTTCTCTCCTCCCCCCCTCTCTATCTCCCTTTCTCTCCCCCCCCCTCTCTCTCTCTCTCTCCCTTTCTCTTTCTCTCTCCCCCCCTCTCTATCTCTCTTTCTCCCCCCCCCTCTCTCTCTCTCCTCTCCCTTTCTCTTTCTCTCCTCCCCCCCTCTCTATCTCCCTTTCTCTCTCCCCCCCCCCCCCTCTCTCTCTCTGTCTCAGCTGTGGTGATTAAGCCCGAGGCAGAGTTAAGCAGCTGGAGGGGAGTGATAGTGCTCTCTCAGGCGAAGGTCAGCATCTTGTCCACACAGGAACCGCTGTGTTTTTGTGTGTGTGTGTGTGTGGTGTGTGTGTGTGTGTGTGTGTGTGTGTGTGTGTGTGTGTGTGTGTGTGTGTGTTTGTGTCCAATAATAGACAGAACTCACAATAGGTGTATCTTCCAAAAGTAACAAAACTTAAAAGTCAACAAAATAACATTCATATAATGTTTTGTTATAATTGTTTGGGACTTTTTTTATGAACAACTTGGTGTGTATAAAAAGCGCGAGAGAAAACATGTATGAATTAGTTATAAGCTGGAAGGGGAAAACTGCAGCCAAAGTAGAGTTGGTCATTGTAGAAAGCTGTTTTGTGTCTGACCGTTGACTGTTGTGTCTCATAACATCCCGGAGCATCTTACGATGATCTGACTACAGTCTGGAGCTGAAACAGGAAAGGGCTAACCATACTGTATCTCTGTAAGATTTACAAAAATCTAGTCATCATAAACTCTGAAACGTCCCTCCAAGGAGTTTGTTTACTTTTCCTCAACTAGTGCTGTGAAGTGCAGAGCTACACTAACACAACAGGTCACAAGAACAAACACTCAAAAAGGTTCTAGCTTAGGTGAGCTCTAGATTCAAACGGAGAACCATTTGTGGCGAGAGTATGGCATTAGGTGGCATAGATTCAAGGCATATTCACAAATATCGCCTTGACTTATGTTTTGCAGTCAGCGATTCGAGACTGAAAGGAGCTTAGCAGTGGGACATAAAAGTAAAGTGGCGGTTTCTTAACCCTTAAAGGTGTACCATCACAAATGTTACAATGTTAAAAACCCAGACCTTTAAGGGTTAAGGGGTAGCAAA
>NC_055965.1:11755243-11780243 GCF_018492685.1 Alosa sapidissima
TGCACACACACGCACACACACATACGCATGCACACACGCACACACACAACCAGAGGCGAGAGCAGCTGGAAGCTCCCCAGAGTCCCATACAAAGGCGCTGTTGAAATGCACAGGGGCAGCCATTTTGTTCCACGTTATAAATACTTGTACCTGACCAGTGAGGTGGGTTCAGTGTTAGTTGCCTGTAGGGGTCACTGAGTTCAGCCTGAGTGTGAGTGTGTGGTTGTGTGTGTGCGTGTATGTGTTGGTATGTGTTTGTGCATGCATGCATGTGTGTGTGTGTGTGTGTGTAGGCGAGCTTGAGAAAAGCACTGGCCTTTGGTAGTCTTCGCTACAGTAGCTACATCCATCCGCGTAGTGATGGTGAGGTAAGAGACTAGATGAGGGTTTTTAGTGAGGGTTGTTTTTGGATGGGATGGGGGAGTTTGGATCAGAACAAGCCGTGCACAGAGGAGCAGAGGGCCTGAGGAACCTGTGAAAATGGTGCCCTTATTTAGGATCATGCAGTAAAACAGTGAAGGGGAGAAAAGTGTCAGGAAAACCCCTCAACCCAGCAAGATGTGGGGTGTAGTGTAGGGAATAAGTCATCTTTAGTTTCTCACTCTGACAACAGTCAAGTCAAAAATGAAAATAAGTGTGAAGTGTGACAAGTGTCTTCTTCTTTGAAGTGGCTACATACCAGCTTGCATTTACTCATCGCGTCTCACTCGACCTATTGCGTAGTTTATCAAAGGGGGCTAACCCCATGGCTGGGAGTCATGACATTTTCTCAGGTTCTAATGCACACGGACTGTCCCCATGACACTGAGGAGTTTTACCATTCATGACAACACTAGCCCAGACTTAAAGTGAAATGAACCTTGAACCCAAGGTCTTTTTCACCATGACAGGTGGGACACCCCCTAGAGAGCTTAAAATACGCTGATCGAAGGAGTAGAGTTTGACCAGTTTATTAAAAAGACTGCTTTACAAGACTTACATTCATGACAACGCTAGCCCAGACTTAACTGCCCTTGACTTGAAACCGTTACCCGGAGGTAGAGGGGAGAGCGTGATCACAGTTTCCATGTGTATGTGTGTGTGTGTGTATGTGTGTGTATGTGTATGTGTGTGTGTGTGTGTGTGTGAGTGACGGCTGCAGGCCGTTCTTCCTGCTTGCGCGCTCTCTTCTCTCTCTGTCTCCCTTGCAGGTAATTGCTGTCGTGGGCGTGGCTAAGGCATTTCCATTACGCTACTAACCAGCAGGTGTATAAAGGGTACACGGTGCACCCCTGGAGGGGGGCTGGACTGCGTTTGGGCCTTTGGCGTTTTGGAGAGCTGCCGTCTTATTCTTTGTTTTAGCATCCACGCACTTACATCTCAACATACTTTTGCTACATGCACCCTTGCGAACATACTGACACTCATTACTGATGAACATAACGTATCATTTAAGTTATTTAATAAATACGTTAAAAGTTGGTCATTTTCTGGTTTGTCCTCCTTTGTTTGGTTATGGCCTTTTGAGCCAGGCTATAACATGGGGGCTCGTCAAACCAACGCGTTTAGATGCTGAGTTTTTGTAGAAACCGACGTCGGGTTACAACGCTGTATTTTCGAAAAATTCGGCAACTTGATGTTTTTTCGAGGACAAAGGAGTATCGCGGGGGTTTTGCGGCCAATTTGAAATAAGTTCTGTTTGATTATTTTTGCAGCTCTTGGAATATTTTTGTCTGTGGCAGCCCAGTGCAGTTGAATTTTGCGGCCTGTGGGTAAGTCTGCCTGCGTTAGGTTACAGGTTGAAAACTTTTGTTAATTTGTCTCCCCGGTTAGGTTGGAGATCCGCCGAGGGAGGTTTTGTTGTTTTTGTGATTACTCCTGGGCTGAGGCACCGCCTCTGCATGAGGTTAAGCAGTTTGTTTGATCTTTAGCTGTCGGTATCTTGGTGTATTGAAGAGCTCAGTCCTTAGGGTGACATGAAGACGTTAGGGGGTTAGTTCATTTAGTATGGGTTTTTGTATAGTTTAGACGGGTTGTTATACTAAGTTGTTGACCTGTATCTTGCGCGGGGATGCTGCCTCTAGTCATAATTGCGCAGCCTGTGTTTCTTATATCGGCCTCTGGTTTGTAATTTGAATTAGTTAATGTTTTGTTTTGGATTTGTGATTTATTGCATTATCAGGACCATGTCATCTGTTGATGATTTTGTAGCGACTCCGTTAGCGGAGTTGTTATGTGCGTTTTCGAAGAAACAATTGTGGGAGGTTGTAGCGCGGTATGAAATTAGTGGTTTGGACAAACGGTTGCGGATGAATTACCTGGGTCTTTGAAACAGCAGTTGGTGGAAAAAAGAATTTTGCCTCATACTCTGTTACTATCGGGAAAGCCTAGCTTGTCATATGAAGGCCTTACATTTAAGCAAAGAAAAGAAATAATTGCTATGCAGCAAGAACATGACAGGGAAATGGCGAAACAGGCCAGCAGTCCACAGGTTGAACTAGAAAAACTTAGGATGTCCGAGTTGATTAAGCAAAAAGAAATTGAGATGGAAAGAATTAAACATGAACAACAGATGGAGGCAGAAAGGCTTGCGCAACAGTTTCAATTGGAGGTTGAACGTTTGAAATTGGTCGGGGAGGGGAAATTGACACCTGAAAATGTGGGCTTTAGGAGTGCGCCAGCGCGTTCATTTGATGTAGCTCGAAACCTCAAACTTTTGCCTAGATTTAATGAACGCGACCCCGACATTTTTTTTCTTTATTTGAGACTGTAGCAGATGAATATGGGTGGCCTGTATCTGACCGTCTGGTCATGTTACAAAGTGTCCTCACGGGTAGAGCGCAGGGGGTCTATACAGCATTGCCAGTTGATCGAAAAGATTATGGTAGAGTTAAGGCTGCTGTTTTGAAAGCGTTTGAACTTGTTCCGGAGTTTTATCGCAGGCGTTTCAGAGCTTGGCGGAAAAGGGATAAGCAATGTTACGTGGAGTTTGCCATGGAGCTGACGACCCATTTTGACCGATGGTGTTCATCACTGAATATTAAATCTATTGAGGAATTACGGGAAACCATGATTATGGAACAGCTTAAAAATACCATGCCTGATCGTGTTTCTATGTATTTTAGTGAAAACAAAGCAAAAACTGTTGCTGAGGCGGCAGCATTGGCCGATGAATTCAGTTTAACTCATAGATATTATCATTCGGGTGATACGCGTATGCGAAATGATTTAAGTCGTGGAGATAATTCAAATGCACAGCGTCCGAGAAAATTTGAGTCGCCATCTGCTCCAAGAGGGTTTGTCAGTCCTCGTAGTAGTAAGGGTAGTGCAGATAAAATATCTGTCTGTCATTACTGTTTTGAAGAGGGGCATTGGAAGGGAGAGTGTCCGGTTCTAAGACAAAAGTCTCGGAAAGCTGGGCCTGATACTTCTCATAGCTCAAGTGCTCTGCTAGTCGACACAGTGTCTGATTTTCCTCACAGCAGTGATAATGTTGTGTCCAAAAATGTCAATCTGACTGGCGAAATTTTTGAAATGGGGATAAAACATGATTATTCTCCGTTCATTACTGAGGGGTTTGTTTCCCTGGTGGGTGGTAATGGGAGAAGATCGATTCAAATTCTGAGGGATACTGGGTCTTCGGAATCTTTTATTCTTCAGGATATGTTGCCATTCTCTCAGGCTACCAGTGCGGGGAGGAATGTGTTAGTGCGTGGAATTGGGTTGCAAACTCTATCTGTCCCATTACATAGAATGTTCCTTCAGTCCGATTTAGTGAATGGGGAGGTCATTGTTGGTATTCGTCCATCTTTGCCAGTGCATGGAGTGGATATGATACTAGGCAACAGTCTAGGTGGATCTTTTGTCTGGAGAGGTGTGCCACCGCCACCTGTTGTGTGTTCTTCTCCATCACTTGATGTTGAACTGTCTAAAAAAATTCCCCGATGTGTTTGAGTCATGCGCGGTCACTCGTGCCATGTCTAAGGTGAAGTCTGATTCTTCCTTGGATGTTAAAAATCGCTCTAAAATGTCCGTGCCTGGTTGGTCTGTTCTCCCCTCCTCTGTTTCTCAAGATGAGTGGATAGCAGCCCAACAGTGCGATCCAGAGTTAAAAGGGCTATTTAACGCTGCTTTAACGTCTAACGACATAGCTTGTGCGACAAATGGATACGTTGTGCAGGATAAGGTGTTGCTGCGTAAATGGTCTTTGCAGGGTGAGCTAGGCGTGAGTGAGCCTTTGGTTCAAGTAGTTGTCCCAGCTCAGTTTCGGGAGGTAGTGCTAAAAACGGCCCATGGCGATGTGTCTGGCCATCTCGGTGTTAGAAAAACTTACGATCGAGATTTGCAGCATTTCTACTGGCCCAAACTGAAAAAAGACATAGCTCACTACATCAAGACTTGCCATACGTGCCAGATGACCGGGAAACCGAATCAAGTTTTAAAGCCGACGCCCCTGTACCCGATTCCAGTCGCAGCTCAGCCTTTTTCAGCATCTGATTATAGACTGTGTTGGTCCTTTACCAACTTCAAAAGCAGGGCATGAATATCTTTTGACGGTGATGTGTCAGGTTACAAGATATCTAGCCGCATATCCATTGTGTCGTATTACAACAAAGGCTGTTGTTAAAGCCCTGTCACAGTTCATCTCAATTTTTGGTATTCCTAAAATCATTCAGAGCGATCGTGGGAGTAATTTTACTTCAAAAATGTTTACAGATATTTTTAAGTGTTTGGGAATTAAACAGAATTTGTCTAGCGCGTATCACCCACAGAGCCAGGGAGCTCTGGAGAGATTTCATCAGACCCTCAAATCTCTTCTGCGCGCATATTGTGTTGAATTAAAACGTTATTGGGAGGACGGGCTGCCTTGGCTCATGCTGGCCGCCAGAGAAGTCATGCAGGAGAGCCTGGGTTTTAGCCCTAATCAGCTTGTTTTCGGGCATAATGTACGTGGCCCATTGGCAGTTCTTAAAGATGGTTTGACTCAGGAAGAGCCACCAATGTCTTTAGCAGATTATGTGCACGGTTTTCGCAGGCGGCTGTTTTTTGGCAGGCGAGTGCGCTCGGGAAAAACTTCAAGACGCAGGTTAAAATGAAGTGTCTTTTCGATCGGGGTTCTGAGGTCCGTGAATTTAGGCCTGGGGATCAAGTCCTGGCCTTGTTGCCCTCACCTGGTTCTCCTTTTTGTGCGAAGTTTGTTGGGCCTTACTCTGTTATACGAAAAATGTCTGAACAAAATTACTTAATTTCCACCCCTGCTCGTAGAAAGCCCTCGCAAATATGTCATGTTCATTTATTGAAGCCTTATTTTCAGCGTGATTTGAAGGTTCCCTCGGTGGTAGCGGCGGGTGTTTCCACTGTAAGCTCTGTCGAAATGTCTGCGGGTGTTTCGTCTTCCTCGGTGGCAGCGGGGAGAGAGGAATTTCCCGATACGACAGGCATGCAACCAAGATTGAAAAACTCTGAGACGTTGGAAAATCTGGAACCGTTGTTGGGGCATTTGTCTTCATTGCAACGTATGGAGTTGCCACAAATTATTGATGATTTTCCCATGGTGATACTCCTTCTCGCACACACTTAATAGCACATGATGTGGACGTGGGTGATGCTTTGCCTATTCGGCAACGTTTTTACCGTGTGTCATTAGAAAAAAAGCAAAAATTGTAAGCCGAAGTTCAATATCTATTGGAGAATGATTTATCTAGGCCTTCTTTCTCTAGTTGGGCTTCACCGTGCATTCTTGTAGGTAAACCAGATGGGACATCTCGATTTTGCACGGATTACCGTAAATTAAACAAAATCACGAAGCCTGATGCTTTCCCGCTTCCTCGTATGGAAGACTGCATCGACCAGGTTGGCGCTGCCAAGTTTGTGAGCAAATTTGATCTGCTTCGAGGTTATTGGCAAGTTCCATTAACACCTCGCGCACAAGAATTAACATCTTTTATCACTCCAACAGGTTTATATTCTTACTCTGTAATGAGTTTTGGCCTTCGCAACGCTCCTGCCACTTTTCAAAGGCTTATGAATAAAATAGTGTTCGGTCTTGAAGGTGTTGCAGTGTATCTGGATGACGTCATCACGTACAGTGATACCTGGGCTCAGCATTTGGTGCGGGTGCATGCGCTTTTCCAGCGCTTGGCAGAGGCGCATTTGACTGTAAATCTGGCGAAGTGCGAATTTGCCAGAGCTACAGTCACTTATCTGGGAAAAGAGGTTGGTCACGGGAAAGTTGGTGTTCTCAGCGCAAAAATAATGGCCATTGAACGTTTCTCACCTCCGACGACGAAAGAAGAGCTAATGCGCTTTCTAGGGATGGTTGGCAATTATAGAAGTTTTTGCCCAAATTTCTCAACCGTTGTCGCGCCATTAACTGATTTGCTCAAGGCTTCAGCTAAATTTTGTTGGTCGGAGAAATGTGAACAGGCTTTCCACAATGTTAAAATGTTGTTAACCACTGCTCCAGTACTCGCAGCTCCTCAGCTTGATCAGCCGTTTATAGTTCAAGTCGACGCAAGTGATCTCGGAGCCGGAGCAGTGTTGTTGCAGACACACGGTGATGGGGTGGATTATTCGGTTATTGAGAAGGAAACGCTGGCTTTATAATTTGGTGCCTCCAACATTTTCATGTGTATGTGGGTGGTGGAGCACCAGTCGTCGTTTATTCCGACCACAATCCTTTGACGTTTCTTCATTCCTTACATAGTCCAAGTCAGCTTGATGCGCTGGATTATTTTCTTACAGCCCTACAACCTTCAAATTAAACACATTCGCGGGGCTGATAATGTACTGGCTGATACATTGTCACGTGCTCCGATAGAGTAGAACTAATGTAAATGTAACTGTAACAATTGTTCTTTATTCTCTTTTCCCGCATTCTCCTCTCCTTCTACTTGCTGTTCTTCCAAATCCTTGATTTGCTTCCGTAGGATCCCGATTGCTGGAGTGTTAGAACTGGTGAGCTGGTGCGAGAGATGAATTCCGGTAAAAATGGGAAATGGGTATTTTTGGGAGGTACATTTACATGGGTTGTTGTTGGGTTTAGAATACTTTTTGTTGGTTTATTATTATTACTATTATTATTATTATTATTATTATTATTGCATTCATTTCATGTTAATTGGGTTCAACTGGGGGCCGAATTTTTTAAGGTGGGGGGTTGCAGGCCGCAGGCCGTTCTTCCTGCTTGCGCGCTCTCTTCTCTCTCTGTCTCCCTTGCAGGTAATTGCTGGCGTGGGCGTGGCTAAGGCATTCCCATTACGCTACTAACCAGCAGGTGTATAAAGGGTACACGGTGCACCCCTGGAGGGGGGCTGGGCTGCGTTTGGGCCTTTGGCGTTTTGGAGAGCTGCCGTCTTATTCTTTGTTTTAGCATCCACGCATTCACGCACTTACATCTCAACATACTTTTGCTACATGCACCCTTGCGAACATACTGACACTCATTACTGATGAACATAACGTATCATTTAAGTTATTTAATAAATACGTTAAAAGTTGGTCCTTTTCTGGTTTGTCCTCCTTTGTTTGGTTATGGCCTTTTGAGCCAGGCTATAACAGTGTGTGTGTGTGTGTGTGTGTGTTCATGAATGTGTGTACAGTATGTGTGTGTGTGTGTGTATGAATATTATATGAAAGTTACTGTGCCCTACAAGTAAACGCAGTCAGCGTAAAATGACCAAGTCCAGTCCACCCACGTTTGAAGATGCTTCCTTTTAGAAAGGGTCAGAGGACACTAATGACTGTGGGTCTGCGTGGGTTTGGTAACTCTGTAAAGGCCACTCAGATTGGGCATCTTATCAGTCAAGGATCTGAAGGAGCACAAAGTACTTTCCTGTGGCTACAAACTTGGTCCTGCAGTCCACCAAAAAAAACATGATACTTTCAGAAAGATTTTAAATGTATGGCTAAAGTTCAATAAACAGAAAAAAGTGTCAAGCCATTAGCCTTTCTACTTTGCGTTCTGCTTTCACACCCGCTGCAGCGAATGGAGCTGACCACACCAGTTGTGATAGCGGTGCGCACATTCTGAAAATACCACAAAATGAGACCGGTCTAACCCAGTGTGGCACGCACGCACGCACACACACACACACACACACACACACACACACACACAGGCTTAATAGGGTGAAAACTGCATCCGCGAGTAGATAGCCACTAGCTTCTGCTTTGAGACTCCTCACTCTCCTCTGTAGAGCAGGGATTGCAGCATGTTTCGGCACATGCGTACATAGAGACTTAATACAAAAAGGGCACTTCCTCAAAGGCAGCTTAATGACAACACTGCTACTAGAGATGTACTGGGTGAGATGTGAAATAGTATTGAAATACTAGCTACTAGTACGCACCCAGACACACAGACTTAATAGGAATCCAGACTCTATGACAAAGCAACTACTAGAAATGTATTGCATATTCAGTCCAAAGCATGGTACCTGACTCACGGTAAGAGTGGGTGGGCGAGAGAAAGTGAGATAATATATACTAAATAGCAGACACACACACACACATGCAAACAAATACACACACACACACACATGCAAACAAATACACACACACACACATGCAAACAAATACACACACACACACACACACACACAATTGGGAGCGGAGCAGCTGCTTCTGTCATGGGACGTCTTATTCTGACAGCTCCGATCTGTGTCAGTCCAGTCTGGCATTATGGCTCGTCTCCGAGACGCAAATGTGTTTTGACTTGATGATGTTGGCCGACTCAAGTGGCGGGGGGTGGGGGGGTAGTCATGGCGATGACAGGGGAGGTCGATGGAGGAGGCCGGGAGGACTGTTACGAGGGTCGTTGTGGTAACCGATCCTAAATGGCCCACTGACCCCATGAATAGCGTGTGTTCGTTTGTGTGTGTGTGTGTGTGTGTGTTTGTGTGTGTGTGTGTGTGTGTGTGTGTGTGTGTGTGAGTGTGTGTGGAAATGGTGGGAAAAAAGGAGGAAAAGGAGATTTGTAGTCAAACAAACAAAGAAATAAACAAACAAACAAACAAAAAAAGATAATGGCTGTGACTGTCATCTGCTCCCTGATCTTATCTATGCCATGACTGCGTAGAACGCCCTCCATTCTGTGAGTTAGCAAAACAGGGTGCTATCACGACCCAGGAAACGGCTCAATCTCTCAATCTGATCCCCAGGACCGAGCCCAATCGCTGTTTACAGAGGCTGTCCAGTAACTGACGTGATTGAGTAGCGCCCGGCGGGACTTGCCGTCCTGGAAGTCTGCATTGTAATGCAACACCTCCCGGACACACTGACTCAAAAAGGCATCAGCAGACCCAAATATAACTCATGACACTCCACAAATGTCTCTGCTGTGTGTGTGTGTGTGTGGGGGGGGGGGTTCCCCCATTGCAGTAAGCACGTGGGTGAGAGATGCACGGCCATGCTGGTAAGAGAGAAAGAGAAACCAAATACTGCAGGACGATCTATCTATGTACAGGAAAGAAGGAGAGAGGGAGGGAGACAGAGAGGGAGAGAGAGTTTTCTGTTTATCACATTTTTACATTAAAGTGCCTTGACAGTGTACAGTCTCATAGCTTGGGCTATGGTTGTGCATGCTTCTCATTCCAATACTGCAAGATGAACGGAATTCAATTTAAAACTGAGGTGGAGAATCAGAGAGAGAGAGAGAGAGAGAGAGAGAGAGAGAGAGAGAGAGAGAGAGAGAGAGAGAGAGTGTGTGTGTGTGTGTGTGTGAGAGAGAGAGAGAGAGAGTTTAGACGCCCCTTACAATACGTGGAATTGAATGAAGTGAATTGAGAGTAGAGTGAGAGAGTTTGAGACAGATAAATGGTGAGGTGGTGGTGGGCTGATTCTCTCAGGGGGGCTCTCTCTCTTACACACGCACAGAAGCTTGTTTCAGACCTCCGCGCCCAACTGACTGAAAGCCACACAGGAAGCTGAGGAAAGAGGAAATAAGCAAACACACACACACACACACACACGCACGCACACACACACACACACACACACACACACACACACACACACACACACACACACATACACACACATAACAGAGGCCTCGTGTTCTGAGAAGCCAGTGCTTCTGTGCTGTCACAGCACAGGCAGTTCCTTCCACATGCACAGAAAGAGGATTTGTGTATTTTTATTTTTGTCTTCAGAGAGAGAGAGAGAGAGAAAGAGAGAGAGGTGATCAGATGCCTAAACTGCATTTTGTCCAACTAAGGTATTCCAGTGGTCATCCATAGCAAAGGCACATACTTTTACTGTAGAGTGACCACAGAAATCTACCAATTAGGACTCACACACAGTATCATTAGACAGGATTTATAATCTTTACTGTGTTTTGTGAGTTTATTAACCAATATTTACATTGCATACAAACCAATGCGCTGTAGTGTTTAAATTGTGATGTGCTGCACACACAGTGATACCGAGGCTACTACTACTACTACTACTGAGGCTGTTGACTCACATGCACATGACTCAATGACTCAACAATCCACCTTACCACTATTTCACACATTTACACACACACACACACACACACACACAATGATGTGAAGTTTGTGCACAGCAGCATGGTAAGCAACACAATACCTATCCATCTGCATGCATACATGCATGCCACTGAACTGCAAACAGATTGTCATATCAGAACAAAGTGCTCACCTTAGATTAACTTAATCCTTAGAAATATCTGACAATGGTACACCAAAACACCTATCAAGAAGGCAGGCTAGTTTGTGTGCATGGCTGACACTTGGTTTCACACCTGACACCTTTTGAGGTAACTGGACAACAGAATACAACCCCTAATGACAGATTGGTCAGTGTGTGTATGCCAGAGCATGAAACTTTGCTCTTCAACCTTTTCAATCTGCTCCTATGGCTGCCCTGATGTTGAGGGGTGTGAAAGCTAAGCTCTTCTTCACTTGCCAAGCCAACAGAAGCACATTTGTTCAGAATGTCTCAAAAGTGCCTGCCACACTTGGCCGGCTTTTTTGCATTTACATGGATGGGCAGATAAAGGGGTAAAGTCTTGCTCTCTCTCATTTGCTCAACACCAACCAAGCCATTGGAGTCTGTGGAAAATGTCAAAAATCCAATATATATTTCATGATATGACAAGTAACTGGTCTGTCATGTTCAGACCGTAAGCTTACCTTCCGGAGAACGGGTAGGCTACTTGTACGTGTACTGTATTTTTATTTTCTACGTGTAGGCCTTCTTTTAATTTTTTCATCAGATCACATTTGGATTTTAGTCAGTCGTCTTTTACCTGTTACATCTGATCACAAATCTTTCTTAACTTCATTTCTCTTGGAGGAACCACTCTTCATGTTATTCCGCATGACTTCAGATGACACTCAATTAATTATGAACGAGCTGGAGAGACAGTACTGTATAATCATATGAAATGTATAATCATACACAGGGAGAGACAGACAGACAGACACAGAGAGAGAGAGAGAGAGAGAGAGAGAGAGAGAGAGAGATGAGGTGAGGAGACACTTCAGTGTTGAGTACTACGGTATGTCCAAGTGCAGTTATCGACTCCCCAACTCACTGACTTTGAAAGTCTTTTTTAAAATAACTCCTTGTTTTATAGGCTTCCAGTGAGACATACAAATTACCCTTATAATAATACTGAAGAGGCGTGATAAAAAAAGGTATAGTCACTTCACTTAAGTTAGGTGCAAACAATACAACGTAGGCTATCACCTGAGACAACAACAATACGCGGCAACAGGTGGAGTGGACGATCCAGCTCTGATCTCAGACATGCATAGCGAAGGTAGCCACAATGAATTTGACTGGGAAATCATGTACTTACACAAAGGCGTGGTACACGAAAGCCCAGCCGCGGGGTCTCTCCAGGACGTTGTACAGGTAATTCTGAAGCCGCCGATAGCGCACATTCCTCCTGCCGCTCTGCGCGCTGTACACCAACGGCTTCCCGAGTAGGCTGAGCCGGGCACCTTGCTTTGCCCGGTGGCTCTCCGCGCCGCTAGCACCTGCTCCAGAGCCAGCCGAGGCTGACAGCAAGCCGTCCCCAGATCTCGAATTGTGGTTCATAATCCTTCTACCAGACTCCACATCTTTCAAAGTGTAGCCCTCGGTGGGGTGTCCCTTGGGTGAGGTTTTCATCCAGAGCCCCTGGCCACCTTCATCTCCGCTGTGGTTGCGGGGCATGGCATCACCGGCGCCGGTTGGAGGAAAGCTGAGAGCGCTTGGGTCATGCGTGTGTCACTAACGGCAACGATGTGAAATAAAACGAAATGAGCTATACAAATAAATAAAGATTCCAGGTCCTCTGCCTCGCGCAAGAACACATGGGTTAATAACACATTTTACTCCAGTGAGTCCAAACACGGTCGCGACAGCAAGCTACGCGCGCTTCACTGTATCTCGCTACTATTCTCGCATATATGTTTTATTTCCTCTCTTAGTTTGTTGAATATACTGCCACGCAAAGGGATAAAATGCCATGTAGAAACAATATAAGCGAACAACTTACTGCCTAACTAAGTTCGAGGCTATAAGGCTGTAAACGATGAACGAAGACCGCTGGTTAGTCTTGACAGAACCAAGAGCTCTCGTGCTCAGTCAGGTTGCAAAACGCGCGCTCACAGGAAGTGGGCTGAAGAGTTGAGCGGGCGATTGTAGATTTCCATTCAGATGGTCACTATCAATTTCATTTCTTTTTTTCTTTTTTTTTTCATTCGAAGATGCCCAGGCATTCCCCACCCTGCGAATGCACAGCTTTTATGACATTATTCACCACAACATGAACATAACATTATCCTACAAAGTGGACACACGCGGTTTTGCCATGCGTGCACTGTGAAGTTCCGTATGCTGCGTGTATCTTATGATGAATCTGTTCATGGGTTAGCCTTTTATCAGAAACAGACTCCGTTTACTTATGTATCTGTTTAAGTTGTGTTGATTTGTTTGTGTGGTGGTTACAGCTGTGCCTCGACCAAGTGGAGGCTATTTTCAAATATTTGGCTATTGGTACATACACCCTTCATGCGCGCACACATTCAATAATTTGGCTATTTTGGCAGAATAATCTTTGGCATCATATCTGTCAAATTATTTTACGTTCAGTCATTCAGAGTTCATTTTCCCCTTCGACATTGCCACTGAATTATATGCAAATAACCTTTTAACAGCATACTTATGTTTTTCCTACTGCTCAACCTCCTCGGTTCGGCTAATGTCAGTTGACTAACTTGTGACTGGTGAACACACAAACAATGCCGTTTATTGTGAGCATCTGAGAGTGTACATTAAGCTATGCTATATTACAACAACGTTAATGAATTGCTTTCTCAACCACACTGAGTCATTCATCCTTATTTAACCGTTTTGGACATTGTGGTTTCAATTATTTGCCTCGTTTTTATTTAACAAATTGATAGGCAAATGATGGACTAATTTGTTTATCCGTGACGTGGAAATGAGCCAGACGCCTTAGATTCCGATAAGTGAGTTTTCTCTGTAATGCTTCAGAGAAGAGAGGAAAATATACTGCTGTTTTTACTACCACACTACACTCCCTCGCACGCACTAATAGGCCTATGCTGTACCAGGATGATGCAGATATAACTATGGTCTATCTATAGAAATTCTATTTTTATTGTAGGCCTAAAACTGTGAACTTAGGCCACATTCGTGAATACCCTGCAAAACCAAGCGATATGTATCATTTTAATCCAAAAATGTTTTCCTGGCACGCGTTCACTTTGGCCATTAGCGGGATATCTTAATTAGACGGCTAATTGACATTGCTGGGGCCCAATTAGGCCTACAGCTCATTCTGTGCTGCCTCATCAAATACTAAGAATAGCAGCAAAGATTCATCGGCCAGTTACCACACACGTCCATTCTGTTATTCCGAATGCAGGTCATGGTTCTGATCAGACAAATGACCCAGAAAACCTGTTAATGGAATCGGTGACTCTGTTCTGACAGGTAGCAATAGGAGATCGATCACCTTTGATCTATATACAACAAAGAGCTGGCGCATTACGCAGCTTGCTGGGTTGCCATAGAAAATTTGTTTCTGTTGAATATTTCAACAGTTAGGCCTGTGTGAAGCCGTAGTCATTTGATATTTGTGAGAGATTCTGTAATGCCTAGGTCGTCTTCTAAATTACCCTGTGTTGGCTTATGGCGATAGCCTGTTCGGGATGTCACCTTTATAAGTGAGATGTTGAGATCATTTTGTGACGTTATTTCCGTATTCAAAGCTCTGATGTGTTGGAAGTGCAGTTAGCTGTACCTCAGACTCTCGTACCCAACCATGAGACGCAACCCTTTTGTCAGATGTACCAGTCGTATCCAGAGCCGTACTTGCAAAACTGTGCCCTCTAGTGGGGATTGTTGTAATGAACATTGATTGAATTTGACTTTGGCCATTGTCTGAGTTAGGCTGTGGTCCCATTAAATTTGTTCAGGAAAAGGGATGAAAATGTTCTGGCTTACTTTACCTGTATTGTTGTTACCTGATTACAAGACTACACACGTGATGTGACAGGGATTTACAGGGGCAATCCATAAATTGCTGAATTAGAGCATCATTCAGTGCCCCCGTCACCTTGTGTTCATTTAGTGTGTAATGAAGCAGATTACTCTTGTTTTTACATTTTTACAGTGCCATTTTGCTAACCCCCAAAAGATCCCTGATTATTGGGATGTAATGGACAGACACTTCCTGTGTACACTACAGATTGACATTGCCACGGTGACCTTAAGCAGCGCCCCTCACTTCCTCCAGAGTCTGTGTTCCGTACATGGATCATATGGTTGAGTCGGCAGGCTAGAGGGTCGAAGGTCAAGAGATTGCCAGCAGATGTTGTACATTTAGAGGCTATCTGCTTTCTCAGCCAAGCAGAGTTTTTTGTGGGGGAGAAAAAAAGTAGATGAGAGATAAAGAGGCAGAAACAGAGAGAGAGAAACTAGCTAGAGCAAGATCCTAACATATAGCTATTTTGTGTACCAGATGACACTACTTTCAAGGTAATTGTATTTAAATGCTTAATGTAAAATGTCCAATGTTAATGATACAATAAGCGTTAGATGGAAACTACAAATGACCTGCTCAAGGAGGACATGAGAAACTTTGCTACAGTTTTCTTCCACACACTTTTTTTTATTTGTAAATAATAAAAATGAACTCTTTTTTAAATATAAAACATACACATCATTTGAGCCACATCTGTATACAAACAAAAATGTTGCAGTGAATATTTTTTTTCTAATTATCTTTTCTCATTTCAGTGAAACACATTAATTGTAAACAATCATCATTTTTTAATTATCATCATTATTATTCCTAACCAATAATACTGACAAAAGAAAAGAAAAGAAAAGAAAAATGTAGCCTTACTGGACATTAAAAACAAAAAAAGAACCTTTTTTTCCTTTTTTTTCTTAATTATCAAACATGTTTACAGGTAACTCTGTGAGAGGCAGGGTTCAAAGTGAAACAGAGGGCCCTCAGGACACCTCTGAATTCAGTTTTAAACAGGACAACCATTTGCCCCTCCTTTTCAACTTTGACCTTGGCTGGCACAATGGTCAGTCTACCTGCCTCTTTGGTGGACCTCGTGTCCACCTTCCAGTCCCACTGGACTGGGATGTGTGGTCTTAGACATCAGACTTGGCCCCTTTATGCGAATACAAGCAATCAACCACATGTTGGTTGGTTGCCTCATATTCATTAAACATTTTACGCATAAATGAGTTCTCTGTGCATCTATATGAAGTTATATTGTAACATGTACAGTACTGTATGTGTGATATATTGGCTATCGTTATCGGCTAGTTACACGTATAACTGGGTCTGCTTTGATTAGCCATGGTGTAGTAATCTCTTCTCCCTCCCCCTCTTTGAGGTAAATTACGATGTACACAAACATACAGCATCTGTTGGGGGGGGGGGGGGGGGGGGGGGTTACAGTTTGCTGCATTCTACCACATTTTTTTTTCCACAGGGCTCATAATAAAATAACAAAAAACTAGTTGGACAATCAAAGTGGCTTGAAATAAACAAAGGTTTCTGAGACATTCAGCGTGGCAATGTAGGGCATGGGTTCGAGCTCATCTGATCCATTTGTGTACGCGTGACGGTGAATGGCTTCCGATTCTTGTTGTATTATTTTTTTTTTCATCTCTTTATATTCAGGTACAAGCAAACTGTACAGGTACATGCAACATACAAGCTGGCCTACAGTATGTGGAACAAACACATATTTCAATCTTTTTTATCTGTTTGTTTTGTTTGTTTACAAAAGTGTGCATGCAGCTTGGAAGAGTTCCGAGTCATGCGGCTCTACCTCCCTCATGAGTGGGCGGGGTCAGTAGCCTGACGGACAATGGCAATTGGTGCATGTGTCTGTAACAATCAACCTTGATTGGTTTACATTAACATTCACAGAGATGCAGGAAGAAAAAGTCTTTGCACAACTTGATTTGTTTCCAAAAATCAAAAAAAGAGAAAGAGTTACTGGTTCAGGAGATGAGGTGAGGTTAACCTAAAATAGAGGAGCTAAAATTGCCATTAATGTTTTTTGGTCTCTTTTTCAATGTTTTACCCTAAATGTTAAACTTTTTTTCAGTACAAAATTAAGCTGTGTTGTGCTTGCTTTTTAAATAGTAAAAGAAGTCAGTGGAACTTTTGACTTAAACCCCACAAATGTGCACAGAAGGTGGGGTGAAGTGTCTCGACAACAAGGGTAGATCAAAAAAGTACTTGTACTTCCTCTGGCTCTTGTGGGAGGCGGACATCACTCTTTTAATCTTTTAGATGGTCTGAAGTGGTGTATCAGTTCACACTTTTGTTTTATCTTTATCCCCCAGAATGGGGGACACATCTATACAGTTCAGAAAGAGAGTGAAATCAGACATTATGAAATGTCTCATCTTCTTGTCCATGTCTTTATCAACATCTGACAATCTGTTCTAATTTCTTATTTCAAAAGAAAAAAAGAAAAGATCAAACGACCAAAAACACCTCAAATTGTTAAACTGAAGGACATGAAATTCATATCTTGATAATACCAGCAAAGTGGATAAAACAGATAAAACACCTGTTTCTTATTTTTTGTTTTACTTGTCATGTTCCCATCATTTTTAGTTGTGTCTGGTGGGTATTCATCAGACAATAATAATAATAATAATAATAATAATAATAATAATAAACAATATTATAAAAAGTGTATGTAGCAGTATGAAACTGGAAAAAATGTAAGAAATTCGGAATTCCAGAATCACAGACATGCAAAGTGAGCTGTCATTGGCCAACATATTTGAAAAAGAAATTCAAGATGGTGGACAGAGAGAAAGACAGAGCGAAAGACAGGGAAAAGAAAGAAAGATAGAAAGGAAGGAAGAAAGAAAGGGTCAGGATCGGGATTTGGGTCCTCGAGGTATAGGCACCAAGAAAGGCCCTGCATTTCCAGACAACCCATGTTAGAGAGAACCCTGCAGGCTTGGTGTTGGTGTTTCTGCAGGCTTGGTGTTGGTCCCAAGATAAGGGTAAGGAGGTAGGATGGGGGTAAGATGGGGTGGGGCCGGGGGTCGGATGGGACCATTGCAAGGATGAGAAGTTGGCGGGGCTATCTCTGGTTTGGGTTGATACATTCTGATGCTTTGTGTAGACTAGACATACATTTCTTTATTGTTGATTTCACTGAAATATCAAAAAGGACTAGTCCTTTCCTTTCACTGTGCTGAGTAAGACTTGGACTAGTGTCTCCTTATCACTTTTGTAAAAGCAGCGTTCTTTGTGATACTGACCATGCCCTACAGAATGAAAATGTAAAATCTACAATCTGATGATTATTGTATTTTCTTTTTTAAAAAATAGAAGAAATATACAGTGAACAACAAAAACACAAAATGCAAGACAAGCAGAAGTTACCTAAAGACAGAAAGTAAATTTGCAAAAAAACAAACAAAAAAAAAAAAACAGGAGAGGAGTGATTGTCAGATTTTAAGCATTTTTTTTCCATTGTGTTCTTTTTTCATCGCATTTTTTTCTCTCCATCTGCCTCTCTGATTGGTTGTCCTTGCTTCCACTGCTTTAGTGTTCCCTTCCTGGTCACTTCTGGCATGGTGAGGCTCAGGAGAAAGGAGAGGAAGAGAGAGAAGGGTGGGGGATGTAGGGCGGGGGGGGGGGGGGGGGGGGGGGGAGGGTGAGGGTGGAGTGTGGGGGGGGGGTGGCGGTTATTAGTTCACTACGACCGCCCCCCTGCAGGTGCGGACGAGCTGTCCAGGGACGACTGGGACGCCCTGCGGTTCATCGAGGCCAGAGTGGGGTCTACTAGCGAGGAGGGCGGGAACAATTTGTACCAGCCAATCACTGTGCTAGAGAGGTCAAGCTCCTCCAGTAGGATTTGTGCGACACCCATGAAGGATTTGTGGTCCATACGCCCATAGTCTCCCCAGACTATAACCTGTGGTGAGCAGAAGAACAGTGTAGCATGAGGTTTTCAGTGGTGAGGCACTCGGGTTTGTAGAGGAACGTAATATTTCCACGTCGTGTTAACTGGCGTTTCTTAATTGTAATATGTCAAAAAGCGAATGGACTGCTACTCACTTGTAATACTTTACCCTTTGGGCTCTCCTCGAATAGCAGCGCTTGCTGGTAAAGTGGGTCGAGTGTTTTGCGGGCGATCTTGGTTTTCTTTTTGGCTACGTAGGCTCCACTGTCCAGAAGGTAGACCTTCACATAGGGAGCTGAGAAGAGAGGACAGTAGTGTAGGAATTACATAACATTTGTAGTAACTACTACTACTACTACTACTACTACTACTACTACTACTACATAGGGAGCTGAGAAGAGAGGACAGTAGTGTAGGAATTACAAAACATTTGCGTTCAAGCTACTACTACTACTACTACTACTACTACTACTACTATTACTACTACTACTACTACTACTACTACTACTACTACTACTATTAATAATAATAATAACAATAATAATAATAATAATAATAATAATAATAATAATAATAATAATAACAATACACCAAAACTATGATTATATGACTCCAGAGTGTAGCACTGTAGCTGTTGGCTGCAGCAACTCGAACTAGGTAGAACCGATTGTTTTCATTTTTTTCGTACCGACAGTAGTGTACTCGTACCGAGTAGCGAAAAACAGTGATCTATGTGCAAAATTGCCTGAATTCTCCTTTAAGCTGTCTGGTAATTTCCCAAGACATAAATGTGTTTGAGTATGTGGTAGATTCATTTAAGATTGATCTGACCCATTCCCAAAACGTTGGCAGTAAAGTCATGTGTAGGAAGGCAGGTTTTGCATGGGAGTACACGAGGCGTACCGGGGAGAGATTTGGACCCTGGTTTCTGTATGAGGCCACGGGCCCGGATCACCTCCACCTCCAGCTGGCCCTTTTTGTCGGCCATGCCGATCTGGATGTCTCCTGCACAACACACAGCAAGCCCGAACAGCATGTTAAAAAATAAAAGATGTAGGAAGATGGGTCAAGCTGGAGATTTGTGAGCTGTGTGACATGCACCCACATGCACAGTGCACATACAGTAGACACAGGCACACAGACAACTCTCACACACACACACACACACACACACACACACACACACACACACAATGACAATGTATTTATCAAATCAAAGTGAATGACCTAGTACACAAACATAGCAGAGGTGTGAACGTGGAAGATAAAAGGTCTGTGGAGGTCAGACTCACCTATTGCAGGTGTGGCCAGAGTCTGACGGCCAACCAGCTGCGCTGGACCGAGCCCGTCCAGGAACTCACTGAACTGACTGTCCGCTCCCAGGCGGGGGAAGATCAAGCTGAAGAAATGATTTTAATTAACCAATCGGTGTAATTGATTATGATCCATTATCCATATGATATATATATATATATATATATATATATATCATGCAGGGTTAGAGACCAAACCAACACTGGGGGGGATGGACATACAATGAGTGAACTAATGGAGTTCTATAGTAGAGCTCTGTACCATATGGCTAGGGCACAGTGCCTACTCTCTCTCTCTCTCTCTCTCTCTCTCTCTCTCACACACACACACACACACACACACACACACACACACACACACACACACACACATACACTCAATGCATATATTTCCATCCTCCATGGAATCGTCTCTCCCCACAAGGCAAGGCTTTCCACTACCTACTGCCTGCAGGAATGCAAATAGCAGACGCAGCCTTTAATTTGAAGTGAAAAGCAGTCGTGGAGCCCCCCAACCCATTTATCCTTCCACAGGTCTCTTTACCTCCTGCTCTCTCTCTCTCTCTCTCCACTCATAAGTCCCTTGTTAGCACTACATCTACTAAAATATCTAACGTTACATCAACTCCAGCCACCCATCATGACCCCACACACCACACACACACATACACACACACACACACACACACACACCACTTTCCCCTATGTGCGTTGGACGACTAGGGGCTCTGTCGGAGGTGTCTAGACACACAGGAGGTAGGCGTCAGGGTGGGGTGCCTCTGGGCTCTGGGCGCCTGCATTGGGATGATGAGGGAACAGGAAGGGGGGGAGAGGAGGGGTCTGGAACGCTGACGGAGGAGGATGCTGCGGCTATTTTGGGACACATACTGGTCCGGCTGGGCCTCAGCGTGTGACGTTGACAGATGTTATAATTAGTGGGAGGACTGGGAAAATGACTCGGGGTGTGTGTGTGACTGTGTGTGTGTGTGTGTGTGTGTGTGTCTGTGTATGTGTGTGTGTTGTGTGTGTGTGTGTGGGTGGGAGCGCGGGGGGGGGGGGGGGTGGGGGGGGATTTGGTTGTCCAGGGACCAGAAAATGACTTCAAGACCAGTCAAAAAAGAGAGGTCCCTGACATGGGGGTCACATGCTAGGAGTGTTTTATGGTAGTCTTTGAGTGAGGTACAGAGAGAGACTGTGTGTGGTGGAGATCAACTAATATTGTTTATGAAGGCGTGCTGTTCTGCACTGTGTGTGTGTGTGTGTGTGTGTGTGTGTGTGTGTGTGTGTGTGTGTGTGTGTGTGTGAGACAGAGAGACATACAGAGGGACGGACAGAGATTTATATAGGGAGAAATACAACGGGAGAGACAGGAGTAAAGAGACACATAGCATGCACAGCTACTCCCATATAAGGAAAGTTGGCAAAAAATAGTATGTTACGGGTCAGTTGTTTTAGGTACCATTCACAACTTCTGACCATGGAAACGCAAATAACTGAACTGAACTGTGTCGCTTGGTGGAAACAAGCCTTAAGAGCATGTGTGAACCCTCTCCAGTTGGGTACTCACTTGCCCTCGGAGTTGCAGCTGGCCATGCTGCCGTTGGTGGACTCGCGGCTGGGCTGTCGACTCATGTTGCGCTTCAGCTCCACGGCCATGCCCGTCTCCTGGCTGCGCTGGATGGGGCCCGCCGCCTTCGACTTCTTATCTGGGGCGACACAGAGAGAGACAGTCCTTACAGCACGAGTCCTCAAACGTCACATGACCTTTGGGCAGTGGTGTAGTCTGCGTGATATGCAGGACTACGCTGTAAAGCATCACCATCTCAGTATACCCACTTAAAACAGGTAAGGATATGTATTAACATTTGGGGTTGATCACAGTATACCCACTACAGCTAACTAAACTACACCACAGTATACCCACTACAGCTAACTAGACTACACCACAGTATAACCACTACAGCTAACTAGACTACACCACATGACCTATGGGCCACTCTACATATAGGGGGGCCAGTGCAAAAGGGCAAGAGGGGAAAATCATCTGTTATCCCAATATGGTCATTAAAAGCCCCGATAAATAGCTTGTTGTGTATTGTAATTTAATATAAGTCTATGTCTATGATTTCATCAAGTGAATGAACATTAGCAACTCTTGCTTTAGTACACACCATTGTTTGACACGTTGCCATTGTATTTGAGACTGACGTTTACTTTCTAAATGACATGTCTTTTCTGGGCAGACAATATTTGCAAACTGCAGCATAACAGTTTCAGTCGTTCAGACATGGTTCCTCGTTAAATGACATTGCCTTTTGCTTCGCTTAAACATTTACATTTACATTTAATCATTTAGCAGACACTTTTAATCCAAAGTGACTTACACATGTCAACTATATTATAAGGGATTACATTGTCCCCGGAGCAATTTGGGGTTAAGTGCCTTGCTCAAGGGCACAACGGTGGAAGCCGGGAATTGAACCCACAACTTTTCAGGCTACTGCATGCTAGCCCAGCTAGCTTCACAGCCACATCACCATCTTTTCTGCCTTTCAGCTTTTGGTTTCATTGAATTACTTTTCTCTCCCTCTCATATAAGCCCCACATTTGCACGTTTAGTAGCAATGGCGCTTTAGTTTTTTTTTTTCCTTGCACAAAACAGACAAATTGTTGCCTCATTACTGAATGAATTATTAAAGAATGAGTCACATTGTCAACTTTCCTTGAAACTACTGATGCATCTGGTCAACATTTATTTTTTCTTCAGAAAGAAGTTAAAAACAACTACCACATATTTCATATACATAGAGGAAAAGCTCTGTAGGTTCCCTTGTGATAAGCTCTTTTAGATTGTTTATATTGACTGACCCACAGCAGGGCTAACTCATGGGGGGGGGGGGGGGCAATTCTTCTTCCAGCCCCCCCCCCCATGCTTGGTTGTACACGGACCCCTGTTGGGGGGGACACGGGAAGTTTCAGGAGTTCTAGATTAAACGACTCATTCTTGAACCTGGTGTCATCATTATCTCCTGAATCAGCAATAACCTTAACGTAACATCCCCCCTTTCTCTCTTTAATATGCTTTTATGTGAAAGGCTGCGTTGCCTCTTCTCCCTTCTATCACCCTTTCTCTCTTTCCTTGTTCTTCTGCCCTGTCAAATTCTCTACCCCCCCCCCCTCTCCCCCTATCTCACCCATTTCATTGCTATATGGCAATGTAGAGCAGAGCAAATTCCCCTTGCTCATAGGAGAGCCTCAGAGCCGGACACTGGACTGGAGCATCCATGGAGAGGAGACTGAGGGGAGGCACACCTGTTTTTGTTTGGTTTGGGCTAGGACTAGTTTGGGATATACAGTAGTTTGGTAATGTTTCCTCCAATGGTTGCATGCTGTGTTGTGAATGTGATCAAAGGGATTTTCTTTCCCTACATAACTGCACTGAAAAGCATAAAATTACTAAAATATTCACTGTTCAAATGAATTCTTCATTGCAGGTGAAAACAAAATCTGTGGCATGCAATTACTGTAGATGGCATCATACTGCGTAGAGTACTTTGAGAGTACTTAGAGATCTTTTTTGCAACGAAGGCCGCAAGTTTTACATAGTGCAGCAGGTATCACAGAGCACCACTTCATCACCACAGGCTGATTAAGACTAATCGAGACTTTTTTTGGACCATAACTGAAATTCTGGGATGTGCATGTTGTCGTTGGCAACTGGCTCACCTGCCCCGGTGATCTGGGAGGTGCTGCGGCTGCGGCGGTTGCCCACGATGGAGACGACGCGCGCGATGCTCGACCGTCGCTTCTTCCCGGAGCCGCCCACCCGGCCCAGCGCCGTGTCCGATTGGCTGCCGTCGGTGCGCTCGGGCGTGTAGATCTCTCCGCTCACACTCGTGCTCTTCATCATGCTCTGGCCGCCGGAGCCAGGCACCTGCCTACAGGTGAGAAACGCGCAAACACGGAGGGGAGGAGAAAGGGATGGAGAGAGAGAGAGGGGGATGGAGTGAGAGATAGAGGGAGAGAGAGAGGGATGGAGAGAGAGAGATAGAGGGAGAGAGAGAGAGCAAGAGAGGGATGGAGGGAGAGAGAGATGGATGGAGAGAGACAGAAAGAGGGAGAGAGAGAGAGCAAGAGAGAGCAATAGAGGGATGGAGGGAGAGAGAGATGGATAGAGAGAGAGACAGAGAGAGGGATGGAGAGAGAGAGAGAGGGATGGAGAGAGACAAAGAGAGAGATGGAGGGAGAGAGAGAGGTATGGAGAGAGACAGAGAGAGATGGATGGAGAGAGAGAGGGATGGAGTGAGAGATAGAGGGAGAGAGAGAGGGATGGAGAGAGACAGAAAGAGGGAGAGAGAGAGAAAGCAAGAGAGGGATGAAGGGAGAGAGAGATGGAGGGAGAGAGAGAGAGGTATGGAGAGAGACAGAGAGAGATGGAGGGAGAGAGAGAGAGAGGGATGGAGAAAGATAGACAAAGACAGAGAGAGAGGATGGGGTGGTGAGGAGAGAGAGTTGGAGTAATAGTAGAGAGAAATATGATGAATGGTGGTAACAAAAAAATAAGTGGAGAGAGCAAAAAGGGATGGACAGTCAAGGAAACGAGAAAAAATAGTGTGTAGAAATGGGCAGAGAATTATGAATGAGATGAAGGCATGAGGGAGATGGAAACAGGGAAGGGAGAGGCTGAACATTAGTACATCACACACACTGACTGTAGACTCTGGTGAATGTTGATGAGGCTGAACATTAGTACATCACACACACTGACTGTAGACTCTGTTGAATGTTTCATCTTTTTCAAATGATGTTTCATTTCATCTTTATTGAGCAAGACATCCAAACCCTCAAAACAAATCAAGACCTCATCACAAAGAATCCAAGTATTCTGACATAGAAACAGAAGTCTGCGATGATGTAGCTCATTGAGGCCTGGACAGTGCTAAAGTCCAGCCACTAATACAGTATCACTGATTACTAATGGCTATTGCTAAATGGGATTATGAATACAGCAGTAATCACATTTCATCACAGGTGAAGTGAATTGATAAGAGCAGTCTGTTCTGCAGTTGTTCTCTGCTTTGGCACACTTCTCAGATCAGAATGGTAATTCTTCAAACTGTTTGTTCAAACTCCATATCATCTTATCACTTGTGCACTTCATTGAAGCGGTTTCTCCCCATTTTGAACAAATGGCAATGGCTTTGTACATCTATGCAAGTGATTTTGTACAAATGTCTGCTATTTTTTTTAATTTCCAAT
>NC_055965.1:11785243-11795243 GCF_018492685.1 Alosa sapidissima
AGAGAAAGAGAATACAGAGCATGCATACACGCACGCACGCATACACACTCAGAGGCTTGGGTAAGATGGACTGAGTGATTATATGAATCAACTCTGCTTGCTGCCTCAGCAGGTTTCACCAAAGCCCAGCTTAAGCACATCAATTTGAGACACACATTCAATTGCACACAGTTTTCAAAGTTGTGTACTTGTGCACACACGCACGCACGCACGGATACACACACAGCATCATATCACCTAAAATTAACAACATTCACAATATGTTGAAACTCATCTTCTCTAGACACACATGTTGTACCACCTCACACACACACACACACCCACACACACACACACAGAGTGAGGTTACCTTGCTCTATGCTGCTGCTCTTGGCCGGAAGCTGGGGTAACTGCCGGCCCCGGCCCCTGGGAGCCCCTGAAGTGGGGGAGTGACCACCATGGGCCCTGAAGAGAGGTGGAGAAAAAGACAGGTAAACAGACAGATAGATAAAAGATAAATAGATCGATATATATATACACACACACATAATATATACAGAGAGAGACAGAAGAGAAAGACTGACAGGAAAATAGATAGATAGATAGATAGATAGATAGATAGATAGATAGATAGATAGATAGATAGATCGATATATATATATATATACACACACACTATATATACACAGAGAGACAGATTGAAAGACAGACAGGAAAATAGGTAGATAGATAGATAGACAGATTGAGTGATAGATAGATAGATAAATAAATAGATAAATAAATAGATGGATGGATAGATGGATAGACAGTTAAGACAGTTAGATAGATAGATACATCGATAGATAGACTAAAGGGTGACAGTAGAGGAAGAGATAAAGGATGTAAAAACAGACGGCCTCCCTAAACACCCATATCCTGTGGTGAGTGAGTGAGTGAGTGAATGAGTGTGTGAGTGAATGAGTGTGTGAGTGAATGAGTGTGAGTTAGTGAATGAGTGTGTGAGTTAGTGAGTGAGTGTGTGAGTGAGTGTGTGAGTGTGTGAGTGAGTGAGTGAGTGTGTGAGTAAGTGAGTGAGTGTGTGAGTGAGTGAGTGAGTGAGTGTGTGAGTTAGTGAGTGAGTGAGTGTGTGAGTGAGTGTGTGAGTTAGTGAATGAGTGTGTGAGTGAGTGAGTGAATGTGTGTGTGAGTGAGTGAGTGAGTGAGTGAGTGAGTGTGTGAGTGTGTGAGTGAGTGTGTGAGTTAGTGAATGAGTGAGTGTGTGAGTGAGTGTGTGAGTTAGTGAATGAGTGTGTGAGTGAGTGAGTGAGTGAATGTGTGAGTGAGTGAGTGAGTGAGTGAGTGAGTGAGTGTGTGAGTGAGTGTGTAAGTGAGTAAGTGAGTGAGTGTGTGAGTGTGTGAGTAAGGGGGCTGGTTATGCACATGCACCTGTCCACGCGGGGGGAGTTGGGGCAGGAGCCCCCTGGGGCTTGACCAAAGGGGCGCAGCGGGGGTGCTTTGCCCCGGCTCCCCCTCAGGATGGAGGTGGGCTGAATCCTGGGGCCAGCCAGCAGGACAGGCCCAGAGCGCAAGAGGAGATGAGGTGAGGAGAAGAACAAGAACGAAAGAAAATGGTGAGACCGAAGCCAACGGAAACAGTCAAATGAAAGAAAACAAAATAACATGATATAAATAATGACTAAAACAATGCTACTGGTCAAATGGCCAACCAAAGAACACCAACATAAAACATGTATGAGCGATGTCATTAAAGGTGAAGGAGGAAGGTGACAGAGTTCTAAAATCTCAAGATGGCATACGATGTCCAGTTTCAAACAGCTTGATTACCATATTAAGACGGTATTTCACAAAACAGTGAGGTGGGGGGACCTTATCATACTTAATGTACTTTATGTAGCCTCTTAATCTAAACCATATTGTCTCCTCTTTGATTGAGAATGTTAAATGAAGCAGCAAGCCAAATCATCTCTGTCTGTTTTTGACATTTATGTGAAGTGAAGACAGAGCGAATGCAGCACAGCTGTGCTGATGAGCAGGTGAGAATGGTTTGTTTTCTGGTCCAGATTACTCTGGGGGAATAGTGTGTGTGGGGGGGTCTTACCTGTCATTTTCTATGAGTTTGTGATTTGCTCTCTGACAGCCTGGCCTGTCTAGGCTCCCCGAATATCTAAAAGGTTGAAATGATCCAAATGGATGTGAAAAGATGTAAGAAAAAAAAATAATGACAAGAATTTTTTTTTTTTAAACAAGCAAAACCAAAATGGGGCTGCAAATAATAAAAAAAAGCTGTTTTGATCCAAGCCCCCAAAAAAGTCATGAAAGATGTGTGTTCGTGACTGTGTGTGTGTGTGTGTGTGTGTGTGTGTGTGTGTGTGTGTGTGCCCGTGTAGTTTTATGTCTGTGAGGGACACTGTGTGTATGCCTACTGAGAGAGAGAGAGAGAGAGAGAGAGAGAGAGATGGACAGAGAGAATAAGAGAATAAGAGAGAAAGAGAGAGATCTGTGTGTCTGCACCTCTCTCTCTCGGGTGAGTGGAATCCCGTATCGGGCCTCAGACAGGTTGTGCTGGCACTCCGCACCCGGTCCAGACATGGCTGCAGATCACTGCACATGCAGATTTCATAAGAAAGAATGACAGAAAGAAAGAAAGAAAGAAAGAAAGAAAGAAAGAAAGAAAGAAAGAAAGAAGGACAGAAACCAGAGAGAAAGAGACAACATAAAGAGTAGGTTAGACATATCTACAGCACGCATCTCCATGGCTGATCATATTTAAGTTGAGCTCCCAAGGACAGCATCTAAATCTTTAGCTGGACTCTTGCCATGGGAACGCATGGCTGATGCATTGAGATCTTGACATTTGCGTGAGCTTCACTATTACAGCACAACTTGCATCCTATTCTTGGTGTCCAATACGTTTGCCAAAAGACCTGAAATTAGTGTCGGGTTAGTTGTCATTTGCTTTGGACAGGCACAAGTGACAGATGGTCCCACTCACAAAATCGCTATTAGATCCAAGTCAGGAACATATGTTTTTTTTTTTTTTTTTTGCAAAGTAATTGTGACCTTATACAGGGTGGAAATCCGGGCACACTCATCCTCTCTCTCTCTTCCTCTCTCTCTCTATCTATCTTTCTCTCTTCCTTTCTCTCTATCTGTTTGTTTTCTTTGTCATCCACCCTTTTTTTTCTCTCCGCGGGACTCTTACCTAACGCTGACCTCATCAGTGAATCTGAGAACACGTTGGGGGACGGCACTGCGAGGTGAAACCATGCCCCCCTCCTGTCGCCGTGCCGACTTGCTTTTTAGGCATGCGGGAAGGGTGGAGCTTTTGTGTGTGTGTGTGTGTGTGTGTGTGTGTGTGTGTGTGTGTGTGAAGGGGGGGGGGGGGGGGAAGAAACGAAGAAAAAAAAAAGCATCAAGCGAGCATGCAAAACAGACAGAAACAAAGAGAAAGCAAATCAATTGAAAGTAATCAGTAGGTGAAACATCTAAACACAAATATGACCTATAGGACAGGGTTTCTCAACCTTTTTAGACGAAGGACCACTTAAACAATAAAAAAGAAATGCATGGACCACTTAGCTAAAAAAAAAAAGTTTAGACCTACTATTAGCCTACACAATAGGCCTACTCACTGAACCACCTTGCTTATTGTCTTTGCACTTTGGTTTTTGTGTCAGAGGACTCATATGATTTAAACTGACATATCTTACATAGACAGTGTTGCAGAACTGTTTGGATACATACAAGTTGGTTCAATATTGCAAACAACTCATCTATATTATATTTTACCACGTCTGCTCGCGGCCCACTTGGGATAGCTTGCGGACCAGTGGTCCCCGGACCACACTTTGAGAAACACTGCTCTAGAACACTTTATGGCCAACTTCTCTGATGATAGTGAGGCCTAAATTTGCCAAACTGCCAAAAAAAAGCTCAGCAAAAAAGAAGAAGGGTTCACTGGCCTGTTCTTCTTCAGTGAGATTTTTTTGCCAGTTTGCAAACGGAGTGCATTACCACCACCATCTGCTGGACTTGTGTAATGGCAAGTGTACCCTTTAGCCTTGTTCTGGCCGCCGGGTGAATAAGGCAAATACTATTGCCCCTACCTCAGCATGCATGGCACTGCCACCGCCAGGCTCAACGGGGGCGCTCAGGGACACCACAACATAAAGCGATGAAAAGGGACAAGATGGCAGCCATTCTGTGGAAACCTCAGGCTAGGGGTCTCAGTGTCAAATAAATTAAACAAAATTATTTTCTCAACTGTACTCAACAAAGAACATTAATCCCCTAATCTGAAGCTCCACAAGAAAAGCATGAAAACAGAACAGGTGGAGAAATAGGCAAGCTAGCTAGCAGGATGAGTGATCTGTTGTATCATACAGTCCCCTTCATGATAAAAGCAGAAACATACAACAATTGTATATCTCTACCATAAAGAGGTCAATACCAGAGGTCAATGCTGGATCATTTATTCTATGAAGCCTGGAAAACAATTGGTCATCGCATATCATCCCCAATGAATTTGCTGCCCCATCAACATACTGATCCCTGATTATGAACAGCCATTAGCCTTTGACACTGTACTTCTGGGAAATCCCTCAGGCCTGTCCATGTGACATCAAACACCTGGCTGCCTAGCCTAGCTTAACTCAGTCTAAGTCTATTATTATTATTATCATTATTATTATTATTATTTTTTTTTTTTTTTTGTTGTTATTATTATGAACCCTCCTCTCACACATCCCTCTGTTCCTGTGGAGGCATGCACTTGCCAGCTGGATGTATTTAATTTGTCACATGTTTAGCCTCCCCCTGTTCAATCATAGCGCCAGTGCACTGACTTCCCCTGACTGCCAATGGGAAAACCAACAGCAAATTTCTGAGAAGACTAGGACTGGAAGAGTGACCATCAACCAAAGGGATACTGTGAGAGGGTCCATTAGACAACGTGGTATAACATGGTACGGTAAAACATAATCAGGGATGTAGTGGAGGCTAAACGCAAGTCAACACAGTTTATCCACCTCTAAAATTTCAGAAATGTAGTTTATCCACCTGTTATTAGAGTTTATCCACCTCTGAAAAGAGTTTATTCACCAATTGCAACTTTTAACATTTAAAAATCACACAGTATTATCCACAATCACAATATGTAAATTCATCAACACTCTGGGAACCATTTAACACCACTGGTATTGTTAGAAACATTGGACAATAACCGTCATCATCATCAAACATGTTCTGAATGCCTTTTTAAAAAATCTGATACCGCATGCATGGCGCAGTCCACCTCACCGAGATCATTCATAGTTTATAGAATAGTTCATAGAATTCATAGTTTACCCACCTCTTATTTTACCACTACATCCCTGAACACAATTACATATGGACAGAAATCACCATGATATTCAATGACACAGTAATCACAGATATCTGGAGCCATGTGCTGAGTAAAATATTACTTTATGGTTTACCTTACTGGTCAAATTCAATCAATCAAGAGACTAACATCTCCATCTCACTCTCTCTGTATTCAAACATGAGTTCACAAATAGCTTAATTTATTAACAACGTTGCCATCGGCTACAATAGCAAACCTCTAAACTGTTTTTTTCTGGATGTATGAAAATTAATCATGCAATGTGCATGGATAACCTCAGAAGACCAAAGGCTCTATATGCAGATTAAATGCAATTCTGCTTATATAAACCCATCAACTGTGCTTTACTGAAAACGATAGATTAAATGTGCACATACACACTCTCACACAAATACAGTGAGAGAGAGAGAGAAAACCCTAACAGGAGATTATGAGCTTTTGCACAATTTAGAACAAAAGAAATTGTTGCAGATAGCAACTGGAATCCTCATCAGGAAGTCTCTCTCTATCTCTCTCTCTCTCCGACTAGCATGTAAATCACGTTATCCAACACAACATACTGACAAATAAACACCTAGAGGCGCCAATCTCTTCATCTGGAAACATCTAACAACCTCAGTGTCCCTCAGGAGAGAGCTGAGCCTCATTAACACTATCCCACTCCATGACTGATATAAGCGGGGTACAGGGCTACATGTGGAATACTGAAGCTAAAATGGCTGCTGCTGATGCAGCCTAGGTGGAGTCCCTACTCTGACCCTGAGCCCAAAGCGTAGCGTTAGCACTCTTATGAATGATAAAGAAAAGAAAAAACCCGCAATATGTTACAGTTCAAGCAAGGAAAGCAAGAGTTAGCCAGTCCATTCTTTCTTACACCCGAGCAGTGTGCTTTAGAGATCTTCATAATTTGAAGCATGATAATGTGATGAAGCTTGTATAGAGCTAAAGCCCATGTATGCTAGCACACAAGCTCTGTTTCCCCACAAAGGGAGAACGGAGAGAAAGGCTTTGGAAAGCTTGGGCAACTTCACAATCAACAAACACAAATCAACACAAGTTCACAACAAGCACAGATGTCACTTGGGTTGCACAGACAACCGATTCATAGGTGTTTTGCTATCCACGCATAGGGGTCAATGATGCTGAGTGTCACAGTGCTAAAGCACAGTCAGATGTCAGGTCATGTGATGGGATAAAGCACTTGGATTGGCCAGCAACTGACCTTTAACCCTCTGGCTTACCTGTATATTTCCTTATGAATGCCATTCACTAAGAGGGGCATCTTTGGTGGAAGTGTATGACAGTGCCTAGCTAAGTTCCTGGTTAAAGTGGCACACAATGGATAATGGTTGTAAAACAAAGAGACAACTCATGCAAAATGGCAGTGAAAGTAAAAACAAACACCATAAATGACACAGCTTTGTCAGTACAGTCAATGCATACTTTAGAGCATGTTATATTTCCTGCATTGGCACGAGAGTGAGTGTAATCATTCACGCAAGGTATTACTAGCAGTAGCAAACGCTAGTAATTGCTAGAACAACCATACAATAGCTTGTGGGTAGTGCTGTCCACAATGTGGCCATTTTGGTTTTACCTGTTGGTATGAAGGCATTCGGCACTCCCACCCCGGATTGATCTGTGCATCTCGAGGACCTCACTGTGGTTACCATGGGGATGGGTGACATGTTAGGGCAGTGAACAGCGAGCAAAACAACAAGAACCCAAACACAAAGTAAGAGGATGGCAAACAAGGCCAGAGACCAACCATAAACCAACATTAAATAATAATAATAATAATAATAATAATAATAATAATAATAATAATAATAATAATGAGTTATTAGTATAGTATTAGTAGTATTAATCATGTTCAATGACTGCAGTCTAAAAAAAATCTTTCAGAAGAACAAGATGCTTAAAAAAGGAGCAATATACAGTATAAAAATGAACAAAACTTGTATTCATAACACATGCAATTCGACCAAGTATTCAAACATAACACATTAAAGGTTTGGTACCCAAACTCATTGAAACTATATAAAGCTCTATCTCTGTAGCTGGTACCCAAACCCTTTGAGACTATAGAAAGCTCTGTCTCCGTAGCTGGTACCCAAACCCTTTGAGACTATAGAAAGCTCTGTCTCTGTAGCTGGTACCCAAACCCTTTGAGACTATAGAAAGCTCTGTCTCTGTAGCTGGTACCCAAACCCTTCGAGACTGTAAGCTCTGTCTCTATAGCTGTTGTCTCCCTGGTTCTGTTACCTGTCCTCAGAGTATTCATAGTCTGAGTCTCCAGACCGGTGTTCCTGGTGGGAGTCATGGTAGTGGGACGGGGAATAGGAATGGTGCCGATTCTGATGGATCTCATCCAAACTCCTGCCGTGTCAAGAGACAAAAGGAATGAGAGAGGGAGAGAGAGAGGAGGACAAATGAAAAAGAGAGTGTGTGTGGGAGTGAGGGAGGGGGGGATCTGCCAGTTCAATATCCTAGATATTGCCTAAAAAGAGGGAGCTAATGAGGGAAGTGTGGATGCATGTGTGTGTGTGTGTGTGTGTGTGTGTGTGTGTGTGTGTGTGTGTGTGTGTGTGTGTGTGTGTGTGTACCTCTGCATGGGTACGTGAGTGGGCCGTGAGCGGTTTCTGCACTGGTCCTCGCGGTGCGGGGAGACGGAGCGAGACCGGTGCTGGACTACCCTCTGCTGCTCAGGCACCGACAGCGTACCTGACCTCTCCTTGTCTCTGGAGCTCCGCTCTGCTGCTGTACACACACACACACACACACACACACACAGACACACACACACACGCACACACACACACACACACACACGCACACACACACACACACACACACGCAAATATACAAAAAACATACACACTCACACAAATGTACATTCACACACCCGCAGACACATGTACACAATTGTGGACAAAAAAAACATACACACACATACACCACAAACATATACACACATAAAAGTGCACACACACACACACACACACACACACACACACATGCACGCACGCACACACACACACGCACACACCAAAGACAAACATAGAGAGATCATCAGTATTGGGTAGGTAGAGTTACAGCAGTTGCTAGTTATCTCAGCTAGTTGAAGCGCACAGGGCCGTGTGTCTACTGCTACCACAGACATGCTGACAGTGTCCTCGGACCCCTACTGGCCAGCGTGAGGCTCCAATGCATCTCAATCCCAGCAACTCTACAGAGGAGTTGGAAGCATACATTTCCCCAAACGTTGAGTGAGTTTATGAGTTTACAACAGACTCACATATTAGAAATAAATGAGTTTGGATCTCTTTATAGAATCATAGAATCAAAGACTCATATCACCACATCATATATTATTATTACTACTACTACTACCATTTATACTACTACTCTTACTATTACTACTACTACTACTACTACTACTACTACTACCACTATCACTACCACTACTACTAGCCTACTACTACTACTACTACTACTACTACTAGCCTACTACTACTACTACTACCACTATCACTACTACTACTACTAGCCTACTACTACTACTACTACTACTACTACTACTACTAGCCTACTACTACTACTACTACTACTACTACTACTACTACTACTACTAGCCTACTACTACTACTACTACTATTACTACCACCACCACTACTACTACTACTACTACTACTACTACTACTACTACTACTACTACTACTACTACCACTATCACTACTACTACTAGCCTACTACTACTACTACTACTACTACTACCACTATCACTACTACTACTACTAGCCTACTACTACTACTACTAGGACTACTATTATTATCACAACATATAGAATGGAGACTTCCAAGTCATCTGAAAGGTTTGAGAAGAGATATGAAATAGCATTGGCCTCAAACACTGTGCATGATTGGAAGCACATCTTTACCCCATGCTGTGAGGGAGTGATAGGTAAAACTAGATAGACAGAGAGAGATAAAGAGATAAAGAGAGAGAGGGGGAGGGCAAAGATAAGAGAGAGCATGGCAAAGGAATATACATTTAACCTTCACCACACTAACTGTAAGTGACATCTGGTACCTAAAGGGAGTTGTGCTTCAATAGTGGTCAGGAGACATTTGGAGTAGGAGTTCATTAAGGCAGAGAAAAGAAACTGCCACTGGACATTTTGTTTGAGTGAGAGGGACCATTCAGGTGCAAGTCTGATAGTCCTTACTCTAATTCTCTGCAAATGCAAGCATTAGAAATATTTGCCCAACTACTTGTAAATATATGCAGCCATTCAATGGATATTGCATACTATAATACATGACTTGATTACTGCTGTGATATACTATAGAGATATTCACTATGTGTGTCCAATAGAAGTGCAGCTCATCGGAGAGCAGTTGGTAAATGATAACACCTGGATTTATCAAGTGGGATTATCAAATTCAATCAATTTGGATCACTGGTTTAGCACATAATGAGAGTTTTTACACCAGCGGGAAGGCTTCATATAAACCCTACAAGAAGGGTTCAGATTGAAGACATTTCCAATGTTGTGGTCAATGACTATGTGCCATATATACTGTACTGTATCAGAGCATTCCAAAGACCTGTTCCTTGGAACCCCAAGCACTGTC
>NC_055965.1:11800243-11812786 GCF_018492685.1 Alosa sapidissima
CTATATGTGTGTCAATCACTTACGATATATATCATGCACAAGGTGACTTAAAGGCTGGCCTAATGGGTGAATTAATCAAGAGAACTTGGTGAAAAGCCCAATAGTACTAAATAGCCTATTCAAGGGATTGCTTGAGGGACTTCTATGGTAAAGTATTCTCAGTAGTTTCTAACTGCTACGGTATAACCGGATGTGGGTAAAGGCAGGATACCATTACACAATGACGGGATGACAAGCTCTGCATGGCCTCTGGTAGATTGGCTAACTTTGTCCCTTTTAGGAACGCATACATTCTTAAAATGAATGTGTTGAAAACAACACAGCTTGTCCTATGTCCAGATAGGGACAACACAGTTTGTATTGTTTCCAACACATTGCTTTTGTTATTTGCTTCAAGAGTGTACACAGTATGTGTCAAAAATAACAGAACTTGTGTGTTTTTTTTAAACACATCTCTATGTCCAGATAGGGACTACACCGTTTGTGTTTTTTTTAAGAGTGTGCATACTCTCAACCTGATGCGCACCTGCACGTAAATGTCCTACGATGTCAGCCAGGCTTCCTTTCTTGACTTTGGTGATGAAGGCTCCGAGCCGACCTGTCTCCGTCATCTTCCCCCCGACCACCTGTGAAGACCCAGAGCATCATCATCATCATCATCATCATCAGATGACTGACCACTGCTATGCTGGCACAGGGCAGGTGAGTAGTAATAGTATAGGTCATCTAACTCTGAAGAGCCAGCAAAAGAGAGGTTTTATATAGTATACTGTACACATGTATGGGTGTTCATAAATCAACATTTGTGTGTACAGTACATGTATATTGATGTGTTAAACATTATGAACATAATATATGTGTTCAATTACAGGTATTATGTCATATATGTATGCATGTGTATGTATGTACTGTATGCATTGCATGCTTTCAATATCTATCGTTCTATACTAACATTGAAAACCTTTTAACTACCACATCATAAACCATGTCAGACTAAATGGCAGGGCACAGTATTGATATGATGCTATTCAGTAACACACTAGAAATCAAGACGGGTAGGACTTCCGGGCAACAGGAGGGTCAGGGGATAATGATTGTGTGTGTGTGTGTGTGTGTGTGTGTGTGTGTGTGTGTGTGTGTGTGTGTGTGTGTGAGAGAGAGAGTGTGAGAGAGAGTGTGTGTGTGTGTGTGTGTGTGTGTGTGTGTGTGTGTGTGTGTGTGTGTGTGTGTGTGTGTGTGTGTGTGAGAGAGAGAGTGTGTGTGTGTGTGTGTGTGTGTGTGTGTGTGCATTGGTAGGAGGTTGGATGGGGGTGGGGGGGCAGTGGGGGGTAATAATTGGCTGTAAAGTGCACGCCTTCAGCCCCCATTAGACTCACCTTCAGCCCCAGGAGGGAGCCAGCTTCTCTGGGCATGGCCGAGCGCTTGCTCAGGGTGATGCGGCCGATTAAATGATCTCCCTCTTTGGACGGCTGCCACGTAACCGGATGCTGGCCAGAGAAGAGCAGAGAAGAGAGAGGAGAGGAGAGGAGAGGTGAAGAGAGAAGGGGAGGAGAGGAGAGAAAAGAAGGGAGAGGAGAGGAGAGGAGGAGAGATAAAGAAGAGAGATGGAGAGTGATAAAGAGGAGACCAGTGCTTTATAATCCCTTAAGTAATCCCTTTAGTACACAGCCAACAGAGAGCAATACTAGCTCTTACTCACCTTCTCACCCTCTTTTACATTCACCCCTCACTCTCAACATCACCCTCTCTCTCTCTCTCTATCTCTCTCTCTTTCTCTCTCTCTCAAGTTATTCTCACCCTCTCTATATCTCTCTCTTACAGTCACCCTCTCACTCTCTCTATCTCTCTCTCTTAAGGCTGAGCTACACCAGGCGCGTAACTGAAGCGTTCCGTTCGCGTTGCGTCTGCTGCAACAATTAGCTCCTATTATAATCAATGGAAGTAGCTTCACCAGACGTGACAGTGGGGCGTACGTTCGAAAAAAATAGACCATTCATCTAAATTGGATTTTACGCGTCGCGAACGGAACGCTTCAGTTACGCGCCTGGTGTAGCTCATACCTTACACTCATCCTCTCTCTCAACATCACCCTCTCTCTCTCTCTCTCAATAATACCCCCTCTCTCAACATCACCCCCCCTCTCTCTCTCAATAATACCCCCTCTCTCAACATCACCCCCCTCTCTCTCTCTCTTCCGCTCACCCTCTCACTCTTAACACCACTCTCTCTCTTTTTTCACTCCAATTCACACTCTCAATCTATCCCACTCTCTCAGGCTGAAAGGACCATCATTGCTTCTGGATGTTTCGGATACTTCACGGGGTAATGCACAGAACAGATAATGTCACACAAAACATGTACAAAAACGTAGCTGCACTCACTCAGACAGGCATTAGTGTTGTGCAGATTTGACACCAACATATTTGGATATTGCTAAATTTACATACACTTCCGGTCAAAAGTTTGGGGTCACTTAGAGATTTCCATTCCACTCCATTAAACACAGAATACCAGCTGAGATCAGTTGCATTGTTTTTTTTATCAGGGCTGCAGTTTTCAGATTACATTATGTGCTTACATAATTGCAAAAGGGTTCTCCAATGTTTTCTCAGTTAGCCTTTTAAAATGATGATATTTTAAAAGGCTAACTGAGAAAACATTGGATGAACCCGTTTGCACATTAATGGGAAGCACGATATTGGAATCTAAAGATCAGCCCTGATAAAAAAAGACAATGCAACTGATCTCAGCAATGTATGTAGTGTTGAAATGAGTGGATGGAAATCTCTAATGACCCCAAACTTTTGACCGGTAGTGTAAATTGACAAGGACACAAAAACAAAGTATGTAAAGTCATATGTAAATGTTTTGCGATGATTTGACTTGATTTGACTTGCTCGTGCTCAAATAGGACCAGCTATACCTGTCAAACTACAATTCTATAAATAAATCAGGCCTCTCTCTTTGCCCAGTGTTGATGCACATTCTATTCTGATTTCTCCTTTTCACCTACACATACACAGCCACAATTACAAATCACGGAAAGCCCAGGATCACTACAGAGCATATATAATCTATACTATAATCTATACTGTTCTTAAACATAAATCATATTTAACGTTGGCAGTCATAACAAAAACTACACATTAAAGAGACACCATGAGACTCCATGTATGTGAACAAGGCCCATCCGAACATGAGAGCAACCCAGACTAATAGTTCAGCTTTTACTGTAATATAGTCCTGGGTATAATGTTACTTCACTGTGGTGTATAAATAAAAATGTTGACCTGACAACTTGTCTACAGTGACTTTGTCTAATTAGGGGTGCAGTACCACATGTTGTCTGCAGGGGGAGCAGCACTCCAACATCTCTTCCCCTCTGGCACCACAGAGGAAGAGTGGAGGAGCCAGCGTTTCACACAAGCTAAATTAGACTAAATGACAACAGAGGTGGCACCATGTGAACACTTACATGCCATACAGCTGGGTCCATTGGGTAGCAGTCCCAGTCGCCTGGAAAAGAGGGATACATTTGTGAAAAAAGAGAGAGAAAGAGAGGGATGGAGAGAATAAGAGACAGAGATAGAAGGGGAATGGGGAGTAATTAGTCTTCTCATACTAGTCAGTCAAATCTGAATAAATGAATGAATGAATGAAAAAATCTGTAAACTGTAAAATTTTGATTTACAAATTTACACCAATGCATTTCAATATTTCCTTCATATTACAACATATTTAGCATGATGTGAAACATTTTCCCTTTGCTTGCCTAATAACTTCACAATGCTCTCTAAATAACATACAGCGGCTCTAGCGTAATGGGCAGCTTTGATGAAAATGACCTCACACAAACCCTGTGACCTAAAGTGACCTCTAAATCTAACCCACTAAACTCTCATGATGACAGTGTTTACTAATATTGCCACACGTCACAGATGCCAGATTACTGTATCATGGGAGGCTTGGGCCTGCTTCCGCGTCTCAGACTTCAGCCACAATGAAAGACTTCCAGCAGACCTGGGGAGGACTCGGGCCTCATCCGTTCCCGACCTGGTCCCTGGATCCTGATTCCTCCTCTTGGAGCAGGCACCCTTTTCCCTCTCTCTCCCCTTGGCTTCGGTGTTGCTGTCAAACCCCCCTATGTTGACTGATTAATTAAATCCCAAGGCTCATTGCCTCCACTGTCATCCTCAATGAATATCTGCCTCAGCTCTCCTGTTGTATTACTGCGACCGATGCACCTTTTCCTTGCTCAGTCCCTCTAAGCAGCCCCCCCCCCCAACCCCACACAGGGGTGGATGGGGGGGGGGGGGGGGGTGTTGTTCAGTAATGCTACAGGAGAGCTGAAGGTGGTGGGGGGGAGGGTGGGCAATAAAGTGAGACGGTGTTTAAAACTGCCCAGGCTCCAATGAGATGTTATACAGTGCCGCGTAAAAGTTTTTAGAGTCTCATTTGACCAATCCGATTGCATCCGTAAAGCTTGGGACCCTCATCCTGCTTTTATACAGGACATGTGTGAGTGAGACACCCTGACCCCCCTCTCAACTTGAGCTACCAGACACAGCCAGTTGAGGGCTTGAGGAAATAGGAGTGTAGTTTACAAGCAAGCTTTTATGATTTGTCCTGCCAACACCAAAAAAATGACTTCCTATTCCTGTGAAATTAAAGAAAGGGGCTCAGATGGCGCGCCTACAAGACATTGATTTGAAATACTAGTAATGGAAATGAGTGAGGAAAAAACACAAAGTCAAATGTGCTTAAAAGGGAACAAAAACAAACCATGTTTAGATTTGTCAAAACTGCTATCGTAGAACGAAACGAATAAGAATGGCCGCGGAAGAATACCAACAAGGAGAGGCGAAGGAGACGTATGAGCATACTGTATATCTAACCCTTGTCTCGTTTTTCTGCTGAGCAGTGAAGGTCAAAAGGACCTTTCCTGCACATCTCAGAGAGAGCTGCTGGGGTGGATCAAAGGGGAAGGGAGCGAGTGGGGATCTCTGCTGTGTTGTCGCCGCTGCTGCTGATGTGGAGCTGAGGTGGAGCCCCAGGAGCTTTGAGCTGCGAGCCGAAGGGAAAGCCGAGGCATCCTCAAAAAGTCTGATCAAGGCCCCGACGCTTTAGCACCATCAAACCATAGCCGCTTTAGCACCATCAAACCATAGCCGCTTTAGCACCATCAAACCATAGACGCTTTAGCACCATCAAACCATAGCCGCTTTAGCACCATCAAACCATAGCCGCTTTAGCACCATCAAACCATAGACGCTTTAGCACCATCAAACCATAGCCGCTTTAGCCCCATCAGGGCTCGTGTTCGTGAGAGGGTGTCATGGGAATCTCAAGGAAATGAGAGGAGATGGGAAAAGGGGAAGGGAAGATGAGAGAAGAGAGCAGAGAAGAGAAGAGAAGAGAAGAAGAGACGGAAATAAAGAGAGGGGAAGAAAGGGGGGGAGGAGAATAAAGAGAGGGGGAGAAAAGAGGGTAATGAATGCAAAGAGAAGAAGAGAGAAAAGAAGAGAAGAGAAAACAAACTGTTTAAAGGGGGGGGGGGGGACTCAGCTCAGTGGGTCAAATTGGCTTCTGCTCACTTCTGGGGCAGAGAGTTAAGATGGCCAATTGCACGTCACTCTTGCCCCCAAGTGGCTGATAGCACTCTGTAGTCTCCAGCGCTCTAATCTGGCTTTAAAAACCACCAGTACTGTGGGATTGGAACGGAGGCCGACTGAAAGGCAGGAGCCAGGAGTGAGCCGGGGTGAGACTGAGGCTGGTGCTAAGCCCGGTTGCCATGGTCACCCCGACTCATCTCTGACTCGGACGGAGGCGCGATGTGGGCGGGGGTGGAGGGGGGGGGGATAGTTGGGGCTCAAATGAGCCTTTTTTTTATGTTTCAAAAAGTTTGGGTGAACAAAATGGGCAACAACTGGCTGGTGTGTTGGGAACAGATGAGTTGTCGTCGGGAGGTTGTTGTCGGGGCTCGGGCCAGAGCATTACGTTAGCCGATGACCTAATTCCCTCTGGCCTGGAACAGAATTCAGAGCGCCAGCCTGCCTGCCTGCCTGCCTGCCTGCCTGCCTCACCCCCCCAAATGATGAGAGGAGAGCATGTCAAGAGAGCAATGGGATGGTGAATCACGTCGACGCAGATGCGTTTGACATTTACTTATATTCATTCCTTTATATGTATTTATTTAGCTGATGATTTTACAGTACGGGTGTATTTTCATCAGTAGCTTTTGAGAACACTGTATCATGCACAGCGATATTAGATATCAGCTACATTTCACTAACAACCCAAACTTTCATTCTACCCACTCATTCTCACATGCAAATTGTTATAGATTGTTAAGGTTTCTGTCTGTAAGAAGCCATCTTGTTCTGTTCCTAACAATAAGCTTTATTGTAGCTGTTCATGAGATAAACACACCTGTTTCTCCCACACCTGACTGCTCACTCTCCCACTGGCCAGACTATTCACACATGGTGTTGTGTGAGAGCCAACAAAAATGTAAGAACATGTGCCGATCGTTTCACCATAACCCATCGCTTGCTCTTTAGCTAGTTGGCTGACCAGTTTGTCTGTAATGCCTTATTAACTTGAAGAAAGAATGCCCAGAGCATGTAGGTTTTTCTAGTACAATGTGACAATAAGATGAGTATACATTCAGGACCTGAAATCATCATTAAAGGGACACCAGGCAACGTTTTCGTGTTAATTAATCATCTTCGTAAGTTGGTATATGGTTAAATGACTCATTACGGGGCGAATGAAGGCTCTCTCTCCCGCCCCTACTGCCTGTAGAAAGAATATCCCACTTGCAAGTTCGGTGTATCCTACCCACCGACCGAAGCAGGATCAGTTTACAGCACAGAGGCAGGCTAACGAAACGCTAGAGATTGTTGCAAACGTGTGTATAATGGCAGAGCCGGCGAAGAAGCAGCGAAAACCCTTGACGGAAGACGCAAAGAAAAGGAAAAGAGCTTCAGACCGAGCGAGGGGGAGTTTCGTAGAGAAAAAGCATCAGGCTTGCCTGGTGTCCCTTTAACAAGCAAGACATCTGACCACACACTATCTGCCAGGACTGTGTTAAGTTATGTGTAGTTCTCTACTCACTTTTGCATCTACGATTCATCAAGACTTTTTTTTATAGTATTAATGTATGACCCCCAAATCCCATCTAATCTCTATGTATGTTTTGTGTCCAGATGTGGCCATAATCGTACACAAAATCAGACTGGCACGCTTTGAAAATGATAGTTGCATACAAACCATACCATTCTTTTTTCATAATATAGATAGCCTATTCTAAGAGGCTGGATTAGCTCGATCCCCAGTGTTCACAGCACCATCATGAGCTGGGGAATATGGGACGAAGAAAGGGACTTGGACCTTGCTGCGCCCTGGACACTTGCCTAGATGACAGCTGAGTTTGAAACAGATCTGGCCGGGATCCACGACAGATCTGATTAGGGGGCCGCTGCTATTTTATTGCGGGAGCCAAACCGGACAGAGAAAATGCGACTGAAGCGGAGAACTGAAGAACCGGAGCGGAGTGAAAAATAGAACTCTGTCTGAACTAGCACAGCGTCTGATGTGCATATTTCCTAGAACGGGGTTTAGCTGTATTAATATTATGCTCTTTGTAGACCACTATCCTCTCTACTGCTCTCAGCGGAGTCAACAGAAATGAAGCTCATCCCCTCTCCATGCCAACTCTCCTGACCAGAATGTAGTCCCCATCACACCTCAACACCACATGTCCTTGTGTGCATAGTTCTCCCTACACCCTTATAGTGCGTAGTTGGCTCTGCTTCACAGTGCAGGCTAAATTAACTGGTGAACAAACAATTAAATCATGTTTGAAATAAAGTTAAACTCTGCCATGATATGTAATTAACTTTGCAGTGTTGCTATCTGTGTAACTAATTGAACCTGTAATGTAATGAGTTGTAATGAGCCATTATACACAGACAGTTTCCTGTACATGGATTAAGCCTAGTCCTAGACATAAAGCTTTTTTCGATGCAGATGATCATTGAAGTTTTCTTGGACTGCTTATTCCGTATACAGGAAACTGGATACTATTCAGCTAACTATGCTGGGGACACTGAACATACTTAAGACCTGGAAACAGGAAGTGGTTGGGTAGTGTCGTTCCATACCTCTTTCGCCGAGGCTCTCCATCTCCACGTCCTCGCAGCTGGTGTACTCGGGCGTGGAGCCGCCCTCCTCCTCCGAGCTGCTGATGGACATCTGCCGCTTGTTGCCTCCCCCGCCCTGCCGGGTCCTGTAGGCCCGCGTCGGCGGCGGACGCAGGGACTCCGACTGGTCGGAGCTGAGCGAGTCGATCCTCGTGAGCCCGTCGCCGGGCGGTGGACCCCCGCCGCCGCCGCCAATGTGCCGGCCCTTGTGCGCTGCCGTCGCTGGCTCCAGGTGGGGCCCCCCCCGCCTTGGGCGGCCCCCACTCCTGCGAGTCCCTGAGCTCCGGGGGCAGAGGCCCCGACCGGGGCCCGCCGGGGCCCGGCTTGTGCAGGGAGCCCTGGCTCCCGTGACCCCCACCTCCTCCCCCACCTCCACCCCCTGCGGTCCTATCCACCGAGTACGCACGGTGGTTGTCCAGGAGCATCTTGCGCTCGTCCATGCCGGGGCCGCCTCTCCGGGGAGCGCGAGGCCCCCCCTCGCCACGGCTCTCGCCACCACCGCCACCGCCGGGCGGCCCCAGGCCCACCTCGTTGAGGGCCATGTCGCTGTGGTGGCGCTCGTGCCGCACCTTGGACACCTTGGCGTGCATGCGCATCTCCTGCTCCTCCTTCTGCGGCTTGACCGGGTAGCGCGCCAGGTTGGGGTCGCTGCGGTAACGCGTCTGGAACTCCTCCTCCCGCTGACGCTGACGCTCGGCCTCCTCGTCCTGGGCCGAGCGCCTCCGCGGGTCTGGCGGCTGTCCGACCGTCCCGTCCCCCTCACCAGGCTCCTCCTCCTGGCTGTGGGCCTTCTCCAGGCGCCGCCTGTCCCCTGGAGGACGCTCCTCGGACGACTGCTTCCCGGGGACCCGCCTCCGCTCTCCTCGGCCAATCACCTTTCCATTCTGCTCGTGGAGGGAGAGCGGTCGCTTCCTGTTAAAGGAGGAATAACAACAGAATCAGGGATTGTGGTATCTTAATCAGGGATTGTGGCACCGCACATTTTCTGTTGATTTTTGGTGTTTGCATTTCTAGTTTTGGTCAGCATGGAGTTTTTACCTTGTGATGGGACCTATAAAAAACATCATATAATTACGTTTATCATAATTAATTAATGGTTTCGAGTTTTCATTTTAAATCATGATGACAATTTGAATGGTAAGCCCTCTACTGTTGTATCATATGTTATACCACAGGGGCGCTCAGTAAAAGGTAAAACATATCAGATGTATTTTAGGGTGAACTGAGTGTGTCTGGCATAAGTAGGCTTGCTGTGAAATCTGCTCAAGACGGAATGGTGAACAGAGCAGGGGCAGGGCTAAAAAAGACAAAGGGATTCAAATCAGGAGGACTCGAACCTTCTGGCCCACTTTTGTGTTGCTGCAATGTAAGGACAATGTTGCCTCTACTTAAAAAAAAAAATAGAATAAAAAGCAGGGATTAAAGGCTGCATCCTCTGCTCTGGTCTTTGGAAATATGCTGCGTGAAAGCGGATTTTGAGTCTTCACACACATGCGTAAATATGACAAGTATTTTTTTTTTTTTTTACTGGATTTAAGGGAAGTACGGAACCCCAGAGGTGTCACTGTAAGAGTTTTGTACATCGAGAGAATGTGTGCTCATTTCACTAAAATGTGGTTTTACTAAATTGTGCTCTCATTTTACTAGATTGTACTTCATTTAGTGTAGAGAAATAAGCTCCAACACCAGACAACACTGATGATCCATTTAGGCTCATAGGTTCAGGTTCAAGATTAATAGATTCATGATTAGGGCCAATAAATTCAGATTGTGGCTCCCATTATATTTTTCAAAAGACTCTGTACTTTGAGGGACATTGACTATGAACACTCACTATATGAGGCGTGTTGGACTTCCTACAACAAAGCTCTTCAGAAACCACAGCCCAGTCCAAAGATCCAAATGGACCTTCTCTCGTAAATAAAAAAGGAAAAACAGTCCTGGCTCCTTACTTTTCCCGAGGCGGTTCGCTTCTCGAGCGTGAGGCGGGCATCGTGTCGGCTCCTCGCGTGCGGTCACCGATGGCGACGCCGGCCGCGTGCTGGCCTTCTGTGGACGGTGGCGCCTGCGAGCGTGTGCGCTGGAGACGCTTGTCCCGCAGCTGCGGCGCACCCCCCTCACCGGCCGTGGAGCTCAGGGGCCCCCCTGGGCTGGCCGGACGCCCCTCCGGCCCCGAAAACCATTCTCCCGACTTGATGAGGATCTCCTGCTCCTTCCGGCAGAGGTTACATACCCACATCACCTAGAGAGAGAAAGGGGGGGCAGACAGGGAGAGAGAGAGAAAGAGAGAGAGAAGGGGCCAAAAGTTAACATACAAAAAAACCCACAGTTTATTTACAGCACAGCTGACATATCTCATTTGAAAAAAATAGGGGGCTCTGCAAGGAGCCTGGGACATGCTTTTAACAGTGGGCAAATACAGTACTGACCAATCACACATCTGTTTTGCAACAGTCAACCAACATCAACCAATAACACATATCCTTCACAAACTTCATTCACACATGCTTTGTAATAGTTGACCAATGTCGACCAATCACAAATATGCTTTGCAATAGTTGACCAATATCGACCAATCACAAATACACTTTGTAATAATGGGCCAATATTGGCCAATCACACATGTGCTTTGTAATGGTGGACCAATATCGAACAAACATACACGTACATGTTTTGTAATAACACCAAAAGACTCCTGTCTCAGGTTCACAAAGTAACAGTCTCATTGTGCTCTGAGATAGTCCCATGTCACCCATTAGTTACTCGTTGATTCTTTTGAGGTAACTAAGGAAGGGCTAATTATCAAATCTCCAAGTGATTGAAAGCTAACAAGAATGAAGGACTTCTACTTTCTAAACTTTCTCCGAAGTTTCCCCTCTGGATATTTTCAGCAAAGGGGTGTAAACCTAAGCCTGGTGCACATAGAGTGAGTGACGTGAGTTTGTCATTTAGTTAAAAATTTGGTAACACAGGCAGACAGAAAGAGGCCATGAATGCACACATGCACACGTACACGCACACACACACAAAACACACGCACAAACCCACATGCACACGTACACGCACACACACACAAACCCACATGCACGCACACACACACTTTTTCCTCTGTCTCCCCTTTTTCATAATGCATGTACACAAACACAGACACTGATACAGACGCACACACACACACACCAGTCGTGGACACAAACAGGAAACAATTGAGCTGGTCAAAACTACTGTAGCTTTGACTATTCCAGGCACACAGGAAGTGCAGGCTGGCCATGTTGGTTCCGACCGACCCCACACTATATGTCAAATCCTTCTTTGCTCTTGGCATGCCCTCGCTTCCTTCCTTTCTTTCTTCTTTCCACTCATTCTCTCTTTCTCTTCCTCTCTCTCTCTCTCTCTCTCTCTCTTTATCTCTCTCAACTCTAATAGAACCCCCGGTGATGGTTCATTTATAAGACGGATGACAGAGGTTTCCTAAAATACCCCCCATCTCTATCTCTCTCTTTTCTCTCTCTCCTCGCTCCTCCTCTCTCTCTCTCTCTCTCTCTCTCTCTCTCTCTCTCTCCTCTCCTCTCTCTCTCTCTCTCTCTCTCTTCCATATTCCTTTGCTGAGCGGCTCCCCCAGGTTAAAGTTGATTAAATATGAAAGCTAAGTGCAGAGGTGGAAAGAGAGAGAGGCAGAGGCGAAGAGAGTGAGAGAGAGAGAGAGAGTAAGGGAGGGAGAGACAAAGAGAGGGATGAAAGAGAGAGAGAAGTGAGAGGGGAAAAAGAGAGTGAGTGAGGGAGAAAGAGTGTAAGAGGGAGAGAGAAAAAGAGGAATGAAAGAGAGAGAGAGGGGGGGTGGGGGGAGAGGGAGAGCACATTTGCCAAGACATCCTGGGCATCCATTAGGCCCATAACCCTGAATCACGCTAACAGCTTTGGCTCACTCACCCCCCTTGCTTTGCACACTTATTGCATCCAGGCCATCGATCCCGGACCCCAGACTTGCCAAGCATCTGGTCAGGCCATAAATCCAGCCCAATTCCCCCCATCCAAACACCACTTCCTCCGTAGTAGGGCTCTCAGTCCTTATAGACAATCAAGCTCAGCTTCAAAACAAGTTTAGACATCGTTCAAGGGTTTAGTGTTCACACTGATGTTCGCTCATGTCGCTGCTGACTGCTATTCTTGCCGTTTGATTTAAGTAAGCCTTTGTCAACGTCAGTCCGGTTACGGGAGCGAGAGAAGTGACAATCAGCAGAGAGGGCTTTGGGCGAAACGTCACAGACGTGGCGTTATTTAAAGCATGAGGGGGGGCTTAACGGAACGGGCACGGTGTTAACATACATAACACAGACGTGTA
>NC_055965.1:11812986-11815486 GCF_018492685.1 Alosa sapidissima
CACCAGGGCATCAGTCGCTCCGTGTCCATCACCGATGCTCACAGCCTGGGGAACGAACGGCAGACTGGCAGCCACTTGGAGCTGGGAGCTACAACGTCTTGGCTGGCCAGGTAGCCGTGACGTGGGATGGATTAAGACGTTTTGCAGCAGACAATGGGGCGGGGCCTTTGAGGATGTCATATGGGGCGGGGGGGGGGAGTGGGGGGGTGTAGAATATGACGCCTCCTTAAACTACTCCTGGTGGTCCTGGTGTTATGCTGGAGGATGTGGCCAAGTTCAAAGGTCATTAGGTCGGTGAGAGTGTAGTGAGATCAACTACTACTGTGGTCAACAAATCTCACATACAGGCTGTCAGGAGGATGTAGAGATTCAAGTCTTGACAGTTTTGTCTCAGGAGGTATGTGTGTGTGTTGGGGTGTGTGTGTGTGTGGGGGGGGGGGGGGGGTGTAGAATGTGAACTTTGTTCTTTTTTCTTAAATAGCTGCATGACCAAAGGTGGCAAGCGCAGCAGCCAATGAGATCACATGCTTCCTCACTGTTGGAGCTGCTGTCAGTGATCCAAGACACCGGATTGCGAGTCGTCATGGAAACCACAAAATTGAGCCAAAAAAGCCAGCCAACACCGCAAAGGATTCCAAGAACCAGAGTTAATAAATAAATAAATATAAATAACAGCATATGTAGCATGTAAATAACAATAAGGTAAGCAATTAATACCTAAGCAAGAGATTACATACATAAACAGATTGGAAAAAAAATATGTAACTGCTTCAGAATGTGTGTAACATCACATCATCATAGATGCGGAGAGAGCGAGAGATAACCCCCCCCCCCCCCACCCCCCCCAGTCATTTCAATGGGCAATCAACCCATTCTTCAGACCAGGAAGTAAAGAGGAATAACCACTGGCATCTTGCTCAGTTGCTCAGTTATTGGCAGCAAAACTATGAACAGCCAATAAATTAAGCTGCAAGCGGCACATGAACAACGGGCACAATGACCAAAACCCTTCACACACTGGTCACACTTGTGCATGAGTGACCAGTGCCCATGGGCAGCAAACGTACGCACAGCTACAGGCAAACATGCGCAACTCACTGAACTTGACAAAACAAAATGTAGTGGATTAGAAACACCTGTGTGGCAATGACACACACCTGCCCCTCGTCCTACCTCGCCTGCCTACCCTGCCACTGCTGGGCCTCTGCGGTGCCCGTCAGCGTCATGCCAACTGGTGGCAGCACTCGCTCACTCTACTGGGTGAGTGGGCATCAATGATGGCACACCTGCCTGCCCGCCTGCGGCCAGATGGTTACCTCCTCTGCAGCTAAAAGAACAAAGCCATTGACAAACACCACGGCACCATTCTGCTTCTATCGCAATGATTAGGCGTGCACACACACACACACACACACATGCACACATATATACATGTATGCATACACACACACACAAACACACACACACAAGGTTGAAAAAGATTCTATTTCTACACACAACTCATAACAAACAATATTATATATACGGTATTAGTGCAGTTCAGGGTGAGCGAGTCTTATTTCCTCCATATCAACCAGTCATTCAATACATCCAGGGTATCTGTACAGTTCTGTATGGGGTATCTGGACGGGTCTATATGTGGTATCTGTATGACTCTGTATGGGGTATCTGTACAGTTCTGTATGGGGTATCTGGACGAGTCTATATGTGGTATCTGTAGGGTTCTGTATGGGGTATTTGTACGGTTCTGTATGGGGTATCTGTGGGTCTGTATGGGGTATCTGTACGGTTCTGTATGGGGTATCTGTGGGTCTGTATGGGGTATCTGTGGGTCTGTATGGGGTATCTGTAGGGTTCTGTATGGGGTATCTGTGGGTCTGTATGGGGTATCTGTGGGTCTGTATGGGGTATCAGGACAGCATTCACGCCCATCCATAGAATAACCCATGGGTGGATGCAGGGGCATAGACAGAGAGACATAACAGAGAGAAAGTGTGATAGAGTGAGAGAAAGAAAGACAGAGACAGAGAGAGAGAGAGAGAAAGAGAGAGAGAGAGAGAGATAGAGAGAGAAAGAGAGAACGAGGGAATCAAAATCTTCTACATTTCTAAAAATCCTGGATATGTATTCAGGTGTTGAACATGGAAAAATACAGAACGGTGACTTCTCCGCATAGCATCTGTCATCACCATTTTTTTTACTGACAGCATCTACCGGATACGTGATGCTGCAGACGGAACGTTCTTTTAATAGCTCCAGAAAAACTTTCCAAGACTGCCACAGCTCTTCTTCTCTCCCCAGCTGCAGCAGACTCGGCAGGGATCTGGGCCAGGGCTGGCCCGCTTCCGCTCCGGTGCCGGCGTCTGGGGATGTGTTCACTGCATGAGTCAGAGCAGGTCATGTGATGTGAGATTTCCCTCACTCATGGGAGCAGGCGCACACAGAGAGAGAGAGACAGAGAGAGAGAGAGAGAAAGAGAGAGAGAGAGAGAGTCAGAGAG
>NC_055965.1:11822986-11978502 GCF_018492685.1 Alosa sapidissima
CACACACACACCACACACACACACACACACACACACACACACACACATTTAGCAATAAGATGACCTTACAATAACAGAAATTGAGTCCAGAATGTATTTATATAAATAATCTGGACTCAACATAGATATGGAGCATCAACAGGAGCCAAGGATCTGAATTTTTAAATATTTCAGGAACTGTTTCCAACCGTGAGCTATTCTGAGCACTGTTCCATAATTCAGTGTCAATGTTTTTTTTTCTCTCTCTCTCTCTCCCAGAAACCTTGAAACCTTCTCTCTATTTCAACACAAGCTGAGAAGGAACGGATCAAATCATTTTGTTTGTCTTTACATAATCATATCCAGATCAAGACCATATTTTTCATGTTGTTTTAAAACTCTTTATTAAAATAGACTGCCTACAACATACACCCACATGCCCTTTTGCATCATTTCCACCTCTACACACACACGCACACACATGCACACACACACACGCACACACACAGATTGCATGGCAGGGGACTACCCTCATCAATGGAAGTGAGCTTCCAGCTTTTTACATTCTGTGCTAAGGTTATTGTCTAGCTGTATTAGCAAATTAAGATTTATACAATGGTATATACTGCATAAGATTAACTGTATTGCTGTCGTAATTTTAACACTATTACGTAGTACAGAATTGTTCTATGGCTCACTTATAAAATGTAGAAAGAAATCTGATCTGTGTTAAATCTATTACATGTCTGTACTGGCCAGGCCGTTCTGTGCAGCGTTAAGGACGGGCCTTTACTCAGCACGGGCTGTTAAATGACCAGCAGGAATGACCAGTCAGGATGGCTCGAGAGTTTCCGTGGAGAACAGTTACAGTCACCAACAGCAATGGTGTCACAAACAGCAATGGAACACGCCTGTCAATCACAAGCTCAGAACAGACAAGCAAGACAGATCTCAAACCAGGGCGGAGCTGGCGTGTATGTTCATGCTTTGTGTCTTTCAAATGTCCACATGTAAATAGAAAATATATTAATTCATTTCACAGCAATTTAATTGGACACGTTTGGGCTCAGGAGACAAAAAGAAAATTTGGTGTCTTGAAGTGAAATGATAAAAATAAGATATGCCAATAATTACTCCATTACACATTGCTCCTCTTCCCAACACTAACTGGGGAATTTGTGGGGATATTCCAACATAACTATCTAATCTGGGCATGGAGATGAGAGAAGATGAGATTCAGACGGGTCAAGCTCTCCTGAAACCTGGCGTCTTACTCTCACTCCGTCTTCCAGTTCATTTTTGAACACAGTATATTCATTTACATTTATTAATCTAGCAGTCGCTTTTATCCAAAGCAACTCTACATTAAGTAACTTTACAATTATATTAAAAGGGCCATTCTTTACAGAGCGACTCGGGGTAAGTTGCAGGGAACTGGAAGCTGGGAATTGAAACCACAGCTTTTCAGGCTACTGCATGCTAGCCCAGCTCCTTAGCCACTACGCTACCACCTCCCCATATGCGCTCATGACAGTCTTCTACCCTGCAAATGTCAGAGCGCTGAGAGCCCTCCACAGCTGCCCTGAGTTCGGGTTCTCTCTGTCCCGTGGCGGGGATGTGTGTGTGGGGGAGAGGGGCCGGCGGATTCCCCCTGTGTTCACCAGAGGTCTCTGGAGCTCTGCCCTGTCTGAGGTGAGGAGGTTGGCTGGAGTGCCTGGACCAGAGTACGGAAGCCTACGGAACTCCACGGTACCTGCTGTGGAGACGATGGACTGACCACTACTCCCATAGCCATTCTCTCTTTACCTACTCTTAGCGAACCTCAAGTCTTTCTCTGTCTCTGTCTATCTCTCTCTCTCTCTCACACACACACACACACACACACATTAGCTGGTGTACTCTCTCTCTTTCTCCTCATTCATATTTCACACAGAACTTCAGTGAAAGCCTAAAAATTCCAGCAAGGCAGAAGGCCTCTCCCTCCTTCTCTCTCTCTCTCTCTCTGGGTAACCCCTCTCCCGCAGTGGGAGCGGCCGTGGGGTTGCCAGGCTTGAGGGATGTCCTGCCCGACATGCGTCCCCACCGCTCCCATCAGAGTGTGCCACCCGTGTGTGACTCGCCTGGAGAACACCCATGGGCGGACCGCGGCGAGGAGCGGGCGTCTCATTAGAGTGACTGCCGGGCACTTCCATAAGGCGGCATGGAGCCAGTCATGGATGGCCTGCGCGGGAACATGGAGCGCTAATGACGTTAGCATGATGTGTTTTATTCTTAGTTGGTGAGTAAGCTAACAAAGTGAAAAGTATATTAGTGATGGCTGTGATAATAGGACATCAGCAGGCAGTAAGTCGTTGAAGGTACTTATTAACAGATGTAATATTGCCCAGACGTACACCAATGTAGAATTTTCATCAACAAGTCATATAAGTGACCTGCATCATAAACAGACACAATGACAATGTTGTACATAAACAGACACAATGACAGAGAGAGAGAGAGAGAGAGAGAGAGAGAGAGAGAGAGAGAGAGAGAGAGAGAGTGTGTGTTGGGGGGGGGGGGGTCTGTGTGTGTGTGTGTGTGATGGAGGTGGGTAGGGTGTTGTGCATCTGAGTGCCTGTATGTACTGATCTGCAGTGTTCCAGCCCTCAATCTGAACACACTATCGGTCAAACATAAAGTTTGTTTGGGCAGGTGCTCATTCCCATGGTCCATGGTCCAGTATTATCCTGATGGACACACACACACACACACACACTGAAGGACACATTTTGCCATGGTAATCGCCACCATATCAGCTCCCTTGATTGGCCTGCTACAGCTGCACAGATCCCACAGGTCACATGGAGCATCTCCATGGAGCAATCACCTGCCAAACAGAATGATCTGTCTAGAGGATGGCTGGAAGGCTAATTCTGAAACAGACTGACTCTAACAGACTGTATGTGTGTATGTGAAAAGCAGAGGGAGCTAGTGTTGAGTCAAGTGTTGCGGTAGTCCATGGATCCACAAGACTCACGTGTTTGTGTAGGTGTCGAGCAACGAAAACAGGAGCTCAAGGTTCGAGGAACTGAAGATCAAAGCTAAAAACAGCTTCCCTCCTACAACAACAATGTTCATCCATGGAAAGGAATGTACTAGTAAAGGGTTCGTGTTGGAGTCTCAGGATTAGACATTATTCAACTTCTGACAAAGGCCACAAGGCCGAAACATTTGTTACCCCTAAAAGGAAACGATTTTGGAGTGCGACCATTTTTTGATTTTCTACATTATTCAACTTTAAAATGCTCTAATCATAAATTAATATAATACAAAATATTTACAATTGCACTGGCTTATAAATAAATATAGTAAAACATTTAAATGACCACTAGCTTATCAGAGGGGAAAATCATAAATGAGGGAATGTGCAATGAGTCTGGATATCAATCTTTTTCCAGGATACTTTCACCAGGGTACATCTGGTCTCATTTTTTTCTTAGTTATTCTCCATTGGCTTGCAGCCACAATGGAACCCCTTAAGCCCTCAGTGCAATAGTGGAGGGGAAAACCCCTTCTTATGTTCTATAACGCAAGCAATCATACAAAGAACTCTTGAAGACACCTTTTTTTTCTCAGAGGGACAAAATGTTTAGAATTTGAAATATTCAGCACCCGAAATAGCACTTTAATGTATTTAGTGTGATGACCATTTAACAACAAGATAGTGCCCATCACATCCCAGAATGATTTAAAGCTTCAGTGAGTCTGACTTTCTCTGCATAAAGCCACACTGGGTGATGAATAGAGATCCACTGACAGCCAAGTCCCTCTAGTCCTGTCTAAATAAGCTGTGGGAGGTTTTGGTTCTTTCTAACGGGCTTGTCAGGGTAGAAATGTTTCCAGTGGAACACCAGAACAATTAAGAGTCTGACAGCGCTACAGTCACTCGTCTGTGTATATTGACATGGCCTGTGTTGTGAAAGTAATAGAGTGGAGATTTAATGTCTGTCTGCTTTGTGGTCTGTTAGCTTGTATCAGTGCACGGCCATGCAGTCTGTCTGTTGGATGGTGACACTAGCTTTGTGCCAGTGGACCATTTGTTTTAGGGGGTGATGGGGATGTGATGGCTGTGTCTGCTGTGCTGAACCTGCCAAAGAGCCCCGGTGGGACCTGTGTCCCTCTCCAATGGAGCCTGAACCAGAGTTAACTGACAAGAAGACAATGGAGACATATGTGCCTTTTACAATACAGACCATACCACATATTCTGCTATGACAATGATACAATTTATATATGAGGTGTCGTTTCTATAGTCATGATATATGTAATGCCACCACCACACATATCAAACACTTTCATATATGTGATGTCCAACGAGAATACCTCGGAGCAGCCTATATGAAACTGCTATTATGTTTAGATTCTATTTCCGGTGGCAACCCTATTCAGATTATTCATTCGCTAACAGATTATTCATTCATGACGATGACACAAGGTTTAAACGTGGTGATTTCACCTCGGGCAGGGAAGACAACACAAAGCTGCACGCGCAGTGCCTCGCCAGATATACATCGCTAGGCTGTAATTAGCTCGTTTTCAACAAACCTTGATCTACACCGGCGATCACATACTGCCAGTGGGAACCACACCCGGCACTCTCAGCACGCACCGCGGATTTATCGTGGGAAGTGTAGTCTTTTAATACTTCCTCTCGCCGCTTGCCATAGCCTACTCGTTTGAAGAGACAGCAAGTATTGGCAGATGTGATGAGCTCATCTCTGCCATCAACCAGTGCGGTGTTCATTCTAATTTTCATGCGTCGTGTCGTGGAGGCCGCGCGTGTGCCACGCATGTGTGTGTGTGTGTGTGTGTGTGTGCAGGCCCGACCATTAGATTATGACAACGGCTGAGGACGTCAGTTACCGTGGTGTGTGTGTGTGTGTGAGAGAGAGAGAAAGAAAGAGAGAGAGAGCATGTAGAGAAAGAAGAGGGCGAGTCGTGAGGAAGCTATGATTCATACATCTCCCTCACTGTCACACCCCGAATCTCTGCACCTGTAACCGGCTCGACTCCATCCAACTCCCTTATTCATTATCACGCTTCCTACCCCAGCCGAGCCCAAGTAACTCAATCCCTCGCTCTCGCCCAAGGAGATGCCCCACGAACCCAGACGTATGTCAGCTAAGCCCAGTTTCCATATCACAAATAACGACCAATGCGTGTAACTGTGTTCATGTATTGTGTTGTATGTATTAATTGGATACAACGAACGCAGATATCCTGTCAGTGCCCCCTAACAGCGCTAAATCTAGCCCTATGCCCATCTAAGGTACCCCCCTGCGATCTTCAAAGCCAGCGCAAGATCATATTAGCGGGTTAAAACGCTCAAGGCTATATGGTTGACAAAAGACAGTGGTTGGCAATGTTGGGGCGCAAATCAGTGAGAAGTCTACGGTCAGATGTACTGACAACATATGGGGAAAAGAGACTTGAATAAGGCGAATCCTGCTCGGTTGTCCTCCGGACACAAACCATACAGTTATGAATGGATGGCAGACTGGGTTGGGTAGGGTAGGGTAGGGGTGGGTGTCCGTGAAATGGAAAGAGGTGCTACCCTTACTTTAACATGGCTTGTTCCTTATCCTCTTCCTCCTTTTGCCGAACCATCACTGCCATGATGATTTTCCTCTCCTCCTCCGTGAGGTGACTTAGGTCCGGCATATCCGGCATGGATTGTGCGGGCGCGGTGGGTGGGCGAGGACCGCCCTGGGGCCCCACTGAGGCGGACATTTTCGTTCGCCCTCCTCGGAGTGTCTACTGGCAGTATCCGAAGCGTCGGCGGCCACACCTCACGACATGATCCGCGGATGTAGCGGTGCTTCTTGGGAATAGTGCAAACCTCTCATGGTCGCTGGCACCCACGATTTGTGCTTATGTGTCTGGTCGTCTTTATTTCCCTTCCTCCTTTCATCTCTCGCTTCCCCCACCCCCGCCTCTCCCCTCCACCTCCGGTTACGGGAAACCCATCTTTAGGAGAAGAGACGACGCAAACAGCGGGACTCCGGCATTAGCAGCACGAACCGTGATGTCCCTTCCACCTGACTGGGGTTCGGCGATGGACAACGGGTAAGGCGGAGTCCGCGTCGAGCTCCCCTCTCTCTCTCTGCTCCTCCTCTCTCTCTCTCATCGGCGCGGCTACTGTAACTGCCGCCGCTGAGAGGAATGGAACAGTCAATGGGACTGCAGCTGCGCGGGCACGTACCCTCTCCAGACGTGGGCGCGCTTACTCATACGAGGTAAGGGGCGTAACTCCCACCTTAGCTGTCCATGTGTCGCACAAGTATATGCGTGGACAGTTCTGCAAAGATCCAAATACGGTTTGGTGGAGTCCCTTTATCTGACCTTTCGGCACGAAAGGGCTGGCCCAGCCAGAAAGGCTGACTTCAGCAGTTCTTGTTCCATGACCATATCCAACGTAAAGCCTACACACGGGCATCTTAATTCCCGACTGCTGGACGTCCAGTACCATGGACAGCACCCATTAATAGCACTCTTTTAAATCGACTGGGTTATTGAAAGCTGCCTCGTCTGTCTCTCTCTCTTTCTCTCTCTCTCTCTCTGTGTGCGTGCGCGTGAGACAGTGACTAGGCCTATTGACGACTTTAAAGTGCTGCTTCGATTTAATTCAAATTCTCAGACAAGAACAGTTGGGTGAGTCACTATACCTCGGCTCAACTCCTCACTGATCTGATTCCAGAACATCAGGATTTGAACGCAGGATATAAAAAAAGAATACAAAATAACTTCACCGACCAATTATAGGGACGAGTGTCAAGTCATATTAAGGCCAGTATTTCCGCAAGGCATTCCATAGTGATACATTAACTTACCAATGTCTGACAGGTACCCGCTGCAAATGACGAATAAATAATTTACTTTTAAAATGAGAAATAATTAATCATATTTTTCAATCTCGCTTAGGCTACCACGCCCCCCAACTGGAAGGGGTTGTATACCAAAAGTCAACCTTCATGATACAGATGTTTGTAGGCTACTTTAACTCAGTGGTCTTGGTTAAATTGAACGAATTAATGAAATTGGTGTCTCTTTTTAGAATTTAGATCTTTGTTTTATGCATGGCTGGTAAAGAGCTAAATAGAAGCTAATGAATGATGTAAATCGGATTTTTTCCCCCTCTCTGTTGAGGGCTTCTTTAAAATTACTTTGCATGATCTTTGGGCACATTGCGCCCTCTAGTGTTGTTTTGTACTAGTGTTGTGATAGTTGCATAGCAGATTCCACGAGAAGCCACTGGCTGCAGCTTGCAGATCGGAGCTGGGCTCAATGTGGGGCGGAGCGCAACGTTGAGCTCAGCCCACCTTCAGCACGTCTTCTCACGCTGACAATGTCCGTAGGGCCTTTGTTTCCTACTGTCCAAGTTATATTTCTCAACATAATCTCAAAGAAGAATGCTTAAATCTATAAAAGCATTTTCTAAACTACAAGAGAAAAAAACACGGAGGTTGACGCTTGTTAACAGTAGGGCCTAGGCCTACTGGGTAGGCCTATAATGCGTAGGGGAGAACTAATAGCCTACAATTGTAACAGCGGTACAAATGTATCATTGTTTTATTCTCAAGATATGGTGTAGCTACGGAAAGATCATAGCATGTAATTCTTACAGCCATCCAAACATGAATGGTCTACTTAATACGACCAGAGATAAAAAGGTGCAACATTCAAGCATCGCAACTGTTTGTTTAAGTTTGCTTCGTGAAATTTGAGCGTGTGGACTTCAATCATGTCATTCATATCTTCAGTCCCTCTGTTTCAAGTTAACATGAGTGCCATTTATATAGTCATAGCAAATGCAATTAAATGAAATAAAAACATGACCTGTGCGGGTCAGTTGTAACCCGTCTCTATGGCAAAATGAACTGATTTGTTCGCGCAACACTTCTGATTGCGAGTTATGGATTTTGATTTTTGTGCCGCGATCACACCAAATTAAAGTTAACAGAGCAACTTGAAATATCCTGTTGGACCAAATGCTTCAGACATGTAAGAAATAAGCAGTTTATCAACTAAATTTACTGGTTTTATCAAGTGGACAAAAATAAGCATAAAGGTCAGCTATCATAACACTGTGACATATGGTCTGCAATGGCTAATGCAATAAATTAGCTTTAACAGTCATACATTTGGACTTTTTTGTTGATTTTATATGAAAACAGAAGCTCTTTGTTTAAGCCAGCAGGATTCAAGATTTAAGAGCTGTTACATTAATGACGCTATACTGTTACAACTGTACCGCACTTTTTTATGGCTGCGTCAAGGTTTTAACAGGCCTACATGCCGCTGTTAATTAAAAACATGCACATAAACAAAAGGCTAGGCTATATAGAGGCCAATATTATAGTATTATATTATATTATTGTTGCATGTTCCCTTTGGGACTCGCACAGGCTACTAAACTATTAAAGAAAATACCGATAGGCTAGAGATGAAATGCATTGATGTTATTGCCATAGGCCTATGTTTATGCAGACTGGAATGATCTTTATAGCGTAGCTTACTTAGATTACTTAGATTACCCAAGAAACGCCGATGGTGTACAGATTCTAGAAGGCTAGGGGGGAAGGGACATGATTAACGTGGGCAGTAGTCCAAGGAGGGAACGTTTTTTTAGAGTGAAGCATTGTTCCGTGAGAAAAATTGAACTCTGAGTCCGGGTAAAGACGGACACAGAGAGGACGGGGAATGACGAGCTGATGTTGGGCTGAGCTCAACGTTGCGCTCCGCCCCACATTGAGCCCAGCCCCGATCTGCAAGCTGCAGCCAGGGGTACTTGGATTCCACTTGCCGATTTTGCTCTTTCTGGGTGATATTAGGACACCTAATGGAGGAGAAGGTACAGGGGCCCCCAACCTTTTATGTACCATGGACCGGTTTGATTCCTATTTTATTTTTTCACGGACCGGGTTCCATATGTGTTGTGCATGCATTACTTGAAAACTCAGCTCCAGTTATGTATGAACAGTGAAGGTAACGAACTCTTAAAAATGTGAAAAACGTGAACTTGAAGAAGGGAAAATTGAACAATATGAACTAGGAAAATTGAACAACTTGAAGCTACATATATCAAGTGTGAACATGCTTAACAAAATATGGGAACAAAACATGGGAACTAAACGTGCATTACGAATATAATCAGTGGGAGCCCTGTGCTTGTTTCCCTGCAACAAGAAGTATCCATCTGGAGGTGATGGAAGACAGTGACACCCTCAGTGTGTTTGAAATGTCCAGTCGATTGCGCAATTTGGTCTTAGTTGCAGTCATTGCAGAAAACCCGGCCTCGCATAGATACGTGGTGGGAAGTGGTAGCAACGTTTTCAGCGCTTTTACGGCTATCTCGGGATATTCTGCATTGGTTTTGATCCAAAAACCAGCCAGAGAGGTTTCCTCATACACACTCTTAAGACCACCGTCATTTGCAATTTCGATCAACTGCTCTTCCTCCTGCGCTGACAAGTTAGGACTATTCGGGATATTGACAAATGGGTTGCGGACCCACTCATTGGTTTGCCGTGGATCTTTGGAGGATGGGAAGTAGCCTAACTCTCTTGAGCCTAACGCTCAAACTCATTTGAAAGCGCAACAACCCAGATAGCAAAATTTGACCGGCCCACCTCTGGCCCACTACCTTGCCTCAGGGTTTTGTGAGTGTTGGCCCAGTTCTGGCTGCCTCCGGCCCAACAATGGCCCAGTTACTGATAACTGACACAAAGAATTTCCTCTGGCCCAGATGTGGCCCACACACTGCAAAATGACTCTCATTGTTTCTGTTGGCCCAGGTCTGGCCCACACACTATAAAATGACTCTTATTGGAACTGTTGGCCCAGGTGTGGCCCACACACTGTGAAATGACTCTTATTGTTTCTGTTGGCCCAGGTGTGGCCCACACATTGTGAAATGAGTGTCATACATTCTGTTGGCCCAGGTCTGGCCCACACACTATATAACTGAGTGTTGGCTGAGTGTCGGCTGGGCCTCTGGGCCTGTACTGGCCCACACACTATAAAACTGATCTGACTGAGTGTTGGCTGAGTGTCGGCTGGGCCTCTGGGCCTGTACTGGCCCACGCACTATAAAACTGATCTGACTGAGTGTTGGCTGGGTCCCCGGGCCACATGTGGCCCATTAACTACCAAAAGTACTTGAAAATAAACACAAATCCAGAACTAGTAATTAAAAGCACAAGCTACTTTTATTAACAAGTTTGACAAACACAACCTTGCAAATAAAACAAACATTTAAAAATTATACAAGCTTTTACATATATACACTTTAGACATTAAACAAGTTAAAATATACAATCTACTTTTATCTACAACAATCGACTTCTTTCATATACAAAAGCACAAACAATTAAACATTTTAAAACTGTATAATGATTCAAAGAAATAAATTATTCTAAATTAACATTAAACATTTACAGAAATATTCTATCTCTCTCCCTCACTCACTCACTCTAAAAGAGTAATTCCATTGTCAGTAGTTGTGGGTTGTGAGTTAAGTGTTGTGCTAGTGCTTTAAATTCTGTATTTTTGTACCATGTACCATGACCTACCCAGCTACATACATGCACACATACTCACTCTCAAAGTATTTTTCAATAGCAGCAACCTTTGCCACCTGCCTTCTCTTTCTGTTGCCGCTTCATTGTTGCCTCCACCAGCTTCAGCAGCACTACCAGCCGGGGGTGTCTCCAAACTGCATTTAGGTATAAAAGAATATTATAAGATCATTATGAGGTCTAAAGCAAGATTTCAACATGTCATCTGTCAGAGAAGTTCTGTTTGTCCACTCAAATATACTTACTGATAGCCACCTCAGCTCTCTGTGGGGGTTGATCAAAGAGTTCTTTCCATCCATCCTTCAATTTGAGATGCATGGACAGCATGTCATTTCAAAAGAAAAGAAAAAATCATTAAACTATTTATCCTTTACTGTCTGACAAAATATTACTAAAGCCCAGTCTTGCCACTCTGCAGCTGTCTTGGTAACACCTCCCTGGTAGTTATTTTGGGCAAAATTGACATTGTGTGATTGTCATTGGTAATATATCAGCATTTAACAATCACCAAGAGCAAGACATATTTGTCAACACATACAGACCTGAAGCACAAAGGCTTGTGGACTTCCTTCACAAGAGCCTTGTGGGTGCTCCAGTTGGTTGGCCATGTTTTCAACAGCGCATGTTTCCTGCCCACTCCTGTTCTTTGCTGACATAATGGATGAGGCAAACCAAAAGCATCTAAAAATGACACATCACAAAACACAGGCCTAGATGAAAGCTGATTCCTATGATTTGGCTCATCTAAACAAAAACATATTACTTATTCTCCTGTTTTTCCAACACAAGAAATGGTTCACACATGTATACACGGGTAGCCTTCTTCATCCAAAGGAGTGCAGGCAGGTCTCTGGTCAGTGTGGCCTGGATTCTGAGGTGTACATTAAAAAAAAAAGTCACAGTAACGTTAGGTTAATGGAAGTATATGTGTTCAAAATGATTACATGATCATAAACAATCCCTCAGTACAAAATACAGAACGACCTTAAAATACAGATTTTGATGAGCTTTACATGACCAGGACAGGACCCACCCTGCTACCATCTCTCTCTCTCGCACACACACACTCTCTTAAGGCATACAGTCTCAGTCCTGCCTGCCTAGTGCCTGAAGTTGGATAGATAACGATGAAATGCCCAATTACCAATCGCTATATTCTAAGTCATGCAATACTGGTTAACTGCTAAGCTATTTCTAAAATGATTAGATCACACTTTTCTTTGAAAACCACATAATTATGCAAGTATAGCTAACGTTACAGCACTGAACGTTTTTGACCACCAACACTGACGTTAACAAACAAAGTAGGCTAAGAAATCATAACGTATGTTACCGCTAGCTTCGTCATCGTCAAGGGGGTTAGATTGAAACACCCATTCTTGTTATGCTACTTGTTAAACTTTGTCTGCAATAATAAGCCTACGTACATTCATAATGATTTACATGCAATAACAGGTAAAGGTAAAGTTGCATGTTACTTACCACAGGCAGTGTCCAAAACGAGACAGTTTCGCGCCGTCCTGCTGGTTTCAAACTGAACAGTTGCTCTGCTCGTGGCTCTTCCACTTGTAATGGGCCGACAGTCACTTTACAGAATTGGGCCATGTACGTTTAGCGTCCGGCTGTCGCTAAATGTTTCATTTTTGCCGCCAACAGCCGCGATACTGATCAGTGTTCGTTCCTGAAGTATCGGGCCACACACTGTATGAAATCCGTCTGCCGAGATTGATTCGAAAACTGGCAGTAGCCCATCAAACCCATAGACAGTAAAAGAAATCAAACCCCAATCGGGCCAATAGACACTCAGTAATCAGCCCAACTACTGCGTAGCCCAGTGATGGCTAGCCCAGTGATGAAGGATCGTGTAAAATCCCCATCCCCAGAAAGTTTCAAACCAAGCTTGCGCTGATGATGCATGATCACTGATCAAATTGCTATTTTCTGACACATTGCACACCATTTCCAGGTGCTCACCTGTCTGAATCTCAAGCTCTTTAGCCTAGCATCTGCTGTTCACAGCACGGTGAATGACAAACGATGACAAAATGCTGTTCATGTTTATGAGTTCATATCCTGGTTATTTATCGAAGGACTTACATGTCACGTTTTATATTTTATTATGATCACTCGCATTACCATGGGGTTACTAAATAGGTAGGTCTAATGCTACGGTTAACTTAGAATGCCCACCATTACACTGGAGATGTTAAAAAACTTTTAAACTTTTTTTATTCTGCCGCGACGATAGGCTAGGCTTGGCTAGGTAATTCGCTCATTAGCTCAGATCAGTGACTACCAGAGGAAACGCGGGGTAGAAAGCTCAAACAAGTAATGTTAGACTAGCTGTGTTACAGTTTCTCGTTGCAATCAAAATTTCACAGGAGCTCCATGCGCTTTTGTAAGCTACACGCAGTCTCAAAAACAATGTTTACAGCTTTTCGAGTCACTGTACGAGGTCATTTATTTTATATAGCGATAATTTAGATACACTTATGGGGTGGGTGCAATAGCGTTTTCTAAAGAATCTCTTCTTTTGTACAGAAATTAATATTAAGTGACACATACGTAAAAGGGCGGAAAAAAACGTCACCTTATATAGCAGGCTAAGATATAAGGTCTGGAATTTAATTTAATATTGTTGTAATGGTAGGATAACTACATAGTTTACACAATAATTACACTGTGTTATAAATATTGTATATCAATGCATTTATTGACTGTCAATTAACCAAAATCGTGGCTCTGTCTATCATTGAACAGTAGCCTATTTAATGCATTCTAATCCATTGTCAATCACTTCCGGGAACTATTTGAAGTTTACATGAACCACGTGACCTTAACGAATTTTGAACACCCATTGTCGCAACTCTACCAGAGACGGTTGATAAAGCAAGACGATTCATAAGAGGGTAAATTCTGGCACGTTGTGACGTGGGGTTCAAAGCTGTCACGCCCATTTAGGAGTCTAGCGGGAGGTCCAGTGTCTATGTATTCCTATGGGAGAAATGAACATTTTCACAGAATATGACCAATCCCTTAGCCCGGCCTACATTCAGCGTAAGTTTTGAACCCAATTTCTAGAAGCCACATGTCTCTCTAACAATCCGACATTGAAATTGTTTTTTCCAACGAAACAAATAAAGACAAAAATAGCTTTGTTCGTGATCTGTCACTGTCTCCTCAAAGCTCTGGTGCACAGCCACCTGTTCTCAGAGGCTCTAGACACAGAGATAGTTGATAAACTAACCTAACATATTTTTTGCTAGAACTAGTAGACTACCACAAAGTTGCTGAACATATGTTATTTCAGGTTTGTTTGCAACAATATATAAGTTTAACCAAAGTTCTTAGCTGCTAGCTAGCTAGCGAACATTCCCATTCACTTTCCATTTACTGTGCTAACGTTAGCTAGCTAGCTAGCTAGCTCGGTTAACGGGGGAAATGAAATTATTCATTTCGTGTCCGAAAGAGTGTTTCATTGGCATCACACACAAACAATGACTGTAAAATAGTATACAAAATTATATGTATATGTTATTATTGCTTATTCAGAGAAAAGTTTATGTTTTGACACGCCTATTTAGGAGTCCGGAACTAGTGCCATTTCGTTCCATTGGTGAATCGTCTTATGATTCATCTTAGTTAACTATAGAATCTTTGACTCTACCTTTATATGGCTCTGGTTGCACCCAAAGACAACGACGGCGCTGCTCCTGCTCTGTGATTGGTTAGTGAACTGAGATTCATGGTTGGCTAGCCAAACCTGAGGACCGCCATTGGCTATTCAACAGGAAGCGCCAGAACAGTCTCAAAATGATTTGTATACTTGTAGAAAATACTTGTGCGAGCAGCAGAGATTTGTAATGGCAGAATAGTTTCGTAATTGAAAGACAGCAACTGTGGAATATTTCATACCTGTGGAATATATTTGTAAGTGAACGACATATGAGTAATACATAAAATTGTTCGTGTTATTTTTTTGTTAAATCACAAATCATTTTTACAGTTACAAATCCTGTTACACACACACACAATACATATGAGACACTTTTCATCCCTAAGGTGGTGCAAAAGTCTGTACACCTGTAGAAAAGATTTGTAACTGTAGAGCAGCTTTTTGTGCGTAGAATATTGATGTGTAATTGTAGAATATATTTGTAATTGTAAAATATTTTTAACTGTAGGATGATTTGTAGCTGTAAAACCGATCCGTACCCGTAGAATAGATTTGTAAGTGTAGCGCATATTTGTGATATTGACAATTACTTGTACAGATCATTTTTACAGTTACAAATAATGTCTACAGTTTCAAAACGTGATACACACGTACAAAACTTTTGAGTCAGATATTCTTCCATAGAAAGAGTCCAACATTGTAGTTGAGATTAATAAAATGAGGTACATGGATGGCAAGGGTGACCCTCGTGGCTTTAAGATCTTTTTGAATAACAAAAATCTCCCTCTCAGCCTCATACCACGCTACAGAGGTAATCGGCTGCACATTCTTTTCCACATGTGGGATATTCTCAAGTCACCATTCTGCACTGAAGTCATATCTCTGTGGAGGAACATCCTGTGGAGGCCTTCGTGCTTGCATACTCGAAGACTTCGACTCTACTGCTGGACAGGTCGAAATGCAAGTTCTGGGGTTGCTTGGGAAATTGCTGACTGGACCCTGGATGACCAAATTCTACACTGGAGCAGATGACCAAACTGATCACATTCAAGGTATTGAAATTATTAAAGAAACTGTACAGAATCTGAAAGATCAACTATGCTCACCCGATGAATTCCTCACTCGCACAACAGACTACTTCGGAAATCAGTTGAATGCTTCAGACAAAATCCTTCAGAAATTGCAACAACCACCAAAAGACATGGTCATGTTCACTCAAATGATGGAAGGCGGTCTGAGAGCGGTCATTTCCGTACTTGAAAGACAGTATCGGCAATACTTTGTTGATACATGGAACGTAACAGAGAAAATAAAACAAGAGACAACCTCTGCAAGATCACACAACATGGACGCTGAGGGATGGGAATGTTCAGCGCATTAAAGGAGAAGGCACCAAAATGCCACCATCTGTTACATGTCATGCAAAATGAGAGCGCAGAAAAACAAGACCGTTGAACACTTAGACAGTTTAGACAAGAAAGAGCAAGAAGTGGTCATCAAGAGGAGGAAGAAGCAAGGAGAGCTGCAGGAGGAATTACACAAACGCCAAGCCACAAAAGAAAGAAAAAGAAGCCAACAAGAACGGAAAGTGTTGGAGAAAAAGATTGAAGAATTAGGTGCAGACAAAATTGAGGAAGCGTTTCCAGAGCTCACAAGAGGAGAAAATGAGCTTGATCAAGGAGTTATTGGGTGGCAGAGGGGTGGGGGCATTTGTATGTCATGCGTGGGATTTGGATGGCAACAGGGTCATTTTCAATGGAAAAATTGAAACTTTTCATGCTAAAAAAAGAAATACTGTACACTGTTGGCTATTGGTCCGTGAGCGAGGAGGGCTATGAATTTGATACATCTATGCGATGGCAGCAGATATCATCTTAGATGACTTGGTTGTGCAATAGCCTGTCTGAACTAACTCTCAAGTCTGCACAATCACACAGAGAACTTGTATATTTGTTGTACTGATCATTCATTGTTAGTATGAAAAAAAGGAATATGTGAACTGAAGAAAAGTAAAATTAAATTGTTCATATCTTGAGGAGGAAAAAGGGTAAATTGAACACATGAATTAACAATTGATGTGTATTGTTTTGTCTTTGTTTTGTCAAATAAATGTTTTTGAATATGAATGAATGCTTAGGCTATTAATTATAGTTGTTTTTAGTGAGGTACAGTGAGTCTGATGCCCATTCTAATTAGAATGGTACATTTTAATGATTTCATTTGAAAGAACTAACAAAAATCTACCTTCTGTTCAAATTCCATTGCAAATATCTGATAAAATGAAGAAGTTACCAGCAAAACATGTGAATAGTATGAATTTCCGGTCACATGATTTCTATTGTAGGCTAGCCTAATATTTTAATATAATCACTGATATTATACATATCCTAACTTTCTCAATCCTCAACTGATTTTCACAATCCAGGTACCATTGCAAAGGGAATTTTCTCTGCTCTGTCTAGTCATGTGATCAATTTTGAGTTTAGGGAGGTTTGAAAATGTTGTCATCATACCTAATTTGCCGGTGACACTGACAGCAACTAACATGTGGTTAATATACGTGGACACAAATTCACTCTTATGAACAGAAGCAGAGAATGAGCCGGGGAGAGATGCCAAGACTAACAAAGGAGAGGTGAAAAGGACTTACTTGAAACTGTTCTGTTAAAATTTGGTTTAATCCAAGACGCTGGTCATCACATTAGTAGACTAGCTTAGAATGACAAAGTTTGCCACGCGACGTTCCATCTGCATTCTCCTGGCTTGGGGTCTCATCATGGCGGTGATGCTTCACTTGTCTGTCAAGGAGACACCGCCGGACATACCTGTGATCTACGTCATCACCCCAACTCATACGAGACCAACGCAAAAGGCCGACCTGACCCAACTGGGCAACACCTTGCGCCAGGTCCCGAACCTTCATTGGATCGTCGTAGAGGACGCCGACTTTAAGTCGCCCCTGGTGGCTAAGTTCTTATTAAATTCGCGGATATCGTACACTCATCTGAATGTCTCCAAACCTGGTTATTGCAAGTCAGGATGCGTGGCCAAAGGGAGCGAACAGAGAAACCTCGGCTTGGACTGGCTTCGGCGGAACAGGGGACCCCTTGACTCTGGTGTGGTGTACTTCGGAGATGATGACAACACATATGACCTGGAGCTCTTCGAGGAGGTTCGTGTTCACACTTCTACATCAATTTCAATTTAATTTCACTTATAGCCTAGAGCGCCAAAACATTACACATGTTTCATGGCGCTTTGCAGAGTGTTAAACATTCAGAGAGAATCAAGGCTTAGGCTAATTTCCAACCCCACATTAAGTTGTCTACATTATACTCGTTCAGTGGGCTAGTTGAATTGGCAAGCAGATTTGGAACTCCATTATCTGATTTGGGGATTTTTGACAACTTGTGCATAAGTCACACTGCATTGGTTTTGAACTGTGTATAAAACGTCTAATAAGCTCACACAACACCCCACCCTTTTCGTTTTCCTCGCCAGATGCGTTACACAAAGCATGTGTCGGTGTGGCCAGTGGGGCTGATAGCCGCTCGTTGGTACGAGCGGCCGTTGGTGCACGACGGGAGAGTTGTGGGCTGGTACACGGGATTCCCTGGAAGGAGATTCGGTACAGACATGGCAGGCAAGTGCTATAAAGTAGACCGATCAATCACATATCCAAGCGCAATTACGTTCCATATAGGGACATTCTAAAACGCATAGGATATCCTGAAAAAGGTTAACGTGGCTTAATGTAAAAAAACAACCAATCATCACCAAATTGCTCTCAGGCTCTTGTCAAAAATACTTCACCAATCAAAAAGTCGAAACCGAAAATTAAAGATTATGGATGTTAGTTGAGCGATTTCCTCCCCATTGACTACAATGAGCCTACTACAGCATAAAGTCTCACACATCTCTTTGTCATAAACAACACACTCACACCTGCCATAATCAAAACGCATGATTACGAATGCTATTTTTTATTGGTGCCTATTGGAAAAGGCTTAAGGTTGCTTAATTTGGCTTAATGTCCCGAAACAGCGATCAATGGTCACCAAATCTCTATCAGACACTTTATCATTATCAGCTCTCACCTGTCAAAAAATCATAACCGAAGCCCAACTAATATCCTTAATCGTTGGGCTTCAGTTATGATTTACATTAAAGGTTTTCCCATTAGTGGCCAGAGGGGTTACCAGGATGTCATCTTTTGGGAAGGCATTTGGCTTATTTGGGTATTGTGAGGGGAAAATGACAAAGAGGAACCTTAACCTTTGATTTGATACTGTGTTTCTGTAAGATTTTACACTTCTATTTAAGTTTAGCCTAGTTCATGATGTTCCTTATAATTGATGCTTCTAATGCTGTTTGACACTATCTAGTTCTTAAAGTTCTTATTATTTGATACTTTCTGTTCCAATAACTAATGTTCCGATGGCAAATCATGTGTTGTATGACGATAGAAATGTTCTTAATGTCCTTGATTCTTAAATAACCCATTGTATTGACCAAGTCCGAACATTGTATTACAGGTCCGAAGTGTATCTATATTTCTATCTATCTATCTATCTATCTATCTATATTTCTATCTATCTATCTATCTATCTATCTCATGCATCAGTTTCTGAATTCAGGAATAAAAATAATAATAATACAAAAAATAGTGTTGTCCCAATGCCAAAATGATTGTTTTAATACTGATTACTGATAATAAGCCAATAATCTTGATCTTTGTTTGAAAGATCCCCCCCCCCCCCCCCCAACACACTCACTGAATGTATTTCATACATAAAATTCATATTAAGGTTATATATTTTGTTAATAATTTATAGTATTTTAGGATCTGCATAATTACAATTTAAATAGTTCATATTGATTATTATTTTGACATACATTTACCTTTAATGTCATTACATTGTAACCTATTGGCAGTGTGTCAAATTGAGTGCCTGTCAAGAGAGTAATTAGGCTTCAGTCTCAGTAATAGTGCATAATGCATAGGAATATGTGGATGTAATTCATTATGTTTTCTATGTAATTAGTTGAAATAAATGTTCAAAAACCTAACAAGTGGAAGACAATCTTTTCATATGATGAAGTAGAACACACAGGGTCAGGCAGTAGTGGTACTTTATCTGCTTTTGGTATTTTATTTGTAAATAAATAGCTGAATGACATAACATGGATTATTGATTTCAAGTCCACAATCAAACACAGTTGCTAGAGTGATATAGTAGGCTATCAACTAATTTTTCCACGCAATAGAAACGTCAGTTCGGGCTCCCCCCTGCGGATGGAGCGATAGCATCTGCCTATACAACCTTTGCCTAGGGCTAGCTCTGCCCTAAGGAACAAGTTTGAGAACCACATCATTACGTTGTCTGATTTGGGGTAACCACTTTTGCCGCCGATAGTCTGTCATTGTGTGCAGTGCACATTCAGGTAGCATGTGCCTCAATGTGAATATGTGTCTGGCTCCTATATAGCAGTCATATGATGGCTACAAACTGTCATCATCTGTCACACTTATGGTTTATTCACATTATACTTATAATTATTCATTTGGCTATTAATTTTATCCAAAGGGACTAACATACATTTGGCTATTCATTTTATCCAAAGGGACTAACATACTGTGTGTCAATTATTACAAGGGCCATTCTCCCCAGAGCAACTTGGGGTTAAGCGCCTTGCTGAAGGGCACAATGGTGGCAGCTGGGAAATTGAACCCACAGCTTTTCTGGAAACTGAATTCTAACTCCTTACCCACTATGCTACCACCACCCTTGTATAATAAGAGAGCCTTTCTTTTTGCTGATGTTTGGATATTAGAAACTGTTATACTTTGGCAAATATTGACACAGAGAACCAGGATAGAGGGATTTACCTGTATTTAATGGTCTACGTATTGTCAGTCATGTGATGTGAACATCTGTGCCAGTCATGTGAATATCTGTGCACCAGAAACCTTGTGCAGGCCCTTTTCATTAAAGATGACTAATCCAAGAGGAGTGCGAATGTTACAATAGTGCAAATGTAGTAGCAAGTTTTGATAAGTCATGATTGTTTCAGGCCTTCACTCCAATCTGTTCTGGACAAATGCATACAAACTGAAACAATTGGGGTTTTAGGAAGTATGTTCCTTGTTCTCTGTTAGATCAGAAAAACTCTGTAATAGGTGGAGCATTTCTATTTCTGACAGATACATTTCACAATATACATTTTTATTGATCCCTTTTTTTCCTCCTCTCCCTTAGGCTTTGCAGTTAATCTGAACCTCATCCTGGCCAATCCCGAAGCTCGCTTCATTTTGAAGGGGGCCAGGAACGGAATGCAGGAGTCTGACTTCCTGAGCAAACTCACTAAGCTCGAGTATCTCGAACCCAAAGCAAACAATTGTACAAAGGTGAGGCTGATGGGTCGCCTTCACCACACCTATCCACACCTATTATAAGCACTGCTTGTTCCTCTGTGTGAGGGTTTATTTAGCCTGCTGAATTTAATACTTGTACTTGCAATCTGACTTGCTAACAACCAATACTTCCAGTTCCCTTATATGCTTATCTGGCGTGATATCCCTTAACACTCCCATGTTAGTGTTGTGCTTAATGTGTGCCCATTTCTCCCACGGTTACTACGCTGTTTATCTTGTGTTCAGCACATTTCCTTCTCTTGCTTATATCATCTTGTACACACAAGTATATGCTTATGCTTATGTTTATGAGCAGGTGGTTATTATGTAATTCACATATTTATATCTTCAACACTTCAAATTTGACCCGGTGTTGTCACATGATAATTGATGGTAATCTGAAAAGAGAAGCGTACTAATGCAATCGCATGGCGACCAAATGTGCTCTGTAAGATTTCTGGACACTGCTCGGGGACTGTCCACTCAAGACAAAGCTTTCAGTTGTTGATGTGGGGAGAATTCCACAGAACCATATTAACTTTGGAAACGTTTGTAAAAGTGAATTCGTTGTTAATTAATTAGTTAGTTCGTTTGTAAAAGCTTGGTTAATGCCCTGTTGACCTAGCCTGGATGCCAGCCAAACTTAGCCTCGCCAACATTTGAGGTCGGGAAGTTCGGTCTGGACTTGTTGTGGAGCAACTATGCCGAAACCAGAGCGGTTAGACCAGGAGAACTCCTGAATGGTTTTGTTCAGAGCCGAAAATGTAACTGTGTTTGACAAAGGACAGATGTAGGTTGCTAGTGACAAAATATTAGCTTTCATTATGGTACGATGTCTTTGTAAATGACATTTACTTACGGTACACAGTTTTTAATTTATCCCGGTTCTCCCTAACAAAAACACTGTTGCTAGAAGGCAAACATTTAGATTTCGTCATTGTAAAACATATTGACAGTGCAATCTGTTTAACCAGAAAACAATGTAAAGGCCCTTGTGAAGACGAAGGATGGTTTGGGTGTTCTTCCTACAGGATTCAAGTTGCTCTTGGGTGCTCCTTGTTGGTGGGCACAAATAGGCTGACACCAGACATAATTTCACTGCATTTCTTACTTCCAGTAACTATATGCATGTGACGATAAACTTCCTTGTATCCTTGTACTCACCCCCTGTATCAGTTGAAACAGGCCCCATAATCACATCCCAATGGAGCAGTCTCAGACTCGTATTCTGACTAGAATTTGAGTATGACGTCAGGCTACTGTTGACCGTCATAATTACTATGAACTGTTTTCCTGATTCCACAGGTTTTGGTTTGGCACACACGGACAGAGGAGGCACCACTCCACAAACATGTCAAAGAAAATGTGGACATCGAGGCGTAAAGGTGCTTCACCAATTTGCAGCAATTTTCAGCAGGAAAATTTGGTATGGGAAGACTGATCTACTGTGATGTCTACAGAACACTATGCTGTGATGATACTGTATAAAGAACACCAGACATTAGTCAACTCTCAATAAAATATGTTTAAATGTAAATAAAAATACACAAGCTCCTGATCTCTGTAGGATATAGTGGCATAACTGAAGAAAATTTGAGAAGAGACTAATCTGTTTTTGCATCAAGTCCTGCTCATCATCACATACAAAGCAATGGCTCTTTCAATTGCGGCATTTCTTCATTTTTCAACCATCTTTTATCCCTTTTCCTGTGTAGCTTCTTCTTTCTCTTTACACCCCCCACCTCCTCCTCTTAACACTCAATGCCATGAATGATGTCTTCTCATCTCTCCTAACTCTCTTACAGGATTTTTCTGTGTGTATTTACTAAATAAATGGTTTACATACAAACTTGGACCTTGAACTAAGAATATTATATATTTAATTACTTAGCAACTTTCCATGCACTGGTATTTCCTTCAGAAAATGCATGTCTAGTTATTTTGTAAAATGTTCTTTTTCATTTTCATTGTCTGCAACAACAGCGGCGCTCGGGGAGCAGTGAGGGGTTAGGTGCTTTGCTCAAGGGCACTTCAGCCGCTTACTGGTCGGGGTTCGAACCGGCAACCCTCCGGTCACAAGTCCGAAGCGCTAACCAGTAGGACACGGCTGCCCCAAATATGTCAGTCATTTGTTCAATCTTACTGAACTTCTTTGTATGTAGTTCAATTTAATAAGCCAATGAACTTAAAGTATACTGAATGAATACTGAAAGTATTCATTTTCACCCTAATTCATACACCCTAATTAAGTGTTCTGCAAGCATGTCCATGTCCGCTTTGGAATCTTTACACAAAAAGGTGTGAGGTGCACGTACACACACCCTTTTTTGTATCAGAGGCCCACCTAGTGGTCAGATGATCAGCAAAATCTTGTGAAAACAGGAGGGAATTAAGCTAAAGAAATGACTAAGCCTTTGTCAATAATACGGTACCTAAAATAGCTGGGAAGCTAAGAACTCACTTTTTGCTTGGGTAGGGCACCACATAATCAGGTGACAGGGAACCAATGGAAATTCAGTGCAAACTGCAGTACAAGTCATAAGACTCACGTAATGTTCTGCATGGTGATCATAGCATATGGTTGAAAAAGAGTTTCCAAGTGTCAACCAGTCAGTAATGTTTGACAACAATGCTGTGTGACAAATATATCTAGATCTGCTGCCTGGAACATGCATGTGTTACTGTTGTAAACATTCAGAAATGGCATTTCAACATGATAGGAACTGAAGTCAATGGGTGCTAGTTAGTAAATGAGTTCACACAGATGGAATTTCAGTTCAGATTGCATGTCATCAAGTGAGGGTATAAGAACATATTCTTGAAAACAAAAGGTGTGAAAAATGTAATAATTTAATCCTTATAGGAAATACTTAAGTATTATACAAAGCCTCGTGTTTGTCGGATATCAATGTAAAGCACTGAAGTCATACCATTGCCATTCCGCATGCGGACAGTTCTTTTAACATCCCCATAACACACACCACAGCACATCTGGAGGCAGTCAGTAAAAACTCTCCAAACGGATTTTGGTATGGTCTTCAGAGTGCCTTGCCGCGATTCCGTAACGCAGAAGCACTTCAACATAGGGCTGCCAGAAGCGGTCGTCCATGGTTACGTAAGGTTCATGGGGCGTCTCCAAAGTCTTGTTCGTCAGTAGCTGCAAAACAGACACCAATTAATCACCGAAATTCCAGGTAAAATGCATGCAATCTTCCTTACTAAAATTACTGCTTTCAGGGAAACACAAACACTGATTTTGATCAATGTTAGGTAGACTCCCAATTCATTCTTTTTTTCTTTGCTCCGGTAAAGTCTCTGACCACAAGCACGTACCTCCAGGACTTCATTGAGTGGAAGAAAGTCCACCTCTGTTTCAATTGTAGTCTGCAAGCAGGAGTAGGATCAGTCACACACACTATATATATTATTTGTACTTAAAAATACACCACCAGTCAAAAGATTGGAGACACTTAGAAATTTCCATTCCACTCCTTATAGACCAGCTATAATACCATCTGAGATCAGTTGCATCGTTTTTTAATCAGGGCAGCAGTTTTCAGATTACATTATGTGCTTAACTGTATAATTGCAAAAGGGTTCTCAACTGTTGTAGAAAGAAATGGCTGATCTTTAATGCAATATCTACATTGCCCATTATCAGCAACTGTCCATTCAATGTGGCAAAGGCACATACATTTAGTAATCTGATATCATTTTAAAAGGCTAACTGAGAAAACGTTGGAGAACCCTTTTGCAATTATGTAAGCACATAATGTATCTGAAAACTGCTGCCCTGAGTAAAAAGCCATGCAAATGATCTCAGCTGGTATTCTGTCTATAATGGAGTGGAATGGACTTTTGTACGTGTCTCCAAACTTTTGACTAGATAGATAGATAGATAGATAGATAGATAGATAGATAGATAGATAGATAGGACATAAAAATTGATAGATAGATAGATAGATAGATAGATAGATAGACACAGACAGACAGACATAAAAAATGGATATATACAGGATTTTTCTACCTGCTTTCTAAAGCAGACATGTGCAGACATGTGTAAGGGTTAACCAAAGTTCACTTTTTCTAAAATTACATTAGAATTAGGGATGCACTGAGATCAGTAGGGATCAGCCTAACATCAGTATCAGCCAATATTTGCCTTGTTTGACCACAGGTGGCGATACCAAAGTTTGCTAATTTATCGATGCAATGAAACAGGAATTGCTTAAGTCATTTGTAGCGTTTATTAACATCTAGAGAACACAAAAGCTAACACAAAAGTGTTTCTGCTTAAGCCGTCAACAGCTGACACACTCATGACGACTTTGGCTGAAACGCGTTTGTGTTAGCGGACATGGTCCAATAAAAAGCATTATGAGGAAAAATCTTGGGAGTGCGGTTTTTCATGTTAATTTGATAGCATTTTCTACCTCGCACCCAAGTCGTTGTGTCTTTGGGAGTTGAGTGTGCCTGCTTCACCACTCATTTTTTCCATGCGACTGTCCCCTTCTGCATCTACTTATTTTGGTGAGTCTAACCTTCTTCCTTCCGGCTGTCCCTCTTCCTTGGTCAGGGACTGGGAAGTGCTCCTCCAACAAGTCACTGAGAGTCTCCATGAGGGTAGCCTGGTAGTCCTTCATCTTCTTGATCTTCCTCTTCATGTCCTGCAATTTACTAAGGCACAAACAACGCACATGATCACCCAAGGAGGCATCTGGTTGAAAGTTACTGCCTAGGTCTCAAAGTAACACAAGTGTGTAAACCCAGGTGTTCATTAGCAATGCCAGATGCCATTCACCGTATAGAATGCATCATCACATGCCAAAGACACCATTCAATGTGTCGTTTGAAGCGCAAGTTGGGGGAAGGGGGGGGTGGTGGTGGTAATGTAGTAGTGTTTGACAGAGGCTACCTGTTTTCTGTCAGTTTGTTGGTTTCAAGGCGCACTGCCTCCACTTGATCAGTGACCGCGTTGAGAACCTGCTTCTTCTCGTCCAGCCACAGTCTCTCTCTAAAACAGGACAAAAACGTGGAGTTTGCAAATGGATTTGATTTGATACTTGTGATTCTGTAAGATTTTACACTTTTGAATGGACTCTTTTGCTAAAGCTTAGCCTAGTTTGTGATGTTCCATGGATACTTCTATTGCAGTGTGAATTCATTCTTCCATTGGAAACTAATCTAGTTCTTAAAGTTCTTATTATTTGATACTTCTGTTCCAATAACTAATGTTCCGATGGCAAATCATGCGTTGTATGACGATAGAAATGTTCTTAATGTCCTTGATTCTTAAATAACCCATTGTATTGACCAAGTCATGTGTATGTGCAGAGAGGGTGTAACGATACAATGATGCAATGAGATTATGATACTGTGCGAGGTATAAATGTGTGCGTGAGAAACAACTGACTGTCTCTTGGGTACACAGACTTTGTCTCTGTATCCTGATTGCCTGATGCTTATGAGACCTCTCTGCGCAGAGATTAATAAACTACTAACGAGGAAGACAAAGCTTACTTCAGACTCTCAGTATTTATACATCTTTAAGCTAATTTTTTCCACACTTCACACATAACAGGGTTTCATTTTTGTTTGGGGGAGAGGGTGCACCAACTTTGTTTGCTTCCGGTTACCTACAGAGACCTTTTTTTTTTTGTACATAGGAAATGGGCAGCTAGCAAATTGTGAAGAGATGATTGCTGAATGTGATTATTATTTTTATATTTTTACAGGCTTGAAATCACTGACAGCACATTTAGTACAATTACTTTCTATTTTGCAATGTGCAATTTGGTGCAACACAAAAACAAACTGGTGTCATATAAAATGGTTGTGACATGTTATGTGCTGTGTGTTAGTGATCGTGTTAGTGAACACTATACTTTGACTATAGAGGGATGTGCTGACCTCCAGAGGTTGTTTTTATGTGCGAGATCTAAATGGGGTATTAATGTGGGGCATTAAGGAAGAACACCTTCTTAAAGATTCTCGGAGAGACTCTCTCTTTGTTTCGTAGTAAGTCACCACCATGTCCAGCTGATCGTTGAGTGTTGTTAGCTGTGAGAGACAAGACAGCACATTAAAACTACCTGAAAACACCACAATGTCTATTTAGACACAAACACCAAGGTTGTTAAAACAGGAGGACATTAGGTCACAGAGAGAAAAAAGCATTTTTGTTGTTTCAAAGAGCTTACAGATACTCTAAACATTTCTTGTAAGGTAACACCTTGTGTGTAATTTCTAATGTTTTGTTCAATGAATCAAATTTATATTTGACACTGAGACTGGACATTGAGGTATACCCTTAAAATCATGAAAATACAAATGCTCCATGAGGAAAAGAAAAGTTAAACGATTACACAAGGCTCACCCTAAAGCCCAATTCACATCAAAGATTCACGACGAGGTGAGCTGCAACGCTCTAAACCCTTGCAACTGCGACTAGACATGGTGAATGCTTTGCGACGGCTTGCAACAGCTGGCAACAACGTGCAACATAATTCACACCGCTTCAACTCTTTCTGCAATGGCTTCGTCTCGTCGTGAGTCTTTGGTGTGAATTGGGCATAATGTCAAAAGAGGTTAGGCAAGCACACATACCTCATCCCTACCCACAGCTGCCAGAACCTCAGGGTTTGTGGAGATCACTGTGGAATGAGGGGAGCCAGAGGTAAATTAACAGTGCAGCCAAATAATAATAGTGATAATAATAATAAGAAGAAGAAGAAGAAGAAGAAGAAGAAGAAGAAGAAGAAGAAGAAGAAGAGGAGGAGGAATTTCCACATTACATTTGGGTTCCATTTGTTTCAACTGGTCAAGCTCTGCTGCTAAGGCATTCAGATAGTCTGGAGCCTGTTTCAGTGGAAAACAGACATTAGGCAAAAAATATTTTAAAAGGCTGAGCCATCTTGTTCAGCAAGGAATGGTAAGAACAACATGCAAGGTTGTGAAACTTTGGTTAAAAAAAAAAAAAAAAATGTTGTTCTATCCAGGGACTTCTTTATAGAGCCTTGAAATCTCTTTCCAGAGGATTTCAAAACCACTGTAGACACTTGAAATGAAAATGAATATGACTTTAGCGTAATACTATACAACATTTTGACTTCAAAACTTTTATTTATTTAATTTTTTATGTTCATCCCCAAGTTACCATTAGGTCAGGTTTTTGGTGCTACCGGAAATGCATTAGGAACTCATTTATTCATTACAACTCGTTTATTTATGCAGTTGAAAGGGTCTATAATTTTCTATAACCCACACACACATTACAGCTGGCCTTGGGTGTTGCCACTTCTGAAGAAATAAAAACCCAAAATGAATGTCTCTGCCTTTTTAAAAAAAAGATTAGCTTAGATTAGGTTCAACTTTATTGTCAATTTGCAGAGTAGGCCTGCCTACAGACAGACAGACAGACAGATACTTTATTGATCCCCAGGGGAAATTCAAGAAAGTACAGAGACTAGAGACACAAGCTAGCCTATCTAGCTTTCTATCAGTCAGTCACTGGCTCATCATCTCTGTCATTTGAGTCTGTACTGAGGAGATGGCAGATGACTGAACTTTCTAACCAGTACCGGTGTTACATGGCAACTGGCACCCATGTTAACTGGCTGTGTTGGTGACGTTTCACGAGTGATGAGATTTGTCACTTTCTGATGGAAACTGGAGACGAACAAATACAAATATGCATGACATATTTAAATGTCAAAATTGTCTGTAGTATGCTACATGCACTGGACCATGAATATGCCACCAAAAACATAAATACAAATAGCCTAATAATAACTTGTGGGTAACGAACCTGCTTTCTAAATGAAACCACTTAAGCTACATGATAACCATTCATCTACGTACTTGCGCCACGAACCAGCTGATAAGTCATAGTGAAATTTATTTGACTTAGTCTATACAATTTGAAGAAGTCAGCTGATGATTGTAGCAAGTTAACATGCATGGCTGATGGTGTTGTCTTGCTACAGCAGTTGCCCAAGCCAATAGGTCTTCAAAGTATCATGGTTAAGTTTTCAAACATTTCACTGACTGCTCGTCAGGCTCTCTGTGGCCACCTAGTATCTGTAGTCTAAATTGAGGAAGCGTTGCTGGTCTAAAAATAAACAAATAATAATTAAAAAAAAACGTGAACCCATGTCGACTGCGTGAAAAAGCAATAGGCTATATAAGCATTAACCTGTTGCGCCACAGGAGAAGCATGAACGTGTGAATTGGGAAATAAAATATCAATAAAATATCAAACCCATGTTTACATGTCAGCAACATTAACGTTAATAGCCTATAACCCTTAGAGTTTTGACTCTCCCTGTGCGCAAATTTTGTGTAAAATATGGACACGTTATACACTTCTCCTGCCCATTGCAGTGTGGGTTGCAATGCCTGTGTTTCATGAACTGAATTCTTAAAAGAATAGGCTGGACAAAAGGATAGGCTACACAACACAAGGATACACATTTTTATTTGATTTATTTGCTCTACAGACACTTCAGGTAGGGGCGGCCAAAGCCTAACCTCAGTGAAACGTTTGTAAAACTTAACCATGATACTTTGAAGGCCTACTAAATGGCTTGGGCAACGGTAGCATGATAACATGGTAGCCAGATAACATGAACAGCTATGTTAACTTGTTACAATTATCATAATGTTAGCTGACTTCTTTTAATCATACAACTGAAGTCCATTTCTGTGAGTGCCGTCAGTTGGCTCGTGGCGCAAGTTGATAGACGTCTGATTCCCAAGCAAACAGGTCAATTTATTCGTGGTTCGATACCCACGTGAAGTTAATTTATGCTATTTAGGTGTTTGTTTTTTGGGTGGCATATTAATGGTCCAGTGCATGTAGTACTACATACAATTTTGACTTTTAAACATGTCATGCATATTTGTGTGCGTCTCTAGTATATCAGAAAGTGACAAATCTGCAAGCGGCCACATCTGTCAAAGACTCGTCATCAATCATGAAACGTCATCAACGCAGCCAGTTAACACGGGAGCCAGTTGCCATGCAACACCCGGTTTACGAGTTTACTCCCTACGGCCAATTGATGTAGCCTATACAGTGCCTTCCTGGGTTGCCTGGGTAGTTTTGAAAAGAAAAATAATCACTCACGTCATTTCTTTCACCATCACAGGCCTGTGTGTCAGCCGATATAACCATATTCTGAATCTGGAAAACAACATAACATTCTTTTTGCCAACATAACGAAAATATAAGCCATTACAAATGTCAGCTGAGGTGTCCTGGTCAACGAGAATTGGCCGAACGTTAACGTTACCTCTAATACAGAAGAGAAAAGGAGGTGAGTGATAATACAATGTTGGAGTGAACTAGGTATTAAGTTAATTAACTTGTGCTTCTACCAAGTTACTTGATAGTTAGCAAATGTCTTACTTTTTTAAGTTGAGAGAACGCCTCTTCGCACTCATCCAGTATTTCCGCCTTTGCTGCATCCGAACATATATCAACCCTAGGCGACTGGTCAAAAGTAAACGGTGCTTTAGCGGCCTGCCAAGTGAAAGAAAATATAGTTGTTGCATTAAAATATTAGGATTGTGCATTACATATGGACTGGACTGCCCTGATAACATTTTGTAGATGTCTGCCTGGCTTTTACGACATCTTCATCTCAGATGAAGCAAAGTAATGCCAGCTTACTTTACCATTTGCTAACAACGATTGTCAACGGAAGCTAGCAGTAAATATTACACAGATGATAAACGCTGTTGACCATGACTGGTGTAATTTTAGAGTTGAAATATATAGTCTGTGTATAATGATGAAAAGAAAATGTAAAGTTAAGATAAATTAACTTCGACAACAACTTGCGTACCATCTCCACTGCAAAGCTTCCCAAACAAAACAAAAATACCGCCAGTCACTTTTCCACGTGACAGGAAGTAGTAGTGTGTCTACCATAGAAATAAACCTCTTCTTCTTCTTCTTCTTCTTCTTTGTGTTTATTGGCGGGTTACGCTTCAACGTCGCATACCGCCACCTACTGGTACGAGGACTTTGAATGTTATATAGATGCCTTCCTTTATTTTCTCTTTGCCACATGACCTGCCACTGTTTCACCATTGCCCTCTGTACCAGCACTTTCATTTCCCCTCTTCCCAAGTGGAGAGTTATCTCAGGCTCTGGTCTCTGTAAGGCTTTTTTTTGCTAACGTATCAGCACGTTCATTCCCCCACACTCCAACATGTGCTGGAATCCATAAAAACTTAATCGTAATTCCAAGTCTTTCTAATCGGTATAAGTACATACAGTATATCCATTCTGCACGATCTGAATGACTGTAGACTACTTAAAACTGATGCAGAGTCTGAACAGATCACCACCCTTTCTGGCCTTGCCTCTTCTACCCACTCCAATGCCTTAGCTATGGCAATTATTTCTGTGGAATAGACAGACACCTCATCAGTCAGTCTCCAGAAGGAGCCAACTCCCACACCTCTGACCACTATGGAGGCTCCTGCTCGCCCTGCCTCTGGGTCCTTTGATCCATCAGTGTAGATATCTCTGAATGAGTGATAAGTGTCCCTTATATAGCTCTGTACATACCCAGACAAAGACTCAACCTCTGCTTCTTCATGCACCAGTTGTAGCATGGCCATATCTACTGCTGGTTGGGGGAAAAACCAAGGTGGGACTGGGGAAATCGCCACCGTTGGAGCAACCATTTATTTTCTGAGCCCCGCCTCCTGTACCCAGGACCCAATGCTCCATCCAAAACCCCATCCCTTTTTAACTGTATATTCCCAGCATGGCTCCAGTATTGTTTGCACTATATGTTCCACTCCATGACCTCCCAAATTTACCAAATAAGCAAGGGCCAATTTCCTCCTCCTCAACACCAAGGGCATTTCCCCAAGTTCCACTTGCAGGTTCACCACTGGGGATGATCTTAATGCTCCACAACATAGCCTAAGTGCCTGAGACTGGACCCTGTCCAATACCTTAAGCTGTGTAGCTGATGCTGAGCCATATACCATGCATCCATAATCTAGTGCTGACCGTAAAAGAGCATAATACATTGTTAACTAGATGTACCGCATAGCGGTACAAAATATGACCGCCGCTCAGTCCTGTACAGCCGTTCCGCGAAAATAAATCACACTTCAATTTGTCTCCATATTTTACTCCATCCCCCACTCTTGAAACTTTTGTGTATGCTTGTTTGGCATGCCTGAGTGTGTGTGTGCGGCTGCACAGAAAGTAGCCTACTGGTGCTGAAAAGGTGAATAGATTGTAGAATAGCCAAAGAAGATGTAGCATTGTTATAAAACCTTTAAAATCTCTAAACAATCACAAGTAGGGCAGTTCATCACAGTTCATCCATTGCAACTGGATTGATGAAAGGTCACTTACACCTGTAGGCTACATTGTATTTGGGAAAAGCAAAAGGTATCAGCATAATGTTATTTATTTATTTATTTATTTATTTATTTATTTTTAAACAAAAACATCTCTGTCAGTTCCATGCCGTTTTCAGCAGCTATCAAAAACAAAGGTCATTTTTGGATGGATGGATTTTTTGTGAATGTTTCTTCTTCTACATAAGATTTTAGTCATCTTTAGTTCATGTAATACTTTATTGTCAATGCACAAATTAAGTAACAGTAGGCCTAGTCTGAAACGTTATTGTTAATGCACAAATTAAGTAACAGTAGCCTAGTCTGAAACGAAATGCTGTTTTACATCTAACCAGTGGTGCAAATAACTGACATGTCCAAATGGGCCTTGATGAAATGCGTCGCTAGACTGTTCATACACACTTTAACGGGCCAAAGTTGAAGAGCTTTTGTCCGTTATTGTTAGTGAAAATATAGGCTGATTCATGTTCCCTTGCATTGTTTAACTGAGGTCCATGGCTAGTCTGGCTTTCATCAGACCAAGCTCAATCTTTTAAGAAATCAAAAAATAAATAGCGGGCAGATCAGGCTGGGTTCACCCAGCCTAGTCCATAGGCACCCGATATTGTTTAATTTTCCGATTGAGATATACACGCTCTGGTTATTCTAAATGCAAAAATGCATCAGGGAGTTATGACAAAACGGTAAATAACAAACTAGATCCTAATAGAAAGCTAGCTTCCCTATGCTACAGGTAGGATTATAAGGTAGGCCTATTTACAACATAAATTGCCAATAGGCTATGCTGGCGACACAAATAAAATCTCCTTTGGAAACCAATGGCTTACGCCTTACAGTATCAAGCGGACTTAAACTGTCATATCGTGGCGAAAAATTGTAATAACATTCAAGCAGCTCCATGAGTCAAGGAAAGCGCGAATGAAGTAGCCACTTCTAAATGGGACCCACTACACAGTAGCTTAAGGTGTGTTGCTAAAGCAGCCATAATGAAATGAAGGTGTCATTGTTTGGATACTTCACACACACGTGCTTTTTAATTTCACAAGACTACAACTACCAAGCTGGAATCAAAGCACATCGATTCCCCTCTCACACCATGCACGCACTTAAAACAAAATAAACAGGCGTCTCAGTCTCACGCATGTATAGGCAAAACTGTATCAGACCGGTGTAACGTTGGTAAATCTTCCATTGCACAGAATGATTTTGTAGCACGTGCAATTAATGACAGTCGAAAGATACAAACAGTGCTGCTATACATTTGCTTGGTATAACCGCATTTATAGTTTTCTACAAATGCAATAAATCAAATGCCTCCATCACTCAACCAACGCTAACGGTAACATTACCTAGGTCCTTATTGATATTACAAGATTAACGTACCTGCAGTAAAAACCAAGCATGTCCGATAAACATCCTGAGATTTATTTCGGCTTCAAGAAGAAATGGGAATTACACTTCATGTGAACATCGTCCTATCCTTATTAGATGTTCGCTGCGGTAAATTACAGTCCTTGTATGAAGCGTCCATTGTTTTTTTCCAACCCACTTTTAACGTCCAACAAAATTACGTCTCACGCAACGATGCGCCATCTAGTGGACAAACGACTACTTCTCGCCAATACTGAAAATGCAGCCATGATGATGATGATGAATATTTATTTTGGCTTTCTTTTAATCCTACTGAACCCCGGGGACGAAATGAAATTTTTCCGTAAAGTCTAGTGGGGCTACATACCCACCAAATTTCATGTACCCCGGTGGTTCGGTGTCCCGGGTATCAATGAGCAAAAATTCAGGGAGTAGATGACGGGAAAAATTCTTGAATTGTGTGCATGTGTGCGTGTACAAATTTATGTTTATGTGTGTGGGTGTGGGTGTGTGTGTGTGTGTGTATGTGCGTGCTTGTGTGTTTGCCTGCGTATGTGTGTTTGTGCATGTGCATGCATGCGTACATATGTCTACTGTGTGAGTATGTGTCATACGTATGATTACTGTAAATGTATGTGTGTGCGTGTGTATCTGTTTATGCACATGTGTGCACATGGAATGGGTTAACATGACCCCTGGAGGCAAACATACGGAAAAAATTGGTCATCCTAGGCCCTACAGTTCTCAAGATATTCACAGAGAACTGTGTCTGCCCTACCCTCCTTTCGGGGGGTCCAGTCCAGCGGGGGGTCTACAGATCAAAACGAAGAATGACGGTTCCATGCTATCCATGTGGGGGTACATGCCCACCAAGTTTTGTGTACCCCGGTCTTTCAGTGTCCCGGGAATCCTTGTTGGTGTACGTCACTAAATGTACACATAAATTATTTTATTGTAAGGCCCCCCATGAACGAAAGTACACAAAACTTGGCATGCATTCGGAGGGTGTCATAATGATCCTACACTTTTAATTTCGTGCAGTTTTGACCTTGTCAGCCAGAGATATTGTGATGAAAACACCTAATTTTTTGCTTTTTAATTTTTAACTAGGTGGCGCTATACATGAAATAAGTGGTAATGGGATGGGTTGACATGCCCCCTTAAGACCAACATACATAAAAAAGGTGGACCTCCTAGGCCCTACGGTTATCAAGATATTCACAGAAAACTGTCTCCGGCCACCTACAGGCCAGTTGGTGTATAGTAACATAAATTAATTTATTGTGTGGCCCCCCATGAACGGAATTCCACAAAACTTGGCGTGCATACAGAGGGTGTCATAATGATCCTACAATTCCAATTTCGTGCAGTTTTGACTATGTTAGGTCACAGATACCTTCAATTACAACACCTCATTTTTACTTTTTTGTGTTTAACTAGGTGGCGCTATACATGAAATGAGTGGTTATGGAATGGGTTGACATGGCCCCTTGAGATCAACATACAAAAAAAAAAAGGTCCTCCTAAACCCTACAGTTTTCGAGATATTCACAGAAAACTGTGTTTGCCCTACCCTCCTTTTGGGGGGTCCAGTCCAGCGGGGGGGCTACAGATCAAAACGAAAAACGATGGTTCCATGCTATCCATGTGGGGTTACATGCCCACCAAGTTTCGTGTACCCCGGTCTTTCAGTGTCCCGGGAATCATTGACGGAAATTTGGGCATGCGAAAAAGAAAAAGAAAAAAAAAAAAAAAAAAAATCTGACTAAACCTATATGACCGCCGCTTCGCTGCGCGGCGGTCATAATAAAGAAAATATATTTGCCCCCCAGTCAAGCCCACTTAGACATCTCATCTCATTTATGACTTTTTTACACTTAGTTTCTAACTTCTTAATGTGTGTTGACCAGGTTAATTTGTTATTGAACCAGAGCCCCAGATATCTTACCACATCCACTCTCTCCAATGGTTCCTCATATAAATACAATTTAACATTGTTAGCCACTTTTTTGTTGGTAAAGAAAACACAACAGGTTTTGGATACTGAGAACCTGAACCCCCAGTCTCCTGCCCACTTTTCAACCTCCTTGATAGCCTGCTGGACTTTGTTCACTATAAAGTTGACATTCCCCCCCCCCCCCCTTCTCCAAAGTGCTCCATCGCCAGCATATAGGGAGACCTCCATGTCTGGGCCTACACACTTAAAAATATCGTTGATCATTATATTAAATAACACAGGGCTAATGACGCTACCTTGTGGGGTGCCATTCTCTACCTCTGTTGCCACTGACAGTTCTGCTCCTACCCTAACCTGTATTGTACGCCCAAATAAAAAACTTAAGACCCAGTTGAACATACGGCCTCCTACTCCCAATCTTTTAAGCTGAGCCCTTCCTTCCAGAGCATATCGTATGCCTTCTCTATATCAAAGAAAACTAATAACTAATAATCTTCCCACCCTTTGCCAGAGCAAGACACGGCACCAAAGCGCTTTCCTCGGTGGCACCAAGATAATGAGAGCGATGAGACACTTGACGTCAAAGTCCTTTTAATTCCTCGCCCTGTAAAGTCTCTGGCAAAGCCTAGATTAACATGGAATGTCTTGTAGATTAACATGGCAAATGTATTTATTTTTCAGGTCTTCCATAAAACCATTTTTTGGACATTGCATGTCTGCCTAGCTTAACCTAACATCGTTTTTAAAAGTATGTTATTATATAAGCTGTCAACGCAATGTCTTGCAATCTTATCATGTCTAGGAACCTCCACAGTAGGCTACGCCTTTTCACCAGAAGATGGCAGCCGAGTATCAGCGGCTGAGTAGGCCCAGAGCCTATTCTCTGGTAGGCCTACACGGTCTAGGGTCTACACCTGCTAAGTTAACACGTTTTTGACCATGTTTTATCAAAAAGTTAGCGCTCTGTTTAACAAGAAACAACCTTATTTAGTTCTTTAAATTGATCTTAAAATGCTATCAACATTATGGCCCTGTTAATTAGGCATATCTTTTTGGATCACATTAGCCTATTAGATAAGCAGTTATAGGCCTGAGCAACTGTGAAATTGTGTTTCAACCTTTAGCCTTAGTGCTGTCTATAACTGCATAACTCACTAACTTCTAAAATGTTACGTAACAGGCCTATGACAGATATGTATTCATAATAGAATATGGCCACATCAAAGATGGGAGCTGAGGCCGAGGCCATAATAAAAGGCATGACTTATTCTGAGGGTCTAATATTTAATATTCTGAGGGTCTAATATTTCAATGTTTGTCCAGCATCCTACACCCTTCCTGGGACTCAGATTGTTGTTTTTTTAATGTCATTATTAATATTTTAGAGATACCCCCAAAATGTACACTGTAAAAAAAAACTCTCTGCGTTTACTTAAAAAAACAAGTCAACACATTTCACTAGCTTTTTTGAGTAATTTCAACTTGACAGTGAAGAACTCAAATAATCAAGTTAAATCAACAAATGCTCCCAACTTGAAATATCTAGTAATGCAAACTTAGTATTGTGAGTAAGGTGGACTTACAGTAGGTTAGCAACTCAAAAAGTCAAGTTGAATCAAGTGCTTTTAACTTGAAATATCTAGTAATGCCAATTTAGTATTGTAAGTAAGGTGGACTTACAATAGGTTGGCAACTCAAAAATTCAAGTTGAATCAAAAGTTCTTCCAACTTAAAAAAACAAGTCAACACATTTCACTAGCTTTTTTGAGTAAGTTTTACTTGACAGTAAATAACTTAGATAATCAAGTTGAATCAACAAATGCTCCCAACTTGAAAATATATATCAATTCCAACTAATACATTGACTCTAACAAGAAAAAACAAGTCTAAATAACAACTCAAAAATCCAAATAGATCAAACAATGTTTTTATTTTTAGCCAGTTTGAACACCCCTGAGCTACAGTACCCTCCAGAATTACTGGCACCTCTGCTAACGCTGACTAAAAAGAGGAATATTAAATCATCTCTTAGAAATTGATCTTAATGCCTTAAGTTAAAAAATGAGGGAATATCCAACATTTAAGGACACCAATTTTCTTTGTGAATGAATAATGTATCATAAATAAATAAATGTTCTTCCTTAAAATACAGGGGTCATAAGTATTGGCACCCCATGTCGTGCAGGAGTCCGCATAGGTAGGCCAGTGCAGATGGAAGATCCTTGATGTCCTGTAGAACAACAGTCTCTTCCAGGACGATGGCGATATTGGTAACAGTGTCTGGTGCTTTCATGGCGAGGTCGTCTTCAATGACGGTCAAGATTCCAATTTTCATGCCTCTAGTCCTCCTCAGCATCTGCATCCTTGGTGGAAAAGCACAGAACTACATCACTAAATTTGCAAAAAAATAAATTAAAAGACAATGGCTCTCCGCATGTGTGCCTTTTAGTGACCATCTGGTGCAACCAGGCCAGGACAGAAAATATAAAAATGGTGCAGCTCAGATGTCTTCTTAATTCTTTTTTTACTTAAGGCGAGACACTAGTGAATAGGGTAACATTTTTAACTAGCAGATATCACTATGAAACTTTCCCAGTAGATTACTTACATTAATATGAGAAAATAATGTATTACAAGTTTTCTGTAATTTAGTCTTTACATATGCAAATTAGGCAGTATCTAATAAAATATGCGATAATTTGCATACATTTTAAAACACGTTGAGTTCATCATTAACTGGTGCACCTACTGCATTTTCGAGTTCTCTAAATGTGAAGTGTTTGTGCTTCCTACTTTTGTGTGTCGCAAAGTTTTGTACATTGCCAATGCTATGGTCGCAGCCTACAAATGGACAAGTTATAGCTTCACCACGACGTAAATGTCCTCCAAGATGTTTAAAAAAGTCCACTGCACTACAATCACATTGGAATGTACACGATTGACAACTGAATGTAGTTTCGACCTGAGGTGATTTGTCTTTTGCATGGTACCGTGCCAAATTAAATTTTAATGTAAGTGTGGCAAGTGGTATGAGGAAGTTAGTATAATGTATTGATGACTACGCCACCTAGGGGGAGGGTTCACCCCTAGGAAATAGTTTAAGCCAATGCTAACCCTTTGAGTTCAATTTAGGTCACACAGGTTCAAACACAGGAGAAGCTAGAGACTTAGATTCCAAAAATATACATTTTATTGACAGATCTTAGTTACAATTATAAAACCCAACTCTGAGGAAATGTCTCGGCAATTCCCCTGAAAGATACCAGTATGAGAGACACGACACACATACACACACATACATACACACCATACCGTACATACGGTGACCAGCGAGGCTGCACGTCAGCTGGCACACAAGGTCTATGGGCAATCTCAAGAAAAGGGAAAACGGAGCAGGGCGAGGGCTTACCACGACCGGCAGGACTACAGGAGGGGGGGGAAGCGGTCCAGAAGACACCCACAAATCACACGTGAGAATCACACTGCAATCACTGCACTCACACTGCAATCACACTGCACTCCAAAGCTAAGGATTGACACCCGAGGTGTGCTACAGGAAACGTGAAGGGACCCCACCACCTGAGGGTGAGCCTGCCGCTCGCTTGGACCACACCGCACCTGTCCAAAGGAGAACAAGGGAGAGAGGGGGGAGAGACTATGGTTAGAACTGTGGGTAGCACAATCACACTAACTTAGCATTAGCCGGTATGGTTATACTTAGCTTTTGAGCTGTGGGGCTGGAGGCTGGAATGGCCGTCCCACAGATGTTGAAGCCCCCAGAGGTCAAGCTGGAGCAGTGCAACCGCCCTGGTCACGGCGATGGGGGGGAATAACGTTACTGCACACAAATACACGCTCACACACCACTACCAACCACACACATGCACATGCACAGCAGTTCCCACAATGCAACAATACAATGAAGGGGCTGTAAGATACAGGTGAGTTAACCCCGCAAATACTCAAATGTGCATGCAGCGCAAAGCAGCTCTAAACATGCATCACAGGGAACAAAAAGGAAAGGCATAAGAAAAGAACATAATAAACCACATGCAAATACACAGAAAGAAGCAAGTAATCAAACATGCAAAGCATGCACCATACGGCCAGAAAGCCCTAAACATGCGTTATGCAGATCAGTCCAAAATTAATCCCATGCACAATCAATCACAACTGGTACGACAAACAATACCACCAGTAGGTTACACAATAACCCCAGCGTCAAACCGAGGATTGAAGAGGACGCGATAAACTTCGTAAGAGACAGAACAGCAGCCGCGTGTGGCGTGGAGACACTTGGCGATGCCAGCCGACTTCATATATCTGTGGAAAACAACAAGTGTATACAGGCAGGTTAAAAAGAGTTCGTTCCTAACCATCAAGTTGAGGGAGAGGGAGGGGGAAGCTGCGTTAGCTCCGACAACACCGCTCTAGCTGCTTTAAGGCAGACACCAGGCTCAACAGTGCTACACCGGCCTCAACGCCGACAGGACAGACCAAGCTCTTACTCGTGAGAGCATTCACTTGATGGCGGCTTCACCATCCAAGTTGTGATCCACGCCAAACTACTATGCGCCCCGGAAGACGGGAAAGAGAGAAAGTAGCACATCCAGGTAGCAATTTGCGTTCCTAGATATAAGTCTGCCTAGGTCCGCCCTGTAATTAGGATGAACGCAGCCACACCAATCCAGCACAGGGGGAGAAGCAAAGGAGCCAAATAATAGGGCGTAGCCCAATCTGCTACATAAGCTTACCTGAAGTCTTAAAGATGCACATGCACTTGGGGTGGAGGCAGAGCCAGCTTTTTCCCTGGTGACCGTTATGAAGCCTGTAATGGGTCAGGAGGGTCTCTACATCCGGGTGAGAAAATGGACACTCCTTACATTGCATTGCAACAGAAGAGTCTGCAACAACAAACAAGAGTAGAAAATTATTATTTTTTATATAGGTTTGTAGTGCAGTGGACTTTTTTAAACATCTTGGAGGACATTTACGTAGTGATGAAGCTATAACTTGTCCATTTGTTGGCTCTGATCAAGCATTTTTTAAGGGAGCGCGATCGGCGAATGTGGGGTTGCCATTGTTTTATGTGCCTGCATTCTATTGACATATGTTGCATTAAAAATTACATTTCCATTTAATTTTTTTCAACCTATATGCAGCGCCTCTGCAGATCGAGTAGCAGCAGTTGCAAGACATTGCTAAAAACTTTGGGCGGGAGTGAGGTTTAATCAGGGGTTTAGCTTACTCCACAGTGAGCTAGCTATCCTCACTGGCATCCAATACAAAGGTCTTTCTATAAAGGTGAATATTTTAGGAACATACATGTTTTCAGCAAAACAGGGAAATAGCTAACCAGACAATTATACTGATAATTGAGCTGTAGCAGCTACGGCTATCACTAGTTGTGGAATTAAGCTACTAAGATTAAGCTACTTATATTAAGATATATATAAGATTAGCTAGCAGGCTGCCACTATTTCAACAACACCACACTATTTCCAAGAACGTTCCTTGCTGATATCCATTTTACACAAAATTGTTCCTGAAAGTGAATGTTTTAGGAACATCCTTGTTCAGCATTACTGGTTATGTCTTCCCAGAACATTGCAAGCTTTTACCATTCACAGTCATAACTAGACATCACTAACGTTAGCTAGTGATAGCTGCTAACGGAATGTGGGCAGTCAGATCAGCTTAGCTAAAGCAACACGACACCGAGAAAGACTGACTATCATAACAATTGGATATTGGATAAAACTAAATGCCTTACTTACCTTTGACAATGCTGTTGTCATTTGCTCCACGCTGCATACAGGTAGGGAAGGTGACTGGCTTCTGTCCTCCTGACAAATTCAATCTGCAGCCCACAGTTCGCCTTGATACTTTAGGAAACAATGCGCTTGCGCCAACTTGACTAAGAAGTTCAGTGAACTTTGGGAAACTTCTCTCTTATAGATACTTAATTATGCAAGTTGAGTCAACTCAGTTTCTTAAGTTTGTTAGGTGAATTTCCCAAATTAGTTGTAAAAACTTGTTATAATGAGTTTTACTACACTATTTGATTATTTGAGTTCTGTTTAGTCAGAAAAGTTATTTGGCAGTACTAAAGGCAAGTTGTATTTTTTACAGTGTAGCACTAGCTGTCTGGTTGCTCTAGCTGTTGACTGCAGCCACTCGAACTACTGTAGGTAGCACTGATTATTATTATTTTTTTTTTTTTTTCATACCGATAGTACTTTGAGACCTCGAGGAACAGAGATACATGTAAATAAATCGTCAGAGTTCTCCTTTAAATAATTTGGTTGAAGAAAACATATTGCAACAATGTTTATTTTTTTATCATATGTCCCTTGCAGTGGACATCGGGTCACACACATGTTGCATGGAATAACAATGGGATCTTAGGCGATTTGAGGAATTAATAGGTGCCAAGGAATGTTGGGATGGCTCGCTGTGAGCCCATCAGAGACTTGCCCAGAGTATGAGCGGTATTAGGGACCCCCATAGTCTGACCCCTGACCCCTGTGTGATGGACCCAAGAATTGAGTGAAACGCTAGTGAGTTGAGAACCCTAGCATGGCAGAGGTACAGTTGTTTGGAATGGATGGATAATTGTGCAACCACCCAGCAAAAAGTAAAGTACACAAAAGGCCAATAATTTACACTATTAGTGTTATTTTTTAAATAAATGTATTATAAAAGTTTTTATAATTGATGCATATAATTTATTTAAATAAATAAATTATAAAAGTTTTTATAATTGATGCATTGTTATGATGCATTGTTACTTGAGTCTAAACTAGTTTGGCAGCCAAATGCCAAATTTAGGTGAACCTGGTTTTGTGATGTTCAGATTTTTTCTTTTTAAACTTTATGCAAATCAACACATATTTAATTAGATTATGCCTAATTTGCATATTTAAACATTACATTTCAGATAACTTGTAATACATTTTTTTCCATATTAATGTAAGTAATCAACTGGGGAAGTTTCATAGTGAATCTGCTAGTTATTTTTTTTTTACCCTATTCACCTGTAATGTCTCATATTGTATTCAATACATTGAACAAAAAAGGGTTAATATACAAAATTGCCCAAGGGATGTCACTGGGCACCCTCCTAAATCTTAGAGATACTAGTCTACAAGATTCTGCAAAAAAAAAAAAAAAAAACTTTAACCGACAAAACCAGGTCTGACCCCATAGCTGCCGGACTAAACCGTATAACGTCCTTTTGCCAACTCTTGCTCACAAGGATAAGGCTGATCCATAGCCTCACTCACCAACTCAATTCTTCAAAGACAAAGTAGTAATATTTACATTTTTGGCCAAGTTACAAATCAGTGAGTACAGCCAATTGTTAAATAGCCCTCTCACCAACCAGAGCTTATAAATAGTGATGGGAACTTGATAACTCCGCCACCTCTTCTAGCCTCTCAGACGACTCCCAGTCTTTGTTGAATTTGGGATTTCCTTTTAAAGTTTCTTATTAAATAGGAGATGGCAAGAATGACAAGCCAGCTGGTGTCTCTTATATATTATATCTCTCTGTCTTTTGCATGCAAGAAACGTTCCAAATTACGCATAGCATAGTAACATTTAATAAACCTTAAAGCCCTACACATTGCTAAGTTTGACTCTAAACTAAAGAGTCAGAAAAACCCTCACTGCCTTCTGAAGTATGTCATGGAAATTGATTAATGACAGGAGGTAGTAAGACTGTCCACTACTAAGGACATTAAATAAAAGTTATGTGGTGTTAAAAGTGTAAAAAATAAATATAGACATTTCTGAAATCTTTCTAAATTGAGATTGAAACAATGAAATAAATTGACCAGGGGTGCCAAAAAATCTAAAGGGTGCTGTCAATTAACTGACACTGTGACAAATTTATCTAGACAAGGAATATTTATAAGAGGATGGTTAGAAAGACAAAAATGGGTGCACTGTATCATAAACATGATCATATACCAGGACATTTTAAAATTTAAATCTGGCTGCCTCTGCAAAGACACTGAAAGTGGGTCATGATTGGATCATCCAGCAGAATGATGATCCAAAACATCAACACAATAACATCTGAAACCAAAATCAAGCTTACTCCGCAGTCGTCCTGTGATCTGATCTCTCAGAAAACCAGTGGCAGTGTGGGTGTGACCTGTTGCCATGAGCTAAAGTGAGGACCTTGGAATCTGCAGAGAGAATCTGTTGAGAGGAAAGGTCCCAAGGTACTGGCTTGCATTGTATTCATCAACATCATGAGTTGTTAAGAAAAAAAAATTGTATTGGCAAAGGCAGGCTTATATTCCTGCCTTTGCCAATACACCCATATTCTGTGGGTGTCAATAATGGCACATGTGTTTTTGAAAAGAAAAAAAAAACATTCTTGAGGTATTATATTTCTTAGAATAAACTTCCATTGAAGGCAAGATTTTCTTCACTGTTTTCATTTTGAAACTATAGAAGAGTCACAGGGGTCTACAGGTCAGCCGACATTGTAGCTTGTGCTTTGTATAGCCTGTTTAGTCAGCTTTAGGGTTTACCTTCTGAGTCAACATCCCTGATGTTGATATGGAAACAAGGATACAAGGATACAAGGAAGTTTATTGTCACATGCATATAGTTACTGGAAGTAAGAAATGCAGTGAAATTATGTCTGGTGTCAGCCTATCGGCCTATGGCGAATAATAAATATGCTTCACAAACATGCTGTTGTATATGATCTGACATGTCCTTTGTCCTCTCTCCTCTGTACTCTCTTCATCAAGCAGACTGCCCCCTTTTTCCATCTAAGTCATATAATTTGGAGGAGAAGTTATGCTTTGCATGACATTGTTGCCTTTTTATTAAGTGTTGTGGGCTCTGGGGCAGCATGAGACAATGTCCATTGTCCAAATGGTTTCTATATAATAAAATTGCATCAACATTCAATTTAAAAGAAAAGAGATATGTGTAGTCAAGATTTACTTTGCACATTTACTTTCTCATGTCACACCAATAACAGGGCAATGTTTAAAGATTTCCTGAAATTATTTATAATTATAAGTGCTAAAATTAATGTCTTCTTTCGGAAAATTCTATCAATCTCTTGTACCAATCTCTTGCACTCAAAACTATTCTTTATTGAATGAGTGCAACTTCATTATGGCACAATTTCCATGTATTTTAATAAAGAAAAAACGAATTTGTATTGACTCATTTACTGGAATGCATTATTATTTCCATTTCAGGAATTTCAAATTCAATTTGTTTGCATTTCAGGAATTGCAAATTCAATTTCCTTGCATTCATTCTTTCATTCATTCATTCATTCATTCATTCATTCATTCATTCATTCATTCGGGTAAATGTGTTGTTTTGCATTCAGCTCTTTTCAAAGATATGGAAAAAAAAAGAAAATAAATGAAAGGTCAAGTTCAATTTATTTTGCAGTGCATTGGATATAAATGTTTGTATTTATAGGCAGTGAAACCAATTTGTCATTCATTCATTCATACATGCATTCATTAATTCAGCCGTTCAGTCATTAATTCAGGCATTTGGGCGTTTTGGGTTAAAGGTGTTATTTTGGCTGCAGCAAAATGAAAAATACATTGAAATTAAAGCAGATAGGCCTAATCTGTGGATTCAGTCATTAGCAAGAGCACAATTGTTATTATTATTATTATTATTATTATTATTATTATTATTATTATTATTACCCTATTATTATTATTAAATCATGCTAGTAGTAGCATTATTATTGTTATTATTTCACGACTTTTTAGCTGCCTACAGCTTGGTTTTCCAAACCTGGCATTGCCACAGAGAGACTGCTGCTATGGTCTCTCCTTTTCAGTGTGTTTTCTTACATTGCAATGTTTTCAGCTTCATTACACTCACCACAACACAAAGGATAAAAGTAAAACAGACAAACGGCACTGAAAAAAATCAACAAAAGCCTCTTTTTTTGCACAAATCTGGCACGCAAGTCATTCAAACACTTTATAACCCCCTCTATTTAACATCAAAAGATTTTTCACTAATAGTGGGTCTAGTATTCTTTAAACCTGTAACCCTTTGGAGAGAAGTCAAATAACATTTCAGGGGCCCTTAAATGGATGGAAGACAAGTGTTACAAAACCGCTAGTTTCATTGTAATTCATTGACTTGTTAAAAACGTCAAGCTTTAAGGGGTTGGAGAGAAAGGAGCGGACATTCATGGACACAGATGCGCATCTTGAAGAGGGCTGCGAATGGGAAACTGTCTTTGTTTCGGGCCGAGTTAAACAGCTTAAAAAGCGGAGGTTAACTCAATCAATCAACATGTCCGAAATTGTGAGGGCAATTTCAAAAACCATATGGCCTCCAAACGTTTTTGTCCTTTTCGTGCAGCGGGACACGCTTGTTTCAGCATTGGGAGCCACGGGAGGCTGAGCTTTCTCCATTGTCGCCTGTCACATCAGGGGACCATTCTCATTTGTCCCGCGTGTTTCATGCTTTACGCTAAAAATTACAGCCTCGACCCGAACAAAAAAGAATTATATAGACCTGAAGAAATTGGCCCAAAACTTGGGGTTTTGTTGCTTTCACAGCTCTGGACCTTTTCTTTCCAAAAGGCCCAGATTTGCGATTCTCACATAAATTGCCAGGGGAATAGAAAACACTTTGCAGGGTCAAATAGGACGCTCTTTGGAATGAAGAACGTGCTTGTGGAGGAGTTTTTTTAGGCTAAGGCTGCTATATTAGACTATCCATGGGCAGTGACTGTAGAGAGCAGATATTGGGGGGTTATTTGTCATTGTATCCCCCCCAACACTTTTGGGTACGTTTAGCTAGCCTATAGTGATACGGAGAATGATGTTATAAAATCAAAGCAAACTTTATATTTTCTTTTTATTATTTTATTTCGTTTTATACAGGCATCAACATGATTTCAAGACACAATAATTTACATTAAATTATATTTTAACCCCTTGACATAAATAAATGCAGACAACAGTTTTTCTTTTAATTTCATTATAAAAAAAAGCTACGGTGAGCTTTTGTGGCAAACTGAGCGAAATGTGCGAGAGAGAGAGAGAGAGAGAGAGAGAGAGAGAGAGATAAGGCGAATTTATCAGCGAAGGCATATCAAGCTCGCTAACAGAGTCCTATTTATAAAAAGACTGTAGCTGTTTGATTTTCAAGTCATTTTTTACATTCAGTCATCTACGTCAATCTCCTCGCCCTCATCGTCTGAGCTTTCTTTACAAGCTGTGTGGTCTGAACGTGGAGACGTGGGGGGCATCCGAAACTGCTTTTCCGACTGAGTGTCTGGTGAACGGTGCCCCGCGGTCCCATTGACCAGTCTCTCCAAATCGGCCAGTTTGTCCAGTTTTTCCAACGGCACACTCCCAATAACTGTGGCCGACTTTACGTCTGCCTTCAGCTCCTCCAAGTCCCGCTTTAACTTGGCCCTTCGGTTTTGAAACCACGTGATGACTTGAGCGTTCGTTAGACCCAGTTGATGCGCGATCTGGTCTCTGTCCGCTGGAGACAAATATTTTTGGAACAAAAATCTCTTCTCCAGGGCGTAGATTTGATTTGTAGTAAATGCGGTCCTGGACTTTCTGCGCTTCTTGGGGTTATGCTGTTGGGTATATAGTGTCAAACAATCCTTTCCTACACCAAAGAGAGAAAAAATATGAGTGATTTATCTTGATATTTAGTAGGCCTAATCATTCAACCACATCAATTAAATGTTTTTTACATAGGCTTTATAATTGAACCACATCGATTAAAAATGGCCATTACATAGCATTTAAACACAGGTTGATTGTTTAGCTTACCTTCTACGGATCGGAGAACACCCACTTCAAGCCCCCTAAAGGTTTTGCTGGCAAGTTCTTCGAGAGCGCACAGTGGAGCTTTGGTGACAAGTGTTCGTTTGGGCAGGTGCAGTAGGCCTAGGCCAGGTGGACCTGCATGTTTGTCGTCCGCAAAGATAAGTGCTGTCCCTCGTTTTACTGAGGGTTTGCTGAGTATGTCCACTATGCTGAACGGCGTAAGCGGCTTGTTAGAGGATGCGGGCGGTGGAAGATGGTCCAACGGAGAATGGCTCTCTTTTTCTGTTGCAATTTCTCTGGACATCACGAACAGGACTGATGACTGACGCGCCGGTGCGGACAGAGATAACAGGAATGATAAACTGTTTTAAAAATCGAAATCTAAGTTAGGCCGAGACTTATTAACGATACACTACCATGACGTCACCAGTCACCAAAATGCCTTCACTTAATATGCCAGGTGAATGAAACTTTAGTCTTTGAGATATGCGCAAAATGTTTCAGCAACAAAGTCTGTTCACTTGTATATGCATTTCCCTGCTTGATTGGCTGCGTCTGTGTGTCCCCTCTCAGGGTCTGCAGTTCAATGGGGCTTTTGCACAAGGCGAACTCCGTTAATTAGTTGACAACTTGGCACTTAGATGTGGAGGAGGAGCCAAAATGTCATGAGTTCAGTTCATTGGAATAAACGTTTCTCCTCAAAGACTGGCTTGTTAGATTAATTAATTATAGACCTATGGCGGCATATAGGCTAATTTCCATAATGTAGACCCAACAATTAATTTAAATGCAACATTTTTTTTAAACATAAAACTAAAAAATAATAGCATTACATTATTATTATTATTAGTGCAGTAGTAGTTGTTGTTTTTGCCACCATGTTTCTGTTTTTAGCAGACCATGATTTTTCTAAACCCTTTGTGGCTAGTTTTTTTGTGGTTGTTATTGGTTATTGACACGACATATAATCATAATCATGATAAAACAACAACAATAAATAATGAAACAAAATTGAGCAAGTATACGTAGGCTAAGTAAGTGAAGTTTATTTAGAGCACATTTAACCACAGCTTGCACTGACCAAAGTGCTGTATATAGTGCATTGGCTTAATAATAATATGGTATAATAATATGATATTTTGAGTGTTTTGTGAAATACACTTCCTGTAAATCCTTTCACATCCTGAAAATAAAAAAACTGACACTTTTGACAGTTGATGATGGGCTGATATTATTACAGCATGATACATTGTGTGCACTTGAAATACATTTTTTTTTTTTTTTTTTCAAATTTTATAGGGCGATTTGAAGAGTAGGTAAGATTTGTTACAGGTGCAGATACTGTCATATGTATATGACAATGAACACCTGTTTGAGTCCGTGTTTGTATAATAGCCCATGCATTACTGCCAAAGAAAACCAGATATTCTTTATGGAAAGCAAATTTAATTTATTATGTCATGTCACTTTGACTGCAGTTGTTGGAATTTCTTGTAATATATTTCCAATACAAAGCTGGATCTGGACAAAGCTGGATCTGAATATATAAGGTCATATTTATGGCTTTAACGTGGATTCAAACTCTGTGCCAGAGGGGAGGACGTTAAAGATAGTGTGTGGGGTCTTTGGTGATGTTCTCTGCCCCCTTCTTGGTCCTACCAGAGTACGAGTTCTGGAGGGAGGGCAGGGGGGCACCAATGATTTTTTAGGGTGGGGGGGGGGGGTGCAGCACTGTGGGGTGCTTCCTAAAGTCCACAACCATCTCCACAAGTCTTTAGAGTGTTTAGCTCTAGCTTGTGTTGACTGCATGTACTCTGTATTTGAAAAAAATGTCCACAAAATAAACCATGGAAAAATTATATATATTGTCCTTGAATATGGATTCATATTTCTAGCATGACGCTGGGTTCATATACCTCATGAGCCGGACCTAACTGTGTCTCCTTGGCAATAGAGGCCAGTGATTTGTGGCTGTGTTGGCCTGGTGAGGCGGCAACACCTGGTTCCTTCGAGCAGACAAATATGGAGGCTGCCACATCCGCCAAGGAGACACGCATGGAAAACATGTGCTGCCATTGTGATTGAAATAAGCACCAGGGCAGACAGGGGGGACACCCCATTGTGGAGAGTGTTGTTGTCACACACACAATCACACACATATAGGCCTACAAACACACAGTCACAGACACACAGACAAAGACACAGACACACACACACACACACACAGGCCTACACACATACACACACACACACACACACACACACACACACACACACACACACACACACAGGCCTACACACATACACACACACACACAGTCACACACTCACACATATCCACACACACACACACACACACACAGGCCTACACACACACACAGTCGCACACACACACACACACACACACAGACACACACATCCACACACATATGTCTACACACACACACACACACACACACAGGCCTACACACACACACACAGTCACACACACACACACAGACACACACATCCACACACATATGTCTACACACACACACACATATGCCTACACACACTCTCTTTCTCTACTCTCCCCTACCCCTTGCTGTGTCTCACCCTCATCTGTGGGCTGGGGTTGAGGGAGTGTGAATTAGGCCCTGCAGGGCTGCGGTTCACCCTCAGTATAGAGCTGCTGTGACCTCTCCCTCTTTCTCCATGTGTTCCCAGTCTGCTCCGCCTGGCGGCTCTCGGGAGGCTGCAGGCTTATGAATAAAAATCAGCCGCAAACACAGCGGAAATCTGACAATAGATTTGTCCCAACAAACGCTGACACAGTCCCTACGGTCCGAAGGATGGGAGGAGTCCGATTATTCACTGGCATCCATTAACAACTACCAAACAATTCATGCAATATAGTCTGGTCAGTCATAAGGTTATAATATCATTTGCCAGTCTTATCCTTTATTGGTGGTTCGTTTGTAAGATTTGCTACTCACTCAGCTACTGAAGAACTTCATAAATGTTGTACAATCTTGTTATATATTTTTTGGATTATGCTAAAAAAAAAATCTTTCCATAAACCATTGCCTTCAGAAAATAATAATGAGAAGCACCAACAGCCCTGACATTAGCATCCTCTGTTGGCCAATAATTCTAAATATTCTAAATAAGGAATGACACCATAACAATCTAAAGTGGTATCAAAATATTTCTCTTTTTCATACATGCATGCATGCATGCAGTTGTGGTGTTGTGCTTGGTATCACATGGTCTTTCAATTCACTCAAAGAGATTCTCCAAGAATCTCCAAGAATTATTGTCTGTAATAGGGCCCACATTTTCTAGCAGCGCCCCTGCCTGATCTCATCTGTGCAGCAGTTAGAGGAGAGGCACACTGTGCTGTATTAGGACAGCCCACATGGCCAACTACCCCTGTTGCCCATGTCCCACTCGACAGGCATAACGGCATGGTAGATAACTACCCCTGTTGCCCATGTCCCACTCGACAGGCATCATCCCATGCTAGACAGCATTCCACTGGACGGGCCATGCTGGACCATAGGCTTGATGACCATAGGCCTCTCATCTATAATTCTTTCATCTTACTGGCCAATCATTTTTCCATTATTCCCCACATCATCCTCCTTTTCTCTCTCCCCCTCTCTGTCTGTCTCTATCATTCTCTCTCTCTCCCTCCCTCTCTCTCTCTCTCTCTCTATCTCTATCTCTCTCTCACACACCAAGTGCCCTCTTGTGGCAGCAGTAATTCAGTTCAGAGCGATTTCTTTTTTGAGAGCGATTTCTTTTTTGATCTTTTGAAAACGTCTCTCCCTCCCTCTATTCTCCCTGCTTCAATGAGACAGTGATGAATCAGCTCTTCCTTCACTCACCCGACACTTTTATGAACTCCCAGAGACAATCGCCGCAACACTCCTGCACCAGCCTCTCCGCACCGCACCCCTCCCCACTTATCTACCATTGTCTGGGCCAGTGGAGCAGGGCAGTGAGGGGTTTGGACAGACACAGCATGGAGAAGGTGATATGCTGCTGAAGCACTGCTACAGTCATAGAGTAATGCTGAATTAAAGAGAAAGTTACTCATTAACATGTCCCTCGACCCTTTTGTCTGTGGGCCTGTCAACAGCAGGCCCTAGTTGAGAAGTAAGTGTGTGTGTGTGTGTGTGTGTGTGTGTGAGTGAGCGAGAGAGAGAGAGAGAGAGAGAGAGAGAGAGAGAGAGAGAGAGAGAGAGAGAGAGAGAGAGAGAGAGAGAGAGAGAGAGAGAGAGAGAGAGAGTGTGTGTGCGTGTGTGTGTGTGCACTTTCTCTGATCAGCATTGTTGAACATTGTTATGCTGTTATGGAATATGCATACTGTACGACATACACGACATGCTGGAATGTAATATGTATATTGTTATGAGTAATGGGAAGAGAATGTGTGTGTGTGTGTGAGTGTGTGTGTGTGTGTGTGTGTGTGAGTGTGTGAGTGTGTGAGTGTGAGTGTGTGTGTGTGTGAGTGTGTGTGTGTGTGTGTGTGTGTGTGTGTGTGTGAGTGTGTGAGTGTGTGAGAGAGAAAGAGAGATAGATAGAGACAGAGAGAGAAAGAGAAAGATTGCATAGGATTCCCCCCTGGGAAGGTGGATGCAGAGGAGATGGATTGAGGATGGCATCAAGATGCTGGCTGGAGTGGAGTTGTCACGATGTGACTGATGGAGAAGTGCTTCATCATGGACTGAACCAGCTGACCACATACAGAACGGTCACCATGCTGTGTGATGCAGCCTGACACATGGGTGGGTGGGTGTTCAGTGAATGGAAGGAAGGATACCTGAAAATGATGTGTGATTTATGGGCTTTCTTTAAGTGGAGTGTTGATAGTTAGGATACACTGAGACTGAGGTGAAAGGTTACCCCCAAGTTGGCCAGCTCTGTTGAGTCTGAGCTAGCAGCTGCTGCTGCAGACAGCCAATTAGAATTTGTTTCCTGATAAGTACTATAAGTATAATTATATATACTCTTTTGATCCCGTGAGGGAAATAAACTTTCTAAGTAAACTTTCTGGCAAAAAGAAGGGAGGCGGACTGGTGCTATATATAAACAATAGATGGTGCAATCCCGGACATGTTACAGTGAAGGAGACTGTATGCTATAAGGATTTACTAGCGGAGTTACTAGCGGTCAATCTACAACCATACTACATGCCGATGTGACGTCATTCACTCTACAGTCGCTAGGCTCCAAACTCAGCACAGTGATGCCTTCTTTGCGATCTCTGGTGACTTCAACCACATTACACTGGATTCCACCCTCACAAACTTTTACCAGTTTGTTGACTGCCCAACTAGGAAAAACAGGACAATAGATCTCATGTATGCAAACGTGAGGGATGCTTACAGTGCCACCCCCCTTCCCCCACTGGGGAAGTCAGACCATAACCTCATTCATTTGCAGCCAATGTACAAGCCAAAAGTTCAGAGGCTACCAGTTGCCACGCGCACCTTCAGGAAGTGGACACCGGAAGCAGATGAGGCTTTGAGAGACTGCTTTGAGTCCACTGACTGGAGTGTGCTACTGAATGGAGAGGACTTAGAGGAGGTCACACATTGCACTACTGACTATCTGAACTTCTGTATGGACATTGTTGTTCCCTAAAGGACTGTACGCTGCTATCCAAATAACAAGCCTTGGATAACCAGTAATGACAAGACCCCCCCCCCATCACTGCTGATCAGGCTATCGCACCTCTCCCCCACATGGTGACCACGAGCAGTGCGACAACAATGGCTTCAGCCAATGGCCATCAGTCTCTAGCCACACAACAACCCTCACAGAAGCACCCCTCCTCCTCCTCACCCTCCACTCCTCTCATCCCCCCCATCATTTTATCGGACCAAGTAAGTTATCTTTTAAAAAAACTCCATCCTCGTAAGGCAGCCGGGCCTGACAGACTGTGTCCAAGGCTGCTCAAGGCCTGTGCTGCTGAACTGGGGGAGCCACTGAAGCACATTTTCAACTGGAGTCTATGTCTCGGACAAGTTCCAACACTGTGGAAGACATCATGTCTCACCCCCGTTCCCAAGAAACCACACCCCAGCGAGCTTAATGACTTCAGGTCTGTCGCTCTAACATCACATGTAATGAAAACAATGGAGCGGCTGGTCTTAGGTATGCTCAGACCCCAGGTACGCCATGCACTAGACCCTTTACAGTTTGCATACCAGGAGAAAGTGGGCGTGGACGATGCCATCACTTATCTTCTACACAGGATACATTCTCACCTAGACAAGGGGAAAAGTGCTGTGAGAATCATGTTCTTTGATTTATCAAGTGCTTTTAACACCATCCAACCCCTCAGACTGGGAGACAAGCTCTTGCAGATGGGTCTGGACGCTCACCTGGTAACCTGGATTACAGATTACCTGACCGAGCGACCACAGTTCGTCAGACTGAAGAACTGCCTCTCTGACACTGTGATCAGCAGCACCAGAGCGCCACAGGGAACTGTGCTCTCTCCAGTCCTGTTCACCCTGTACACATCTGACTTCCGCTACAACACCGAGTCATGCCACATGCAGAAGTTCTGATGATACTGCAATTGTGGGGTGTATCAGGGACGACAAGAGGAGGAGTACAGGAGCCTGGTGGAGGACTTTGTGCAGTGGTGCAAACTCAATCACCTTCAACTAAACACTTCAAAGACCAAAGAGATGGTGGTGGATTTCCGAAGGTCTAAGCCCGCTCTGCTACCAGTCTCCATTGATGGGGTCCATGTGGAGGTGGTAAGCACCTACAAGTATCTGGGTCTCCACCTGGACAATAAACTGGACTGGTCAGCCAACACTGATGCACTCTACAAGAAAGGACAGAGCAGGCTGTACTTCCTGAGAAGGCTGCGATCCTTCAATGTGTGCAGCAAGCTCCTCAGGATGTTCTATCAGTCTGTTGTGGCCAGCGCCCTCTTCTATGCAGTGGTATGCTGGGGAGGAAGCACAAAGAAGAAGGATGCTGGGCAACTTGACAGGCTGGTAAGGAAGGCTGGCTCTGTAGTGGGAGCTGAACTGGAGTGCATCACTTCAATATCTGACAAAAGGACCCTAAACAAACTGATCAACATCTTGGACAATGAATGTCATCCGCTCTACAGCACTATCAAAAACCAAAAGAGCTTGATCAGCTGGAGACTTCGCTCACTGCCATGCACAACTGAAAGGCTGAGGAAGTAATTTGTTCCTAGGGCCATTGAACTGTTCAATGCCTCACTAAAGGGAAGAGGAGAGATAGACTTCTCTGCTTAGTCTGTCTGCCTCTCCACCCTCTCCATGTCCATGTTTTTTGAGTACTGACTGCCCACTACTGCTTACTACTGTTTTACTACTGTTTTACTATTGTACACAGCCTAATGTTTTCACTACTGTTTTACTGCTAAACTGTTTTTCATGCTATACTAGCACACATGATCAATGGCTGCGGTCAGGCTTCTGATACAATACTGAATAAATGAATGGCTATAACCCTATTACCTCAACCTGTTCTTGCACTGAAATTTATTTATTTTACCTTGTCTACATTACACTTGCTCTCCTATTTGTCTATATTATGCTGGTCTCTAGACCTTACTCTTGCACTGTTGCACTGTTGGACTAATGTTGGACTACTTTTTGCACCTTCACCATGACACTCACTCTCTTGAGCACCTTGCCAGGCAAACATAACTAAGGACTATGGTTGGACTACTGTTTGCACCTTCACCATGACACTCACTCCCTTTAGCACCTCACCAGTCCTGGCCCTGTCACTACAAGCGTCTTATGCTTGATCACCCTCAAGAACATTGGACTTTCTTAATTTAACTTATATAGTGTATTTAGTATTTAGTTTTGTTAGTTTTCTTATCTGTCTTATCTTCTACTGTCTTTATTGTACAGTGGAGTTTAGTTATATGTTTATACTTATACTTATGTTTACCATTTCTGCTGTAAGTGCATGTTGTGTGTTATGTCTGATGCTACTGAGACCCTTGAATTTCCCCTTGAGGATCAATAAAGTATCTATCTATCTATCTATCTATCTAAATTTGGTCTCTGCATTTATCCCAATCCATGAATTAGTAAAACACACTCAGCACACAGTGAGGTAAAGCACAAACTAATCCCAGCGCAGTGAGCTGCCTGCAACAACAGCAGCGCTCGGGGAGCAGTGAGGGGTTAAGTGCCTTGCTCAAGGGCACTTCAGCCGTGCCTACTGGTCGGGGTTCAAACGGCAACCTCCGGTAACAAGTCTGAAGCACTAACCAGTAGGCCACGGCTGCCCTGATCATTATTGGTGTGTGTGTATGTGTGTGTGTGTGTGTGTGTGTGTGTGTGTGTGTGTGTGTGTGTGTGTGTGTGTGTGTGTGTGTGTGTGTGTGTGCACGCGCGTCATGTCATCCGCAGAATCTGCAGATGAGATGACATGACATGACATGACAGACAGGCCTTTTAATGGAAAACAAATAGAGGATGGACAAGAGAGTCATGGGGCAGGTTGCAGGTAAGTGGCTGCATATCATATGATATGACCTGTACCGGATAAAACAGGCACATACTGGTGTTGGTGTAGCTGTCAATTCTTGAAAAAACTTCAGGGAACATTAATTGGTATGACAGACTTTTAATAAACTTTAATAGACTTTTTATAAAACAAAATGGTCATGACATGATGAACACTTTACTGAGGACAGGACATCCTGAACAAAATATCCATGCAAAAATGCCATTGTAATGACTACTGCTTTATGTGTTTCTAAAAACACATCAGGATTGCACTCTATTTCTGCACCAAGATGACAGGCAGGCAAGGCCAGGCATTAGCAACAGAGTGTGCAGACCTGCAGTTATTTTGAGCAAGTGTAATACAACAACACTGTTCTGGACCAAAAGACGCCACACCCGAACAGGGGTGCGTTTAGCAAAACCATTGTTGCTAACCCGTTAGCAACTTAGTTGGTTGGCAATGGGAAATTGCATTGCAACCAACAAAGTTGCTAACTAAGTTAGCAACTATGGTTTTGGGAATTGCACCCCTGACTGTGAGAGTCTAGTGCCCCCTTGTGGCAGCAGTGGTGCAGTGCCTGTTTCTCAGCCACCTTTTCTACCCTCTGTTTGCCCAGTTAAACGAGACAGTGATGAATCAGTTCATCCTCTATCACCCGACACTTTTATGAACTCCCAGAAACAATCACTGCAAGACTAGAAAAACATGGTAGCCTATGCATGGTCACATGTGTGAATAGACACATGTGACCATGCATAGGCTACCTATGCGCATGGGTGCATGTGTGAATAGACACATGGGTAAATGTGTGTGTGTGTGTGTGTATGTGTGTGTGTGTTTATTATAGCCATATAGTTGTAATTACCTTTCCGTATACTGTCAGAGAAAGAGAAAGATAATGTAAGGAAAAGAGAGCAAGAATGAAAAAGAAAAGATAGAAAAAGAAAAGCAAACAAACTAATCTACTTAACTGATCACATTCTCATCTCCAATAATTATTTGATTAAAGAGTAACATATTTTTGATAAAATTTCTCCATGTGATTATCGGAAACCCTATGACAAAAACACAGATCATGAAAATAAAATAAAATCATAATAAGACACCCTCTGACTCTGAGACTACGTACACTAACTATAGTCCTATAGGCCCATACATACAAAGCATCTTAAGGCTAAATGTACCTCTTATTTAACGGATTTGGGAGAAAGGATTCCTACTTTTTTTTACCAAGACTAATTCACAAACCAATGCTAAAACAATCTGAGAGCTTAGAAAAGGTCAAGGACTCTTAACACAATGAGACCAATTCACAAATGATAGAAGAGCAGCAATTTTTATCATTCCAAGTCTGAATGCTTTGAAATGCACATGCAGAATCACTGACAGGAGATCTCAGTGATGAGGGAATAATTGTCCAGCTTTTAAGGGATGCGATAACACCCCCATCAACAACTAAAACCATTTACTGTAAAGATGAAACTAAATGTTTTACTGTAAATGAAATTAAACAACTAAATCAAAGAAATTGGTCAACTCAAACATATCTACAGTACATATAAATGTGTAGCCTTTTTGTTCTCTTTTTGTTAACTTTCTATATTTATTTATTCATCTCTTCTCCATTGCCATACTCATTTAGCGCATGCACCAACACAGACCTGTAATGCATCAGCCGATCACTGCAGTCTGCAAACAAGCTTGTGCATGCGAAATAAAGCAAGTCAACCGTAGCAATGAAGCTCTTATCTTATGAGTTGTCATTTTTCCTTAGTAATAGTTGGTCTCAGTAGCTGTGTTAATAGGCTTTTTAAGAGAAAACTTTTAGTTAAAAACGTTTAGTGTGATTTAGGATTCCCTTAGTGTTAACATAAAATGCTTTGTGAATACAGTCCTTGACTTCATGCATTGTTCCTTCATATCAGCATGACAGAGCAAACAATATTAAAAATAAACATAGAAATAGTGATGCATTTCATGACAGAAAATTACAGTTTTTTTGTCCCCTAATATATCATGTTCTGCTATTCTAGAAGATCATTAAGGACAGTAGTTGAACGGCATGAATAGGTTGTCATTGTAGAGGTCAGACTGACACGATTTCATGTACAGTACTGTAAGTGCATGTTTATACTGACTGCTTCAACAAAGGCCATAGAGTTATTTCCGTTGCTTGCGTCGCTGCACAGACTTTTCTATCTCACTCAGGATGTTTTCTCGGTTCATCTTCACATTTTCCGCTGACAGATTTGCCAGGTGATCTATCTTTGTTTTGTCTCGGTAGGTTGACTGGAAGGTTGAGTATTCATTCTTTTCCGTTTTAATTGTTGGTCTATCTGTAGATTGAGACAAAGAGTGCGTGAAGCCAGTAAGGTTTTAGAGGTGGCTCTTGTATGGTAAAATTAGACTCATTTACTTTGTGAAGAGAGTCTGGCCTCTAATTATTGGAAAACGTTTCCAACTCTAGCATCGCAAAGGTGCAGTCAGCGATTGCGCATGATGTTGTGTTTGTTTATGTTTATGTTTATATTTAAATTTTCTTAGCAGATGCTTTTGTCCGAAACAATTATATTTTAACCAAGGACCAAATGACACACATAGAGGTAGCTATTCAATTCTAGCCAGAACATGAGTCTGATACTGCTCCATTGGGACGTAATTATGGGCAGGGTTTCAACCGATACAGGTGGGGAATGCCTCTGCACTCAATTGGATAGACCTAACCAATCAAAGCAACGAAATAGCTTACCGTGAGGTGTAGGAAGAAAACACACGAACCATCCTTCTTCTCCACAAATGCCTTAACATTGTTTTCTGGTCTTTTGTAAAAGTTAGTGCCGTCAATAACTCCTAGCCTACAACTCTCATTAGCGAAATCTAAGAGATACGTAGTAGGCTATTAGGAAAAAACTGATAGCCTATATCCCATCCGTTTTATAAAAATAATTCTGTTGAACACTGATATGCTACAAACATGTTAAACAGCTGGGAAAGGCTGTCGCAAATCCCTCGAACAGGTGGTCAATCAGAGATTTCAAACGAACAACGGAACATGTCACAATGCAACAGCGCTGTTTTCCCTTGATGAAAGTGAAACCACGAGTTTTCCCACATCTCAACTTTGGCCAACGTTTTTAGAAATAATCGTTTTCAGTGATAAAACCTAATATGCATTTTCCATATGGGGTCTTAAAAGCCATGTATCCTTCTAGCCACAGCGTTTTTGTTTCAAACATAAGCCTAATCTAAGTGTGCTCAGATGACGTGATAGACCAGGGGCTGTTGCTCACCTGTCCATCATCGTAAAGCCCAATTTGATTGGTCTGCCCGATCTAGGTCGAGCATACTTGCTCCACAATGGAGCAATGCCAGACCGAACTTCCACTTAAATGTTGCGGGCAGGACTAAGTTCGGAATGACACCCAGGCTAGGGAAGTACTAGTAAAACTAGATGTACCACATAGCGGTACAAAATATGACCGCCGCTCAGTCCTGGACATCCGTTCCGCGAAAATAAATCACACTTCAATTTGTCTCCATATTTTACTCCATCCCCCACTCTTGAAACTTTTGTGTATGCTTGTTTGGCATGCCTGAATGTGTGTGTGCGGCTGCACAGAAAGTAGCCTACTGGTGCTGAAAAGGTGAATAGATTGTAGAATAGCTAAAGAAGATGTAGCATTGTTATAAAACCTTTAAAATCTCTAAACAATCACAAGTAGGGCAGTTCATCACAGTTCATCCATTGCAACTGGATTGATGAAAGGTCACTTACACCTGTAGGCTACACTGTATTTGGGAAAAGCAAAAGGTATCAGCATAATGTTATTTATTTATTTATTTATTTATTTATTTATTTATTTATTTATTTATTTTTTATGTATTTATAAACAAAAACATCTGTCAGTTCCATGCCGTTTTCAACAGCTATCAAAAACAAAGGTCATTTTTGGATGGATGGATGTTTCTTCTTCTACATAAGATTTTAGTCATCTTTAGTTCATGTAATACTTTATTGTCAATGCACAAATGAAGTAACAGTAGTCTGAAACGTTATTGTTAATGCACAAATTAAGTAACAGTAGTCTGAAACGAAATGCTGTTTTACATCTAACCAGTGGTGCAAATAACTGACATGTCCAAATGGGCCTTGATGAAATGCGTCGCTAGACTGTTCATACACATTTTAACGGGCCAAAGTTGAAGAGCTATTGTCCGTTATTGTTCGTGCAAATATAGGCTGATTCATGTTCCCTTGCATTGTGTAACTGAGGTCCATGGCTAGTCTGGCTTTCATCAGACCAAGCTCAATCTTTTAAGAAATCAAAAAATAAATAGCGGGCAGATCAGTCTGGGTTCACCCAGCCTAGTCTATAGGCACCCGATATTGTTTCATTTTCTGATTGAGATATACACGCTCTGGCTATTCTAAATGCAAAAATGCATCAGGGAGTTATGACAAAACGGTAACTAACAAACTAGATCCTAATAGAAAGCTGTTAGCTTCCCTAAGCTACAGGTAGGATTATAAGGTAGGCCTATTTACAACATAAATTGTCAATAGGCTATGCTGGCGACACAAATAAAATCTCCTTTGGAAACCAATGGCTTACGCCTTACAGTATCAAGCGGACTTAAACTGACATATCGTGGCGAAAAGTTGTAATAACATTCACGCAGCTCCATGAGTCAAGGAAAGCTCGAATGAAGTAGCCACTTGGGACCCACTACACAGTAGCTTAAGGTGTGTTGCTAAAGCAGCCATAATGAAATGAAGGTGTCATTGTTTGGATACTTCACACACACATGCTTTTTAATTTCACAGACTACAACTACCAAGCTGGAATCAAAGCACATCGATTCCCCTCTCACACCCTGTACGCACTTAAAACAAAATAAACAGGCGTCTCAGTCTCACGCATGTATAGGCAAAACTGTATCAGACCGGTGTAACGTTGGTAAATCTTCCATTGCACAGAATGATTTTGTAGCACGTGCAATAAATGACAGTCGAAAGATACAAACAGTGCTGCTATCAATTTGCTTGGTATAACCACATTTATAGTTTTCTACAAATGCAATCAATCAAATGGGCCTCCATCACTCAACCAACGCTAACGGTAACATTACCTAGGTCCTTATTGATATTACAAGATTAACGTACCTGCAGTAAAAACCAAGCATGTCCGATAAACATCCTCAGATTTATTTCGGCTTCAAGAAGAAATGGGAATTACACTTCATGTGAACATCGTCCTATCCTTATTAGATGTTCGCTGCGGTAAATTACAGTCCTTGTAGGAAGCGTCCATTGTTTTTCCAACCCACTTTTAACTTCCAACAAAATTACGTCTGGTGGTGGTCGAAATTAAAATTTTCCGTAAAAGTCTAGTGGGGCTACATACCCACCAAATTTCATGTACCCCGGTGGTTCGGTGTCCCGGGTATCAATGACCAAAAATTCAGGAAGTAGATGACGGGAAAAATTCTTGAATTGTGTGCATTTGTGCGTGTACAAGTTTATGTTTATGTGTGTGTGTGCGTGTGTATGTGCGTGCTTGTGTGTTTGCCTGCGTATGTGTGTTTGTGCATGTGCATGCATGCGTACATATGTCTACTGTGTGAGTATGTGTCATACGTAAGATTACTGTAAATGTATGTGTATGCGTGTGTATCTGTTTATGCACATGTGTGCACATGGAATGGGTTAACATGACCCCTGGAGGCAAACATACGGAAAAAATTGGTCATCCTAGGCCCTACAGTTCTCAAGATATTCACAGAGAACTGTGTCTGCCCTACCCTCCTTTCGGGGGGTCCAGTCCAGCGGGGGGGCATTATGACACCCTCTGTATGCACGCCAAGTTTTGTGGAATTCCGTTCATGGGGGGCCACACAATAAATTAATTTATGTTACTATACACCAACTGGCCTGTAGGTGGCCGGAGACAGTTTTCTGTGAATATCTCGAGAACTGTAGGGCCTAGGAGGTCCACCTTTTTTATGTATGTTGATCTTAAGGGGGCATGTCAACCCATCCCATTACCGCTTATTTCATGTATAGCGCCACCTAGTTAAAAATTAAAAAGCAAATAATTAGGTGTTTTCATCACAATATCTCTGGCTGACAAGGTCAAAACTGCACGAAATTAAAAGTGTAGGATCATTATGACACCCTCCGAATGCATGCCAAGTTTTGTGTACTTTCGTTCATGGGGGGCCTTACAATAAAATAATTTATGTGTACATTTAGTGACGTACACCAACAAGGATTCCCGGGACACTGAAAGACCGGGGTACACAAAACTTGGTGGGCATGTACCCCCACATGGATAGCATGGAACCGTCATTTTTCGTTTTGATCTGTAGCCCCCCCGCTGGACTGGACCCCCCAAAAGGAGAGTAGGGCAGACACAGTTCTCTGTGAATATCTTGAGAACTGTAGGGCCTAGGATGACCAATTTTTTCTGTATGTTTGCCTCTAGGGGTCATGTTAACCCATTCCATGTGCACACATGTGCATAAACAGATACACACGCACACACATACATTTACAGTAATCATACGTATGACACATACTCTCACAGTAGACATATGTACGCATGCATGCACATGCACAAACACAGGCACATACGCAGGCACACACACAAGCACACACACACACATACTCACACACATAAACATAAACATGTATACGCACACATGCACACAAGAATTTCTCAGAATTATTAACAGGCAAGATGGGGGTGGGGTTGTATAAAATTAATTTTAAACGTGAAATCTATGAACTAATCATGTTTTGGTTCTAGTTGTCTAGCAGATACCAGTGAGAATTGAGTGTGGATAATGCAATTTAGTGAGACAGTTGGACTGGGCGGCGGTCATATTTTGTACCGCTCTGCGGTACATCTAGTTAAATGTAATATTTAAAACAAGAACAGACACAATAGCTGTGAAGGCTTTTTCAATAAACTAGTCCGTTTTATCAGCTGACAAAATTATCTTGGATACTAAGCTGAGAGGATTCCATGTGCAGCATTGTCTAGATCAAGGTGTTGTGTTGAATATCCAGAAATGTATAGTCAATCAATGCATCGTTTTTCCTAGTTTGACCAGTTGCATTCAGATTTACTGACAGAGTTCATTTGAGAAATTGTGAAGTTGTTAGGACCTTTATCTTTACCGAATTGAGCAACAAGTTTAAGAAGCTGAGGTATTTCCCTTTGGTTATACTTTACTTGACAGTGTCAACATAACACTGTCATGAATGTGTCATAAACAAGTCATAAACGTTTATGACATAACGCTTCTGTTATGTAAGGGATAATGGATGACACGGTGGTCTGTTCACAGAAATTAATGCACGGTCGAGGTTGTAAAACGGCCCTGACGCGAAGTGTCTGTGAACAGACCACCGTGGAGTCCATTATCCCGCTTATTCCACTGTTGCCACTTGCGTTGTGTTCATTTCCTGTTACAATTTAAACGTTTTAATCGCTAAAACTGTCTTGTTTGTAGAACTAATTTCTTCCGACACATATCAACGAATTTCTCAACTTGCAGGAGAAACTGCCGTTACTAGTTCTAAATAGATGGTTGCTACGGCCAAAGGCCAGTCATTAGTTCTATCTTTCCCGTTGTCAAGTGGGCGTGAGCCTATCCCAAGATGAACTTTAGTTTTGAAACATCGCTATTTTACTTAGCCTGCTGTCATCCATCTAGCTAAAAGCCACCTCCGTCATATGCTACAATGTTGCCATGTTCTGAAAGTCTGCATTTTACAGCTTGGATGCAACGTGACAGTTCATTTAAACTTCACAATGACTTCGGCGAATTAATATTCAAGTGTGATACGGCCAAAAAAATGGATCTACTTCATAGGTGTGCAAATAACATACGGTTAATGGTCGTTCTAAATTACGTAGGACAATGGGAAATTCAACCAAGCAGTGAAATAATAAGTGACATTCGGTTTTTGCCATAACAATTTAGGGTTAGGGTTAGAGTTAGGGTTAGGATTAGGGTTAGAGGTTAGGATTAGGGCTCATGTGTCATGACAGTGTCATATGTTCATGACAGTGTCATGTCACTCTTATGTCGATACTGTCAAGTAAACTGTTACCATATTCAGAAATAATTGAAAAAATGTAGAATATAACATACGTAATATTATTCAACAGCCATAAAATAAGTAGACCGATATAGTCTACAACACATCAAAGGCATTTACCTGGATTTACACCATTTTCTTTCACTGCAAAATAAAAGATACAAAGATAAATATATAAATCAATATAATTCTATGAAAATTTGGTAAGAACACACCCATGCACACACACACACACACACACACACACACACACACACACAGACACAAGCCAAGCAGTTTACATGTACCCATCACCTATCAATAAAACCACAAAGGGTAAACCAGAGTTGTTCTGTGGCAAAGTAAACAAAGATGTATCTGCAATGAAATCTTTGATTTCCCCCTAGTTTTATTACCTCTTACTATAATGTCCTGTCTGGTTTGCTCTTGAATGGATTGCATCTCACCTCACCTCAACATCTCATTATGATGTTTTAACACAAGACTGTGAAATGTCCATTTTTGAGGATTTTATTTGGGAAAAAGAGTGCTGCGTATCAAGTTCCTTGTTAAACAAAGGTTCATGATTAACCAATGAGCGAACACTGTCCTCCCTAGTAAACAAGTACATACATACAAAAAAATATAGTATACAAGTAGTATAAAGTATTATACAATTGTGCACATCTTTTATTTTAGATTTTAAGACATAAGATACATATCTAAGAGAATATTCAAAGTAGGGGAACACTGAGCAGATTCATAAGATCATTCATAAAATGTTCTTAGATAGGAGGAAACCGATGGAAAACAGTGTGGTAAAAAATGATAATGTGCTGAAAAACCCCGGTGATGTAATGTACCAGGGCTAATTGAGAGATCCATTTCAAGAGAGCCTTTTTCATATAATCTCGGATTTCGCCCATCTCCCATAGCACATCCACACATTCCTGCAAAGATCAGGGTTAAATCAGGAGTACCATTAGATATTTAGATATCTGTTTCTATATATTCAGCTATATATATATATATATATATATATAATATTAAATATAAGATATCGTTAGCGGGGCAAGGTTGTCATGCTTGGTGCTCTTAGGGCATAATAATCCCGAGGGATAAGAATTAAGAATGTCTGTTCAGCTCATCATTCATTACAAGCATCAGGACACACACACACAAAATGACGCAAACTATCAGTAACCCTAGCCCCATGAGACCATCCTGATCTCGCGAGCTTCAGATTTTCACTCGCAGATCAGTCTGGCATCTCTCCGATAGAGAGACTTTGTAGCAGTTCGCCAAACGAACATCCAATCAGCGTTGGTTTTGAGGCGGGTTTAGGTGTGACGCAACGAGAAGCTATACTGTTCAATCTAAACAACATGGCGACTTCCATGGATGAGATGAGCATAGCTATCGCTGAAGTTTTATCCGAATATTCGAGTATTCCTGAGGAAGCTAGGAGTCTCTGCAATGTGGCTGGGAGGAATGAAGGACACAGACACAGACAGGGGTCTGTTTGAAATGGAAGACAGCTGCCTACTGCCTCCCTCCCTACATAGAGAGCTGTCTCACTAGACATGACTTTGGATTAAATGCATCTTTTAAAAATGAGAGTAGCACTCTAGAATCTTTGGTTAACACTACGGTATGACGTTAGCAAAGGCCTGACGTTAAACTAAATTAGCTTACGTAAGCTAGCAGGCTAACGGTATAAATTAGTTTTACGGCCGGCAGATATATCAGACCAGACGCTATTAATGGTTACAACAATGGCATAATTAGATAGTAAATTGTTTATTTGTCATCTCAAATCTACAAATCTAAGCAAAATAAGGTCACACAAATGACATTTTAAACAGATTCAGCAGCTATTACCGATGTCATCCGCCATGTTTGTTTACCTTTCACAGCTGTTTCAGACGTTGCCGCAAGGGATTATGGGTAGGAGGGAGCATGAAGTGTGCATCGATGCTGCCTCCAAAAATGACCGTTATTTGGGAATTCTAAGATATCTTAAAAGGCAGCAGAATTTGTTTTTTTCGGTTTCGAACCGCATTTGCTGACTTGCTCCCCAGTTAGATATTTTAAAAGGCAGCAACTTTATCCGTTTTGAACACACCCAATGCCAATTCCAGTTAGTGTTTGGTAGCCCTGAATCTTAGTTACTTAACGAGAAGGAACATGCTTTCTTCAGAAGTGTAGCCTACCATGAAAACTTGTTGATGAGGTTCATGTCACATACAAATGGTAAGTTTAAAAGCGTTAACGCTACTTACCTAACTTGTATGTTAAAATATGGCATTAGAAGAATTCTTTGTTGATTGGTTGATCTGATTGGTTGATTTGGCCCATCTATCACCAACATAGGTGGTGATAGACAGATGGTTTATCCAATCAGCTAACCAATATTTGTGCCCCTTCCCAAACATTCTCCAACGGAAAGTTCCCAGAAGCAGAATACGAAGCAATCCATCTGGCGGAGTCAGGTTACAGTAACCCATGCTCCCCAACAAAAAAACCTCCCCATCCCCAAGAAGGCCAGTGTGACACAATCAGGTACAGAATACACACACACTGAAATCTTATGAGGTAACATTGACATACCAGTGAAATCACCAATTATAATATGCATCACATTTCAGCAGAGTTCTTCCTCTTTCTGGAGAGTGTGGTACAACCGGTAGTGCTGGATTAGAACATCAGCATTTATTGTGTCGAGCTATTGCATTGGGGTGTTAATAGCAAAAGATAACCTTGCAGTTCAACCATGTCCATTGGCTTCCTCTGCACAGGCTGCACAGGTTTCAATGTCCCTCCCTCAAAGTCCTTCTTCAGCAGTGATGTCCAGGCTCTAGGAAGCCAACTTCATGGGGGCTAAACTCAAACCCCATTTCTGTTCAAGGAGAAGAGCTTTGAAGTTTAGTAAACTGTCCAGGCAGGAGCAGAAACCGGCAAGGTGAATAGCTGGGTGTGATTCGTTTCGTGTGACGTGCAATTTACTGATTTTATTATTATATTGAGAACTAACAAAATGCATCCATAACCTTATTTATTTTACATGGGGGTTCAAACACAATCCCATAATTTAAAAAATACAAATCTCTCAGATATATTATGTGTGTTTTACAGTATTGCACCTTTTCGCTGTTCCTTGTGAAAGCAATGTTTTTCCATTGCACTGTAGAGTGGGTAAGGATTGGTCCCATTTTCATCTTCGTCATCCATAAAAGGCCTGGTCTCCAGCTATCAGGGGAAAATGAATGCCATTTGCTATTTACATTTTATATTTATGGCATATCTAAGATATCACAACATCAATGTTCCATTTCCAAGTTCCAAGTATTTTTACCTTAATGTAACAGCTTTGAAGTTAGTTTACCATGAAGACATGGTAAACTAACTTGTAACAGGGAAAATAGTTGCCTTCCCAGCCGCACCCTACATCCAGTAGAAAACCAGCCTTGCAACTTTGCTCTCCCCTAACTCGGAGAATCAGGAATTGCTTAATACCAATTGTGCAATAGCCTGCTATTTTTATTAAATCATAATATTACCTTGTCAACTTAAGTTAAACTGTATGGTCATGTAGGAAGTTTCTACTAGAAATTTGTTCTCTGCATTTCACCCATCCGGGGGCACATAGGCTACACTCAGAGCAGTGAGCTCTCTACCAGACGGTAGTATAATTTCCAGCTGCTCCTTCTGTGTGAAATTTTGATTATTTGATTTGATCAAATATTGCAGATGGTTGGCTGGGGACAATTGTGACACACATTGATTGGAACTCAAATGTAACAACTGTCCCCCAAAACACTCATTGCACTGGAATTGATATTACCGAATAAGTAAGACATATCTGCTTGAATTAGTTACTTAAATATATGTATTTCTAAAAACAAATCAACACAAACAACAGCAGAGAAGCCTAATTGTGGTTAATTACCTAATTGTAGCAATAAAGCCTTTATACTCAGGTGCTTTCAGTGTAATTTTTGACTGAATGTAGGATAATTTAAAACAAATAAAATCTAGTATGTCTACTCACAGATACACCCTTTATCCAGCAAGTAATCACCCCCCACACATCAGAGAGGGAAAAATATCCTTCTGCATATCTCTGCTTCATCCACTCGACGCCATCATGGAATGACACCCTCCCCCTCAGACATGCTCAAAAGTGCTTTATTTGCAGCCTCCTCTGCATGCTGTGACCACTGTGGGTCTTGATACAATGAGGACATGCACCTGTAACCAACAAACAGGTATTCACATAGAGTAGATAGTGGACATAACACAGCAAAAAGGCAAAAAATAGTTGCAATTTCAGGTCAAAGTCAGCACAAGGCACACTATTGCAATGCTATTGTAGATTGTGATTGTAGACCAATCACAGCTTCAGTATTCTGCCTCAAACTGCTGCCCTTTATGACTTCATAAGGGTACTGAAACAATCCTAAGCACTTGGGGTCGGGACATTTCTTCATAAAGATGCAGACAAGCTTGAGATTTTGTCATGAAAAGAAACTTCTGAATGTGTACTTTAGAGCAGTGTTTCTCAAAGTGTGGTCCGGGGACCACTGGTGGTCCACAAGCTATAAAATATAATATAGATGAGTTGTTTGCAATATTGAACCAACTTGTATGTAAATCCAAACAGTTCTGCAACACTGTCTATGTAAGATATGCCAGTTTAAATTATATGAATCCTCTTACACAATAAGCAAAGTGCAAAGACAATAAGCAAGGTGGTTCAGTGAGTAGGCCTATTGTGTAGGCTAATATAGCCTACTGTTGAAGTAGGTCTAATCTTTTTTTTTAGCTAGATGGTCGGTGCGTTTCTTTTTTATTGGTTAGTTAAGTGGTCCTTCATCTGAAAAAGTTTGAGAAACGCTGCTTTAGAGGAACAGAGAATATATTTGGCTCCTTTACTGCAATCTTGTAGTATGATGTTGTCATGCTTATTTTATATATCATATATGCATAGTGCTTTACTTTTTTAATTTTCATGTAATGTTTTTCGACAAAAGCATTTGTCAAATATCATAAACAGATACTGACCACGTGGATCCAGAGACTCTGGCCACATAGAGCATGCAGTCTAGGAGATCTTCTTTTCCCAACTGCCGTATAACACCAAGGAAGCCGATGTGGGCCCTTTGGCCACCCCCAGAACCCAACAGTGCCACACGAGGAACATCCTTCTGGGAAGGAACACAAACAGTATTGGAGCAGTATTATTATAATTTTTTTATGATTCTCTTGTAATAACATTATTATGATTGGTCTCAAAGATTTTATATTTTGGACAGAAATACTATTTTGCTTTTATCTTGACGATATTCTCAAGACTTAAAGGAATACACCAACATTTTGGGAAATAACCTATAGCTCCCAGAAGTGACACAAAGTATCATTTTATCATTTTGTCATTTTAACGTATGTGTAAAATAAGACAGTGGTTTTCTAAGCATATACGTACTTGGAGCTATATTCTCATTCAGGCAAAGTACTGCTACTAGGAATTTGCAGAAGTAACACTGGGACTTTTCAGGTACTGTGTGCAAATCACTCAGCCCAAGCAGCGGTACTTCACCTGAATGAGATGAATGAGTATGAAAATGCTTCGAAATCTGATTTTACATCGGCATTTGTATATGTCACTTTTTGGTCAGACTGAGTTACTGCACACACAGAGAAGAAAGGTATGTATCATATTAACGCTGGGGGTGACGTCAAATAAATGCCCAAAACGTTGGTGTGTCATTCCTTTAATAAAGACCCTGCTGATTAATCTGAATACTGATGAATGCAAACGTGCAGGTTAGCTCACCTCAGGACAGTGAATCTTATGTCTGCGCAGAGCATCCTGTATTACGCTTGGTCTTTCCTTAATGAAATGCATCTCAGGCGGGCTGAGGTCATCTCTTAAATAAAAGTTTTGGAGGTCAGAATTTTAATCTTATAAAGTTGCCACTTTCTCCTGAAGATGATGGTGATCATAAGACAAATTGAAATAATGCACTGACTTCATAAATAGTCCTCATTATAACTTACAAAGTTTACAATACTTGATTTGTCTGTGGGGACCCTCTCCACACCGAAGTGTAACTACTACTACTACTACTAATAATAATAATTTAATAATAATAATGATAATTTATAAAGGCATTTTACTGTTTTTTATCTGTCTCAGGCTTTGCACTGAACACATAGTACAACATCATAAGAAAAATATATTTCTGCTGGCTGTAACATACCTGATCACCACAGCCATGTCTGCAGACCAGCTAATGAGAAAATCATGGGATCAGTATCATTGGTCAATGACTGCTATACATTATTGCATCAAAGCATACTCTGCATATCTGATAACTAAGAATGCCTGCATGTAGTTGAACACTATAAAACTAACCTATGATACATAGTTGACAATTATATCAGGCATTTACGTCTCTGCCACTGAAACTTACCTTGTTCAAAATCCTAAGTCTGTGATTGACAGAGGAGTCAAAGGAATGTGGCTGTGCAAACTCTTGTCTGACATGCAACACCAGAAATTGGCAACTGGTTCATCACAAATATTGAGATGAGATTTTATACCATGAAATGGGAGGAGATATATCTGATGCAAACTGGTTGGTCTTGATTGTGCACATTGGCATGTAAACCTATGTAACCCAAAAAGCTCTGAGTCAAAGTGATCGAGGGGTAAAAAGAAATAGATATTTATCATGTTTGATCAAGATCAAACAAACAAGTCTAATAAGAACAAAATCCTCCAAAACCTTAGCCTCCATATACAATAGGACAATGCTTAGCAGTCTTAGGGTCCCACACACATGTTGAAGTTTTGCATGTACACATGCAAAAGAATTGCAAAACTCTTGCCTGAGTTAAACCACAAACTTGTTTTTCCACGTCCTCAAAGAGGATGAGTGTCATTGCAAAATCAAAACAGCAGAACTTCACAACTTTCCTATTTAAAAAAAAATCTATGTTTGGCATGAGTTAATGAAAAATTATTGTACCGGTAATTGTATGAATGTTTTTCTCTCAATGATATACAAGTGTTGCACACGATAATACACTAATGTCTCCCTCAGACACAAAGGGTGACATGCCAATTAGCGATGAGAGGGGATGATCATGCATAGTTTCGAAATTGATGCGGTTTATTGTCAGTTTGTAAAAATGAGGCGAATAGGATGTAAATGTACGGAATCCCTGATCGATATGATTGGTTAGGCTGGACCAATGATAAAGTTAACACAAAGTCTACGTTCATTCTGATGCTGTAGAGTGGGAAACGTTTCCCAATCATGAGAGTTCAGACTCTTCACAAAGTGGAACAAAATAGTGAGTCTGGTATTACCAGGCTACAGTTTAAGGTACAATATATTTTGTCAGAGGTAGTACCTCTAGTTAAAACAACAAATTTTTACCATTTCTCCAGCAGAAAAGGTACACACTATAAGGGTACATATACACTATAAGGACAAAATTATTTGAATGTCTGCCATTACACCCAGATTAATTTATACATCCCAGTCTAAGTCCATAGTTATTAATATGGTGTTGGTCTCCCCGTTACAGCTGCAACTCCATATTACAGTAATACCTATGGATTAAGAATGGGATGTCATTCAAGTTCCAGTGTATAATGACAGATGTCCAAATATTTTTTCTAAATAGTGTATTTACCCTTGAGGGTACTGTCCCAGTGACAAGCTTTTGTACTCCTAACAGTACAATTTGATATACAGTGTTTTTTGAGTGTTTTTTCACTGTGGGAATATCTGAATTCCTCATATATGAATTCCTCTTAGAACCAGTACAGCTGGCTAGCTTCTTGCTGTGTGTGTGTGTGTGTGTGTGTAAAAGAGAGAGAGAGTCTGTGTGTGTTTGTGAGAGAGAAAGATAGAAAGAGAGAGATAAACTCAGCATGAGAACAATTCCCTGGCACAGAATCTCATTCATTAAGTTTTGGCAGTGTGTCATGGCACTTTGGCACTTGCATATACAAGGAATTTTGGTCTCTGCATTTATCCCATCCGTGAATTAGTGAACACACAGTGAGGTGAAGCACACACTAACCCAGAGCAGTGAACAGCCTTGCTACAGCGGCCCTCGGGGAGCAGTAAGGGGGTTAGGTGCCTTTAGGTGCTCAAGGGCTTCAGCCGTTCCTACTGAGGAATGAACCGGCAACTGTTCAGTTCCAAGCCCGAAGCCTTAACCAGTAGGCCATGACTGCCTCTACTAAGTGTGTAAACCATGTACAACCCTAACTTTCTGAAAAACTGAAATACTGTGTAAAATGTAAATAAAAGCAACATTCAGATTTGTAAATCATATAAAGCCTATATGAAATAAATTTATATTTGAAATAAATAAAGAAGGAAATACAAATATAAACAAATGATACACAAATAGGGGATTTTAAATGTATTTATTTAAAAAAGACAAAGACTGCTTTCCATTCATAAACACAAAAGGCCCAGACAAGTATATGTAATATCTGTATAATATTATGTAAAGTTATTATTTATCTATATGGAACATTTTAAGCTAATCTGGATATGATAGCAAAGACAAACTGTAGTTCTATGTAGCTAGATGGCAGTGACCAATTGTTTAACCAAATACATGTAGCACCCCCCTAGGCCTATCTCCTGGTACTAAAGGGCGTTTCCCGGGTTCTTAAACTAATCCCAGTAAAGTGTGTGTGTGTATATATATATATATATATATATATATATATATATATATATATATATATATATATATATATAACACATAGAATTTTTGCTGACCTTCTGTTCAAATGTCTGCCTGTGTCTCTACATGTACTTCGAACAAATAACTTTTTAGCCCTTGTATACTTACTCGTGTGCAACTGACTCAAACCATACTCACATGAAATAACACTTACATATGCAATCTATTACCCAATGGTATCTTAACACTAAGTAAACACTCAGAACTCAGTTATTAAAATGTTAAATAAAAATAGTTTACTGAATATAAATATTCAATTTACCAAAAGAATGAATTATCAATATAAACAAAAAAATAAGATACAAGTGTATCAATGGAGCAAAGTATTCAACACATACTTTCTTAGCAAATGTAAAAGAAATCAAAAATGTTACACGTACCTCAAAAGCCTCAAAATGCAGTAGGAGCTTAGAAACTAGTAGGCTACATTAGCCACACCTTAGCTAACAGTTAACAGTAAGCTTAAAGTACAGTACACAACCACACAACACATTAACATGAAACACACACACACGCGGGCCCACGCGCACACACACACATTCACACGTGATTCACCCACCCCAGTCCTAGCCGGCAAATGAGCTAAAACCTAGCAGCTAACCGTTGCAGGCCTGGAGCGTCGCTTGTGGTCGGCGTGGCCAAAAACAAATGACCCCTTCACTCCGTTAGAGCAAGAGAAACTAATAACGATACCTTAATCCCAAGTGGTAGGTTTCCCGTCGAGTCACCGCACCGGCACAGGCAGGCAGTCTCTCACACGCAATGACCATGGACTGGCAGCTCACTCAATGACAGGAATCCTCTCGGTGACGAGATGACAACTTTTCCAAAACGTCAACTACAAAGTCTTCGGCTTCCAAGTTCACAATTTAGTCCGACTGGCAAAATATACGTTTGTCACGTTCTATTTCAAAGTTTAGTCACTTAAGCACGGAGCAAGTCCTCAACGTGGCTTCTCATCAACTATCCAGTCTCCTCTCTCGCGCGGTTTGCAACCTTTCACCTCACATGTAATTCCATGCATACAAAAGTCATACAATGAAATATATTTTTTAACACAACATCAAAATATTACATGTTACATTATACATTTCACTTTGCCAATGAAATATTTTTAACAAAAACTCTTAGAATGAATTTAAACACATACATGACTTAAACACAGTTGTGTATCAAACTACAACTCCCATAATCCCTTTCACTTACCCAAATTGAATGGAATGGAGATGAACTACAATAAGCTTATTTCTTGAGCTTACTCCTAAATTCTAATATTATATAACTTCAAGATCATTTTAGTTCTAATGAGCAATTATGAACTTTATTTAATCTAAGTTATGTAGCACTTATTTATTTAACTTAAATGCTTTTTAGCACTGCGCTACATACAGAAAGTGGTTCCAAATAGTTTAACACCAAGAGTAAACCAGAACAATATTTTTTGTATGAACTGAGATGGCCTGAGGGTCTTTCTGGTCAGCTGTTTCCAGGCCTGTCATTGTTTGTGGACTGTACTGTAGGTCACACTGTCATCCTCAGCTCTGCAATCACACAACAGCACACATTACATTACATTACATTACATTACATTTGGCTGACGCTTTTTAACCAAAGCGACTAACAACATGGTAAACAGTAAGTTTTGGAACAATTCTCACAATTTTAGGACAGTTTAAAAAAACATTAGAGTACAGTAAGAATAAGTGCGTCGGTGAGTGCTGTTTTTTACAGTTACTTGTCAGTTTAAGACGGCTGGTGAGTGCTAGGATCAGTAAGACTTGTTGTAAGTGTTGCTATGAGAGTAGATGTTCTCTAAAGAGCTGGGTCTTCAGGAGTTTTTTGAAAGTGGAAAAGGATGTCCCTGCCCTTGTAGGAACTGGCAGTGTGTTCCACCAACGAGGAACAACAGATGAGAAAAGTTTGGATTGGCTTGAGCGTGCCGGTGGTAGAGCTAGACGTCGTTCGTCAGAGGAGCGCAGCGGTCTGGAGGTAGTGTAAGTCTGTATGAGGGCATTCAAGTAGGTGGGAGCAGAACCGGAGACTACTTTGTAGGCAAGCGTCTGAGAAGTGACATTGGCACACAGTCTGAGAAGTGACATTGGATTGTGATGGAAAACAGAAATACAGGCGCATCCTCTGTATTCCACTGGGTTCCACCGCACATTAATAAAGGTGCAGTCAGGGATTGCACAGGAAGTCGAGTTTGATTGTGTTTAAATTCACCGGCAGACACTTTTGTGCAACCCCCCCCCCCCCCCCCCGAAAAAAAAACGTGCATTATATTTCGACCAAGGACCAAAAAAAAAATCACGCCAGAAAGGTAGCTCACCCCTCCCTTCTGAATTCCCAGAGAAATTCCACCAAGGGTTTTGTGTTTGTTTGGGGGACAGAGGCCCCCACTTTGTTTGTTTCCAGTTTTCGGAGCCTGCACTGCCTACAGAGAACGTTTTTCTCTTTTTACATGCTAATCATGGAATGGGCAGCTAGCGGTCAGGAGGAGATGATTGCTCAATGTGACAAAAAATGCTATGGGGTTGAAATTGCGTAAAATTCCTGATTGCACCTTTAAGAACGCTTACATGTGAACAGGACCTTCAATGTGTGCAAGTACAACTGCTGCACAGCCTCAACTAAGCTTAGGTGCTAAATTGTGGATACTGGTTGGGAAGCTTTAGATGCTTCTGATAAACAACACACCATGTGTTTAAAGTCAGACTGTTGAGGTCTCCGAGATTCCAGACCCTGGTAATCTAGAAAGATTAAGGGTCTGGCCATGAATAATGTAATGGCCCAACTCGAGGGACGGCACCTAGCGTGCATTTGAAAATCTCACGCAATTGGATAACACTATACGACCAATGTTTACTGACTGATTCCGGACCAACGCAATTGGATAACACTACTGGCCCGCCTATATCAGATACACCGATGTGATTGGCAATGAGTAATGACTTTTGCCACTTCTATCGTGGGGAGCCAGAGTGTCTCGCAGAGACAATTCAAATTGTGCTATTGCGAGAACTCTGGATTTTCCAGGGTAGAGGTCTCCTCACCTGGGGCTTATTGCACAAAACTAGGATAAGGGATTAAGCCGGGATATCTTGGTTATCCTGGCAAAATGTATCCGTGATCCGGTTGCACAAAAGCGGGATAGGGGGCAGCAGGATATGTTATGGTAAGTGACCATGGCGATTTATTCTGTGGAGCTAGCCTGCTCCAGACCAGGCTAAGTTCCAGGATCTATTTAATCTCATCCCTTATCTCAGTCAGCAGTCACCACAAACGGAAACCAATAGTTATTCCACTGCCCACTAGACATTGTTATCACATATATCATTACTTAACTTTTACATATTCCGACCTGTCATGCGAAAATGTGACGTCATGGGAGCGCCATAACCATTTTGTGCGTGGTGGTCGTGACCCTAGTTGCAATGTTCTCCTAAACAGTTGTTGGTGTTTGTTGCTGTTGTGAAAAGGCTACCTACTTTACACTGTAGAAGGAGCAATGAAGCCGCTCTAGTTGCCACGGTGGATCAGTGAATCTCTTATCGGTGGCGGGGTCTATTTGAGGGAGCCGTGAGCACGCACTTATCCAGGATAGGTTTCACCTGGCTTGATGAATCTGTGTCTGCTCATCCTGGCTTGATCGTTGTGCAACCAATTAAGCCTGTACGCTCTTGTTTTGGATTCATTGAGCGCAGCTCAGTAACTTATCCCGGATGTCTTAAGTAAGGGATAATGTATAGAATGCCGGTCATTATTGGGAAAATAAGTCCCGACAGGGCGAACCGGACCCTGACGCGCAGCGGAGGGGTCTTGTTCTGCCCTGAAGGGACTTATTTTCCCAATAATGACCAGTGTTCTATACATTATCCCACTTATTACACGACTACTTGCCAAAACGAAATAATAAACTCCCCACGAAACTCCCCATTCAAGCCAATGGAGCGTTCTACTTGCCTTGTGAAGAGCCGTGTAATAATTCTGCTTACAGTACAAATGTAAGTAGACCGTTGATGTGCAAGAGGCTAAAAGATTTGTTGTAATGAGAAGAAATGCCCACCTGGTGGCAGCACTCCTTCTGTGGAACTGGACTGAAGCGTTGGCAACATCCTGTGCAGAGGATTGAGGCATCTGGACAGTGGAGTACAGAGGCACTTCCTGTCTTTTGGAGGGATTGATCTGAACGTTGGCATACTGAACGTCGTCTTGATCATGTGTGGTCACTCTCTGTGTGGGGTCAGAGGTCGTGGCTCTTACTGTGACGGTGCTGTACACAAGACCAGCGTCACTCTAATCAGGAAAGAGAAATCATCATGTTATTATGAGTGATGCAGAAGTCTAAGTGCAATAGTGTACAACTCATGCAAAAGCTTCCAGGCTTACTTAGGCTTGGATGGTCTCATATAAGATACAGGATGTTTGCACAATAGACAACATTAAAAGGCTTTGAGCGGCAAGTTCCTAACCTGTGTGTTTGCATTTGTGGTCCTTGTATCTGCAGTCATTTTAGCTTTCTTCTTGCTGCTTCGTACAATCATATACATTTTGAGTTGATGTTGTGAGGTAAAATGACATCATATCAAGGATAAATAATATACAGGAGCAAATAATGTGTATGCCATGCCTATTTTTGCACAAAAGTACATCAAAAAACACTATCAGTCACCTCAAGCGCAGAATTCCAAGCATCAGCAGGACAGCGAGAATGATTAATGTGGTGATTGTAGCTGTCAGGATCATGGCAGCTACCTCTGAGAAATTAAGAAAGGGAAAATGAAAAACAATTTGAAGAACCAGTAAACATAATCACCTCTGATGTCAGTGATACTTTGGACAAGTTAAGTGGAACATCTATGGCCTTCCATGTGGCTTGACACATACACATTAGAGCAGAAATGTAAGGTGACTGGTATTAAGAAGATGCTTTTGTTTAATCCAAAGCAACATGGACTCACAATAACATGGTCTGGGAAAGGGGCCGAGGCCAACCTACTATCAGACAGTGACGTCACTGCTGCTCCACCACACCCATGTTTCTCACCGTTACAGTCTTAACAACCAGAGATGAATCCACTGTTAGTGTTAAACTACACCTCACTGACCTTTAGAAGGAACATCAACTCCAGTAGAGTTCTGAGAGCCAAGTTCATTCTGTGCCTCACAGTAGTAAAGTCCACTGGTATCAGAGGTCACATTGAAGCTGATGCTCTCCCCTGTGCCCCTAACAAGAGATTCAGCTCCACTCTTCATGTACCAGGTGTAGGTGTGCACTGGTGGGTTGGCATCACTGCTGCAGGTCAGAGTCACTGAAGTCCCCTCCTTTATTCCATCAGAGGGACTGATGGAAACTGAGACATGTGTTGGCCTGTCTGTTAAAACATACGTGCAGCCAGGTTATATGCCACAACACTTTACATTATCCATCCATCACACACATGGAAGTTATAAAGAAGTGCAGATATGTTCACTTACATCTCACGTTAAGTGAGACATCATTTGAGGAGAGACTCTCATGTCCTTTTACAGCACAGGAGTAACTGCCTGCATCCTCACTGCTGACTGGGTTTAGATGCAGCTTGTTGTCTCTGGTTGTGTGTTTATAGGTCACAGGCTGTCCATTCTTGTACCAGATAAAGGTGAGGTCTTTACTCAGAGCACAGGTGGTATCACAGGTGAGGGTCACTCTCTCGCCCTCTGTCACAGCTTCAGGAGGGGTCAACACCTGCAGAGCTGGAGGATAAAGTATGTAAAGAGACAAGAAAACACACTGATGTATGTAGACAAAAAGGGGGTTTACTCGTTTACCTGTTACAGAGATGTTGACTCCAGGTAATCCAGAGTAACTTTCTCCTTCCGTGGTTGTAAACCTGAAGGCATATTCTCCAGAGTGACTGACTCTGATGTCTTTCAGTCTCAGAGTGCAACTGCTCTTGTTGTTTCCAAGATTTTCCACATGATTTTTGTACTCATCAGCCAAATTGAGATCTTCTGGGTGATTGTTAGATTTTTGTTTATTAAACCAAAATGTGTTGTTGATGCGGTCATCTTTTGGATGTAAGTAAGTGCAGGGAATGTCTACCGCTGAGCCCAATAATACACAGCTATTCTCATAGGAGTAGGTCACACCCCAGCACTGTTTATCTGGAACACCTAATCGTACACCAAAAAATAACACCAAAATTCATATCAATAAGAACATACAGTGCACATTATGGGCTCTATCTTGCACTCCCGCTTTTGTCTTTCCTAGTTTGTAGTCAGTGCATATTGGAATTTTCCCTCCACAGGTTCAGCGAGAAGAGGGGGCGAGTTCCGGCGCAAATGGCCCCTGTTGATCCGCCATCATAATAGCAATCCGCTATGGAACAAGCGTGCCTGTTGTTAAACGGAATGTGAGATGACGCTCTAATTGGTTTATTGCATGTTACGCCCAAACCACAGCCATGAGTAATGTAGCTACTACAGACCACCCCATTTTAGATTTGTGTCGGGCGCAACAGTTAATATCCCGCCGGTAAAATAGTAAAAGCGCCCTAGATCCGCTAACAAAGCGACTTGCGCAAAGGCAATTGCATTGGAGTGCAAGATAGAGCCCTAACGCTGTGTGTGTTAAGGCTTCCACCTAGCTATCTGACTCTGACATAAAAACAATGAAGTTGTCCGATGAGATACCATTGAACAAATATGAAACAAAGCATTAATATACGGTATTTACTTTCTAACTAAAATAGGTTCTAAGCTCATACACTGAAGGTGATTAGCACTTACAATTTGCAGGGGAGCGTAGAGCTTCATGACCGCTCACTGCACAGGAGTAACTGGCCACTTCATAGACTAGTATGGAGGCTGTGGTTCTGTCTTGTAGAGTCTGTCCAGTCTTGTACCAGACATACTGAAGTTCAGAGTGCAAACTGCAGGAGGTGCTGCAGGTCACTTTAGCTTGATTCTCATCCCCTGCATCAACTTCCTTTACTTTCAAATCTGATTAGAATGAGACATAAGTTGATAATGATGATGACTTACTGACATTAAAATCAGTTAATCATAGCTAGGCCTGTATGATTTGAAAATGACATGTAATGTTTTTGAATTCTTGTGCTAAGCAGTACCAGTAACAGTCACTGTAATCCCAGGTTTGCTTGTTATCCAGCTCCGGTGTAGTGTTGTGTAAAACCGAAACTGATAAACACCAGAGTGATCGTCTGTAAGTTTGTCGATTTTCAGACTGCAGTCATAATTAGGAGGGTTGTGTCCTCTGACTCTCCTACTCCTCTCTTCATACCACTCTCCTCTCCAATAGTGACCAATCCAGGAATAGTGATATGCGCAGGGCAGGACCACTGATGCTCCTTTAAGACCACAGACACTAGTGGTGGAGTACAGCACATCCCCTCCACACTGCACAGCTGAAAGAGTCAATGACAACAAACAATTAATTTAATCCTAGTGACTCCAGTTTTCATTTTTTCATCTTCAATATCTGTGTAAGAAATCCAAATATATCACTGAGGAATTAAAGTAGCAGTATGTTCCACTTTACCTGACATGTTTAGACATAATACCACCACCATGCATATTCCTTCAAAACCCATTCTGTGCTTCCCCTGCTTTAATGAATGCAACACACACTCAGGTGATGTTGAACTGCAAAGCTCGTAGCACTTAGCCAAAATGATTGTATGGCAGTCTTGAAATAAGTACCTACACTTTAAGATCAGAAGCAGTTAAGTCCAGTTCACAGAAATTTTTCATAGCAGCAACAGGAAGCAGAAGCTACATGTCTAAACAAGCAGGTTAACACAGAGATTAAAAACAAAACAAAAATATTGAAACGTCACAAGTTTAAAAGAAAAAAAATATTTCTAAAATAAAAGTCTTCTTAAAGATTTCTTAAATATTCTCCTACCTTCTTATGAAGAGATGTCTGGCAATGTCTGAATAACGGCACCTTTGACGAGTGACTGAACGTGTGAATGTGGAAACGATAAGCTGAGAAAATACATGTACTTCTCCTTTTGCACTGTGGGTTTTTCCAAAATGCTGATGGCCCTTGCTGACATATGATCACTCCTCCCACAAACAGCTTCCTCAGACCAATGTTGTCTATTCTTGTGGCACTTGATCCAGTTTATCATCTGTATCTCTACCACTGGCTGGTACACATGAGGGCCAAATGACCTCTTTACCTATGTGGTGACTAGTGGTGCAGGAAACATGAACAATGAAACATGAATGATGTCCTGAGTGCATACTCAGATATTTCCACATATTTAGTTTCATCCAGAGTGTGATGTTCTTGTTTCTCTTTAACCAAGGGGCCTTTTTTCTGCACTTATTCTTGTCCTTTTTTTCTCACACTTTAGACCACATGATCAGTACATCCTTTAACACGATGCGTGCATGTGAAACCCCTGCTTTTGACCCCGTTCTAAAGATAAATTCACGTCTATTATGCAAACAACACTAAACTTCAGTGGCAGGCAAACTTCCTAATTTTGAACCACTGAGACCCTTGTTCTTCAAAATATGTTATTAGTGCTAAAAAGTCACAAGTTTACATTTAACATGTGAAATGCCATGTCCATCACCCGTGGATGGCACCACTCAAAGAAACTTTGCATAGGACTAATACTAAATATTATAGATAGGCGGAGCAACATGTATTTAATTAAGACATGGAAATGATCAGCATAGTCAGTCAAATCACAACACCTTTGCTATGGGACGGCATCTACAGACTTACTTTAAAACTTCAGTTTTAACAGTGTTCTTCCAGCCCTCTGTTGCTCACTAGCAATGATGCAGTCTCGCTCTCTAGCTCTCTACTTAATTAGACATGGCTCATGGACAACGTTTACTCTACAGGCAACTACCATTGTCCCTAACAGCCTGCAACCGTGCACATTACAATAATTATAATAATAATAATAAAAAAGACGAGCAATGCAAGTTCAAGTTATGGAGGGTGGAAAAACAAAGATTCTGAGATCCCTGAGGTCCATCTGTGTTTGGGGCGTCTCTCTTCTCTTCAAAATAGAATTTTAGGCAAAATAGAATTAAGCCTGAGCTGTTCTCTGGAGAGGCATGTATGTGTCACTCACACTCCTGTCTTCCTGTCTCAATGGCCTAGCTGTCATAACACAAAACAGAAATAGCAATGTTGATGAGTAGCTGAACAGAACGTGTGAATTTGGAGATGACATGCTACAGAAATGCTTCCGTTTTATGATAAAAGGAAGATGAGCCTTGCCCACTACAGTTTCCTTAGACTGGTGTATTCAGTACTTATGACTCTTGGTGTCTGGTGATGACGTCTGCTTGACCCATGTGGTGATGTATACTGGTGCAAAGACACGACCGCAGCAGCAGAAAACTAAATAAAAAGTAACATTGTCATGTGATAAATGGACAACATTCATATCTTAGGCCGTAATTTGAAAATATTAAAACTGTCTTGTCTGTTCAACATTCAGAAGTTCTTTAATGGAAAAATACCCTATTTGCCTTAAAATGGCTTGGTTGATCGGTAAATTAATGCCATATATTTTAGTTTGGGAATGTGCGCACATCCAAATTAAGGTGCAGGAGCCAAAAGTCCAAGATCTAACGTAACAGAATGTCCGCACACTTGCTCTCCGTTTTTTTTTTTTTAGTTTATTTGAGTTCAATCCCCCAACACAAATGACGTTTCGATCCCTTCCTCAGACTAGTCATGATCAGGGTCTATTTAATCAAGAGGACTGTATTTCTCCTCTCTCAAATTAGTCTGCCACACTACAGACTATTTAAGTATAACCACTCAGACGATATACAGCAACTGCATGTGGAGCTTCTGCTTTTGCTCTTGTTTTTTAAAGATAGCCTAGTATCCTTCGTGTACACGTGGTTACATGAGTCTATGATAACAGCAGACGTCCTTCTTCTGAATAAATGTATATTAATATTCTGACTTTATGAACCACTAATCAGTATTAGGTCCATGTGTTGTACAAGCAATGTTATTTAAGCTACAAAAAACAAACATTCCTGCATCCACTCAGTAGAGGCACAGAAGAGAAATTAGGAGAAGTCACTCTCAGAACACTTCTGGTTTCCGACACTGGCTGCAGTTCACCTAGGAGGACTGTGGGGAGGAAAAAAATAAATAAAATAAAATAGTCCACCATCTTGTTTTTTAAAAAGATAAAAACGGGATATTCTTTGGTAGAAAACATCTTCCTTCTTTAATTTATCGAAATGTTTAAAAATGGACAACACACAATAACTTGCACATCAGTCTCACACCAACACCCTGGCCCTTTTAAAGAGCACCAAAAGGGGTGTGGCCCAATTAACAATTAAACACCTGCAGACAGTTAGTCAGCTAACATGCGGACAAGAACATCCAAAAGTGCATTGAATTAAAAACAGTGTCCTAAAACAGGGAAGATGTAGTCAGCATATTCACATTACCTTCCCCTTCTTTTAAGCTTACAAACACAGTTTGTGCAAGTCAACAGTGCTTAAAACATTAGTTTAAAAAGTCTATCAGGTCACTGTCAGTCTTCATTCCAAGATCACTCCTCCTTGGCTCAACACTGCACTCTTTACAGCATACATAGCCCATCTGAAACTTCCTCATCCAGGCGTCCAGACTGCCTGCCACACCACTCAGCCCTCTGCAGTCCCAGCAGATAATAGGATCTCTAAGCACCGGCCTACTCCCAAGGCCACAGGCCAGTCTGCCACTGGATATGTTCAGGAAATCCTCACCCACTGCTGCTTTCCCAGGCTTGGCAATAGCTCCCCACAAGGCCCACGTCAGCAACAAGGAGTTTCCAAGCTATTCCTCCTTCAGGCTTCGGCCAACCCAACTGGACAGCAGTGCAACTTCTCCAGTGATCTCTTTCCCCAGCAGGTCTCTTCATCAGCCTGCCATCCCCTTCTCCGCAGTACACCTTCATATTCCAAATTAATTGAAATGTGGGTCCCCTCCACACAACGAGAGGGATAATCCCACCGCTGCCACCAAATGTGAAAAAAGTGTCCACCATCTTGTTTTTTAAAAAGATAAAAACAGGATATTCTTTGGTAGAAAACATCTTCCTTCTTTAATTTATCCAAATGTTTAAAAATGTACAACACACAATAACTTGCACATCAATCAGTCTCTCACACCAACACCCTGGCCCTTTTAAAGAGCACCAAAATGGGTGTGGCCCAATTAACTAATTAACAATTAAACACCTGCAGACAGTTAGTCAGCTAACATGCAGACAAGAACATGCAAAAGTGCATTGAATTAAAAACAGTGTCCTAAAACAGGGAAGATGTAGTCAGCATTTTCACAAGGACACTTGGAGCGAGCTCAGAATGAATGGAAGCCTATGGAGCTTCACTGACCAATCAGCATTCATTAGCAGATTCTTTAGCCAACAGCTCACAAACATGTCCCCAGAGTGTAGCGCTGTAACTGCCTGGCAGCTTCAGCTGCTGGCTGCAGCAACTGCAACAGGTGTTCATACCGACAATACTCGGTGACCCCGGACCTTTAAGGGCAAAACCTGTCCACCCTGTAAAATACCGAAAAGACAGGTTTTTGTTTGTTTCGCTTTTGATGTAGAAAAAACCCATACTAGTTGTGAAAACTACAATAAAATGTGACTTTTTTTGGCGACAAGCAAGTGAAAAAAAAGAGCTGTCTAGCCTCACTCCCATTCATTTTGCACTCACTCATGATTGCCCCTAGGGGAACTATGGGTGAACTGAAACAGTTTCCATACAGGGTTGTGGCTAGAAGGGATACAGCTAAGAACGGAAGTTCCGTAACAGATAGTGAAATATATCAAAATCTCGACGATACCAGAGACCGTTTACGGACGATACTGTTACTGTAACAATGGCAGCTTTCTTCTCGTGGTAGGCTACAGGAGTTTTGAGAAGTACCTCAGTAATTACAAGGAAGAAACCATGACTTAAGTTTACAGTCTCAACTAAAGACCGCAGTTTTGGTCAGGACAGTGAGTTCAGCTAAAAAAATGCTTTGTTTGTATGTGAAAATCACAAACCCACCCCCCTAAAATTAAATAAAATAATATTGGACTCTCTAACTCTTATCTTATGTAGCTGTAGAAGCAAGTCTCTCTGACGTTTATGTTACTGTTTCTTCACTACAATAGTACTGTTACCACACTGCACATAACTGTACTGTACATATCTGTCCATATGGTTCATACCATATTTATTCAGTTTTTCTTATAATATATTCTGTTCACTGCATATATCTATATTATTCATAATGGTACTGCCAATACATTGCACATATATAGCCTACATGTTGTGTTCTCTACAGATGGAGTCGAGTCTCCATGCAGAAGTAGATATTGCATGCCAGGTTTCACAAGTTACAATATCAGTCCAATTGCTCCATCACAGCAAGTTGATTTTATTGTCTATGGTCCATCCCCAAAGGGAAATGACAGTGTTCGGTGTGCAATTGAAGTAACTCTTTCACAACGATCCATAAAAATAGTTTTAAAAATAGTTTTCATTTATGAAACGGATATCCATGGCTGAGACGTCTAGTTAGATCGTCTTTAATTATAAGTTCTCGTAACGCGGCGTAGAGTTAAACTTACGCGTCCATATATATTATACTTCTTTGGGACACCCGTGATCAGAATAACTAAACTATTTACTATTTAGAAATAGTATTTCTAACATGAATTTATAACATAAAAGTGATGTTGATGTTCGCAAAATATCCATTTTTCTTTGGAATATCCATGGGAATATCCATAGTATATTATGTCTAAGGGAATATACATGATAGCTTCCTAGTTCCTGTCCTGAGCGGCGAGATTTTACTATCTGTTACGTAACTTCCATTCTTAGCTGTATCCCTTCTAGCCACAACCTCGATACAGTGGAAGTTACATAATAGGAAGTGAACAGGCTCCCTGTAAACGGGCTCTGGTAGAGGTTCTACCTATTCAGCACTCAGGGTAAAATCAGACTTAAATATAAATGTCCCTGCCTCCTCAACAGAAGACAAACATCTGATGGAAATGATGCACAGTTTATTAAAAGACAAGGAAATAATCAACATAAACAAAAGAAATACCAACATACCTCAGTTTTAACCAATGTTAAACATAGGAGAAAAAGGAAACTAAAGGAGTCAAATAAACAAATAAAAGGAAGAAAACCTAGTTATCACACTGGTAGCCTCAAACATCATACAAGAAACACTAATAAACATATCAGCATACAGTAATACCCTTTTTTCAGTAAGCACTCCTGCCTTCCTGTCTCTTGGCTGTCATAGCACTCACAGTACATAAATAGCAATGAGTGGCTGAACAGAACGTGTGAATTTGGAGATGAAATGCTTCTCTTTTTGTATGTGTAGACAGCGTTACAAACTAACCCCATGCATTTCTATGGATTTTTTGAGTGCTGTGTCTCCTCATTAGAAAGTCTCTGATAGAACTCACAGTACATAAATAGCAACGCTGACGAGTGGCTAAACAGAACGTGTGAATTTGGAGATGAAATGCTAATCTTTTTGTACAGTGGGATTTTATGATAAAATGAAGATGGGCCTTGCCCACCACAAAAAGTTTCCTTAGGCTGGTGTATTATAGTAACCTGACCCTAGCCAGATGAATTTCGCTCCGCCTAGCTCCACTCATCCATCTGGAACCGATCCATTGAAGTGTTGCTTCAGAAGGCTGGGCCTAATCAAAAAATGCTTGCATATGATTGAATAAGCCACTTGTCCGTCATCTATTGACGTGCTACTTCAACCACTCACATCGAAGCCAACCCGTGACGCTAATAACAGTGTCACAGTCGCTTCTACGCTATGTCACATCTATGAAACTCCCGCCCTGCGTCCTGATTGGCTGAACCATAAAGTCGGTTGCAGAAATCACTCTCAATGGAAGAGGTCCCAGATGGATGTGAGTGAAGCTAGGCGGAGCTATAGCGGAACGAAATTCATCTGGCTAGGGTCAGGTTAGTATTATAGTACTTGTGGCTCTTGGTGTCTGGGAGGATGACGTCTGCTTGACCCATTTGGTGACGCCCATATGGTGACGTGGACTACTGGACGCAACCGCGGCAACAAAAAAACAAACTGAAAAGTGACAATGGTCGTGTTACACATTCTTTCTTTCCCCTATTTAATGAAACCAATTAATACCTTTGTCCCTATTTTGAAAGACAGGCAAATATTTAAGTATTAAAGACGGACTCTAGCAGTTTATTACACCCCTAACTCTCTTCTCTGTTCCTTGAAAGAACACATTTAAAGATTTTTTGATGAAAAAATATCTCGTGGCCAATGGCTTATCATACCGTTACACCTTCTTCATTTAGGTAACTGGGATCTAGCTGGCTCCACCTCTCACTTGCTACTGGCTGCTAGCTAGCTTTTCTCAGTCAGAACAAAAAGGCTCAAATAAACAAATAGAATTTCAGTAAAAGAAGAAAACCTGGTTATCACACTCAAACATCAGACAAGAAATACAAATAAAACTGAGTATAGAAATATCAGCACAGTACTTAGTAAGCCTACATTGAGATTTCCTATACTGGTCTCAGGATCAGAGTATTTAAACAGACACATACAGTAGAGGATGCAGAAGAGGGTGTCCAGTTCAGAGAAGCGAGAAGGCAGATAGTAAGCCAGCCACATCACACACAGCCAATGCTAATAGTAGCAATACAGTATCACACAGATCACAGCATAATAGTGTGTTGAGTTCAGTTCTCTCATGTGGGCTTCTGGTCCTGTGGTGCTGATGTAGCCATCGTGCCTTCTAATGTAAGTCTACCATGCTACAGCCTGGTACTGTACATGTTAGAGCAAATCTAACATCCAGTGACAAAGGCAGGCTGTCACTCCAACCAGTCAGAAATGAGGAGACTCATGGTTGGTGTTGTCATTTCATCCTGAGATCCTTGAGCTCCATCTCTCTAGGGGGCGTCTCTCTCTGCAGAGTCTCATACACTGAGGCCTGAGCTGTTCTCTGGAGAGGCATGTATGTGTCACTCACACTCCTCACATTCTGCAAATTTATACAAACACACACACACAAAGAGTTTTGTATCTACTCCAGTGCTATTACTGAGCAGTCAAACAGGATGATTAAATAGGCTGAATAAGAAATGAATATGACCCCTTACCTGCAGAGTGTCATACTCAGAGGATGTGGTCCTTGGGTTGAGAGCTGTGTACGTGTCATCATGGACATCTGAATGAACTCCCTGTAAAGGATTAAGAGAGGGAGATTTTGGATACTTTTTTTAAATGAACACAGGATGTTAGTGAATCATTTTGTCATTGGTCTACTTCAAACATTCCTCAAACAAAAGTTTTCTTTTAAAAATAATTGATTCTTGATACCTTTCTTCTGGTGGTGTTTTTCCTTGCAATTTTATACATCCTAAATATAACACAAGGAACCATCTATAATTTTCATTTCACAAGTATCATAAGCAATCTCCACAGAATGTACCCACACTAAGTACCTTTGATATAAAATATCAACCGAAAATGTTATACAGTAAAAAGAAGCAAATAAACAAATTTCAGGCTTTCACCTGATAGACGCCACCAGCATGAGAGCAAGAATCAAGGCTATGATGATTCCTGACGTCACAGCCATGGGAATGGCAAGTCCCCCTGACACATAAACATAGTATTTTATGTCATCATAATCATAATAGCATTCATCAATGTGGCTAAAATGAGTCCACACCACACTGACCTTTAGAAGGAACAGCAACTCCAGTAGAGTTCTGAGAACCAAGTTCATTCTGTGCCTCACAGTAGTAAAGTCCACTGGTATCAGAGGTCACATTGAAGCTGATGCTCTCCCCTGTGTCCCTAACAAGAGATTCAGCTCCACTCTTCATGTACCAGGTGTAGGTGTGCACTGGTGGGTTGGCATCACTGCTGCAGGTCAGAGTCACTGAAGTGCCCTCCTTTATTCCATCAGAGGGACTGATGGAAACTGAGACATGTGTTGGCCTGTCTGTTAAAACATGTTTGCAGCCAGGTTACAGTTCCCTTTCGATGAATACATGTGTGTGGCTTGTGCCAGTTATAGTTTTACAAAAGCAGGCATGGGAAACAATAATGTCTAGAAGTTCTATTAGGTCTAAAAGGTCTGTTTAGTGATTTTTGTGCCACACCACTTTACATTATCCATCCATCACTCACATTTTAATGCTGCTTTACTCTGCAAAGAATTTTCTTCAGAATGTTAACATCACATGGAAGTTATAAAGAAGTGCAGATATGTTCACTTACATCTCACGTTAAGAGAGACATAATTTGAGGAGAGACTCTCATGTCCTTTTACAGCACAGGAGTAACTGCCTGCATCCTCACTGCTGACTGGGTTTAGATGCAGCTTGTTGTCTCTGGTTGTGTGTTTATAGGTCACAGGCTGTCCATTCCTGTACTAGATGAAGATGGGGTCTTTACTCAGAGCACAGGTAGTATCACAGGTGAGGGTCACTCTCTCACCCTCTGTCACAGCTTCAGGAGGGGTCAACACCTGCAGAGCTGGAGGATAAAGTATTTAAAGAGACAAGACAACACACTGATGTATGTAGAGAAGAAGAGGGTACCGGTAAACAGTTTACCTGTTACAGAGACGTTGACTCCAGGTAATCCAGAGTAACTTTCTCCTTCTGTGGTTGTAACTCTGAAGACATATTCTCCAGAGTGACTGACTCTGATGTCTTTCAGTCTCAGAGTGCAACTGCTCTTGTTGTTTCCAAGATTTTCCACATGATTTTTGTACTCATCAGCCAAATTGAGATCTTCTGGGTGATTGTTAGATTTTTGTTTATTAAACCAAAATGTTTTGTAGACACTTTGATGTTTTGAATGTAAGTAAGTGCAGGGGATCTCCACTGCTGAGCCCAATAATACACAGATACTGTAGGTCACACCCCAGCACTTTTTATCGGGAACACCTATAATCATACATCCCAACAAGAGCGCCAAAAGCCATATTAATCAGATCTATGTACTGTGTAGTTTTATGCTGTGTATGTTAAGGCTTCCACCGCGTTATCTGACTTTGTCATGTTAAAAACATACAAAGTTGTCAGATTAAATAAACCACTGAACAAATATGGAACAAAGCACAAATATACAGTATTTACTAACTGAAAAGAGGTTCTAAGCCAATACACTGGAGGTGTTCTGCACTTACACTTTGCAGGGGAGCGTAGAGCTTCATAACCTTTCACAGCACAGGAGTAACTGGCCACTTCATAGACTAGCATGGAGGCTGTGGTTTTGTCTTGTAGAGTCTGTCCATTCTTGTACCAGACATACTGAAGGTCAGAGCCCAAGCTGCAGGAGGTGCTGCAGGTCACCTTAATCTGATTCTCATCCCCTGCATCAACTTCCTTTACTTTCATATCTGATTATAGTAAAAATCAAAAGTTGAGATATAATGACTCACCAACATAAAAAAACCAGTTAATTATAGGTCTGATAAAATAACATATAATGATTTTGAATTCCCATGCTGAGCAGTACCGGTAACAGTCACTGTAATCCCAGAGTCTTTGTCATCAAGTTGTCATAGAGCGTCTTGAAGTGATAAACACCATTGTAATCATCTGTAAGTTTGTCTATGTTTAGGCTGCAGTCAGAATATTCAGGGCTGCTTTGTTCTTTGACTCTCTCTCTCCTGTCTTTGTACCATACTCCTCTTCTAAAGTACAGGATCGGGTGATCTTCAAATTTGCAGGGCAGGATCACTGATGCTCCTTTAAGACCACAGATTGTAGTGGAGTATGTCACACTCTCACCACACTGTACAGCTAAAAGGGTCGATGGCAACAAAACACAAATTCAATACTAGTGACTCAAGTTACCATTTTGGAAATACAATTAAGATTGTAAAGGTATGTGTGAGAAATCTAAAAAAAAAAAAAACAGAGTGTCTATTTACACCCCTGTTACCTATAGCCATGGCCACACAGCTGAGCTATTCAAACCCTGTGACATAACAACAAAAAGACGTTGCTCATGTGCACAAAAAACATTCAACATTTGTTTTTTCGTCAGCAGAAAGTGAAGAATTCTGAAAGGTTTCGGCACTAATATATGTTCAAATTAAGTTTTAGATTGAAAAGTTGTGTTTTATTATGACCCGGGACGGATTCGTCAAGGATTCCCGGGACACTGAAAGACCGGGGTAGACGAAACTTGGTGTGCATGTAACCCCATATGGATAGCATGGAACCATCGTTTTTCGTTTCGATCTGTAGCCCCCCCGATGGACTGCACCCCCCGAAAGGAGGGTAGGGCAGACACAGTTTTCTGTGAATATCTTGAGAACCGTAAGGTTTAGGAGGACCATTTTTTTTTTTTTTGTTGATCTCAAGGGGCCATGTCAACCCATTCCATAACCACTCATTTCATGTATAGCGCCACCTAGTTAAACACAAAAAAGTAAAAATGAGGTGTTGTAATCGCAGGTATCTGTGACCTAACATAGTCAAAACTGCACGAAATTGGAAGTGTAGGATCATTATGACACCCTCTGAATGCACACCAAGTTTCGTCGAATTCCATTCATGGGGGGCCACACAATAAATTAATTTATGTTACTATACACCAACTGGCCTGTAGGTGGCCGGAGACAGTTTTCTGTGAATATCTCGAGAACCGTAGGGCCTAGGAGGTCCACCTTTTTTTGTATGTTGGTCTTAAGGGGGCATGTCAACCCATCCCATTACCACTTATTTCATGTATAGCGCCACCTAGTTAAAAATTAAAAAGCAAAAAATTAGGTGTTTTCACCACAATATCTCTGGCTGACATGGTCAAAACTGCACGGAATTGAAAGTGTAGGATCATTATGACACCCTCCGAATGCATGCCAAGTTTTGTGAACTTTCGTTCATGGGGGGCCTTACAATAAAATAATTTATGTGTACATTTAGCATTTAGTGACCGTACACCAACAAGGATTCCCGGGACACTGAAAGACCGGGGTACACGAAACTTGGTGGGCATGTAACCCCACATGGATAGCATGGAACCATCGGTTTTCATTTTGATCTGTAGCCCCCCCGCTGTACTGGACCCCCCGAAAGGAGGGTAGGGCAGACACAGTTTTCTGTGAATATCTTGAGAACCGTAGGGCCTAGGATGTCCAATTTTTTCCGTATGTTTGCCTCCAGGGGTCATGTTAACCCATTCCATGTGTACACATGTGCATAAACAGATACACACGCACACACATACATTTACAGTAATCATACGTATGACACATACTCACACAGTAGACATATGTACGCATGCATGCACATGCACAAACACACATACGCAGGCAAAGACACAAGCACGCACATACACACACACACACACCCACACACATAAACATAAACTTGTACACGCACACATGCACACAATTCAAGAATTTTTCCCGTCATCTACTTCCTGAAATTTTGGTCAACGATACCCGGGACACCGAACCACCGGGGTATATGAAATTTGGTGGGTATGTAGCCCCACTAGACTTTTACGGAAACATTTCGTTATTTTTTCCTAAATAACTACCTGAACCGTGGCTGAAGAATCTTTTATGGTATGGTATGTTGGTCTCAAGGGCCCACATCAACCTGGCCCATAATCACTCATTTGTGATTTGCACCCCCCCCCCCCCCCCCCGAAAATGCAATATTATTCTGCTTTAATCGCCCCTATCTTCAGTTAAGATGTTCAGAACTGCACCAAATTTTATGTGCATGATTGACCTGGCATTCTCTGGGGGTATGCCAAGTTTCGTAGAATGTCATCCATGGGGGGGTCTAAAAAAATTAGGTTATGTGTACATTTAGTGACTGTACACTCATTGGCCTGTAGATGGCGGTGCACACATATACACATGCACACACACACAGGCACCCACATACTATCGGTATTAGAACGGCTGATACATAATTACAAATTCAGTAGGATTAAAAGAAAGCCAAAATAGATATTCATCATCATCATCATGGCTGCATTTTCAGTATTGGCGATAAGTAGTCGTTTGTCCACTAGATGGCGCATCGTTGCAGTGAGACGTCATTTTGTTGGAAGTTAAAAGTGGGTTGGAAAAACAATGGACGCTTCCTACAAGGACTGTAATTTACCGCAGCGAACATCTAATAAGGATAGGACGATGTTCACATGAAGTGTACAGTAATGAACTGTAATTCCCATTTCTTCTTGAAGCCGAAATAAATCTGAGGATGTTTATCGGACATGCTTGGTTTTTACTGCAGGTACGTTAATCTTGTAATATCAATAAGGACCTAGGTAATGTTACCGTTAGCGTTGGTTGAGTGATGGAGGTCCATTTGATTGATTGCATTTGTAGAAAACTATAAATGCGGTTATACCAAGCAAATTGATAGCAGCACTGTTTGTATCTTTCGACTGTCATTTATTGCACATGCTACAAAATCATTCTGTGCAATGGAAGATTTACCAACGTTACACCGGTCTGATACAGTTTTGCCTATACATGCGTGAGACTGAGATGCCTGTTTATTTTGTTATTATTTCTTCTTCTGACAAGTCTGTCGATACCATAGACAGTAAAAGAAATGGACAAACAGACTCCGTCGTTTTCAATGGGAGGGCACTGAGTCAAATAGAACGATTTTTCAGTTGGTCCCCCCAGTACTGCGCAGACTCACACTTTACTTCGTGACGTTAGCCATCGAACTGAATCTTGTAACTCATATGATAGATACACAGAAACACTTCCTTCGCCTTCAAAGTCATCAAAGTTAAACATTTATTGTAAACATATGTATTATTATTAATATCATCCTCACCAAGTCGTGTTAATGTTGAAGCTACCATACATGATCATCTTCAAAAACAGTTATGCTAAAACAAAACAAAAAAGTTATAGCCTTGAAGCTAATCTTCTTTCCACTTTTCCGACCTACGGTCAATCCATCGAAAACCTCTGAAATGATTAGTGCCGTTTTTAAAAAAAATTAGGTTTACTTTTTTATTATTATTAGGTTGCCTCTGTGTAATGCTTTACCTTAACATACGGTCGTGTATGCTAGGTTTTGCTTATGAGTTACCGTCATAGACAGTAAGGTGGACTGAGCTTCTTATCCAAACAATACGGTTATCTTCCTACGGCACGAAAGAGAGATTACGTTAAAGCTAGCTTCTTTATGTCGATTACACAGAAGCTACAATATCGGCACAGGATGTTATATGAAGTTATGGTATCCGCCTTCAAGTCGCCAAACCCGCGTGACTGTCGCATTCGTTTTGGTGCCGCACAGAGGATCAGCTCCGCCTCCAGGCGGCCCCGTAAATTCTACTGTCAAACAGCGGATCCTGAGTGGACCCATGTCGGATCCGCGGGCGCGGACGCGCCTTTACTGTAACGGTTGAACATGACTGTACACCAAGAGCCAAGAAGAGTCATACTAGTGGATATTTTCTTTGCTGGGACACGGTTGCGCTGAACCCTCTCGAGTAAGTGATATTTATTAATATATTGCGACATTCACAATAGCTAAACATTGGCCTTTGTGGTTTTATAATCATCATGTTTATTGATTGTAATGACGTTGTTTGATATTAGGACTAATGTTAACGTTAGTGCAACCAGAGACGTTTGTCATTTTGTGCAACAGGCTAAGTTAACGTTATTGTTAGCTGTGATGCTCATATGAGTCTGTAGCCTATCTGATTTAAAATGGGATAGCAATTTCGGCAGAATATGTTATGGTAGTGTGATTTAAAAAACACACATTGTTATTTAACATTAGTCTGGTCTTGTCTGTTTTAATGTGTCGCTGTTGTCCATATAGTGCTACTATAGCATATAGCTGCTAGCTAGCATACTGCTAGGCGCAATTGCATAAGTTATTGCTAATGTCTATTAGTGCTATACATATATTGAAATCACGTTTGCGATGCAAACCTTGATTAAGGTGATACTGGCACTGGTATTTCAGTCAATGAAGTCAGTGAAGCACTCGTCTGCTATGATAGCTACCTACAACTTTAGCATGTTGACTCACTGATAATGGTTTAGCCCTAGCCTCTAGCTAGCTTTGAATTAACGTTTGCATTTTGCCAAGTTTGGTCTCATACGTAACTTTAGTGTCCATCTGCCATCTTTGTAATGAAAGCCTCGGCATTTTAATCACTGTTTAAGTCGGTTCAGACAACTATTGGCATCTGTTTGTGATTTATTATGCTAACGTAACTTAACTGTATGGAACTTGGTCCCCATCTTCTATTTTGTTTGTTCTGCAGCGTCAACTTTTATCGGCTGGATTCTAGCATCTAACGTTACGATTGCCTCTGTTGGGTTTGCTTGATCAAGTAAGACACTTTCTGGGTTGTTAAAATGTAATGTGAACACATTCCCGTAGCATTCCAAAATAGACCAGAGATGCTTGTACTCAGTCCCGGCGGCATGTGGGGGCTTTGGGGGGCCAGGCCCGTCCTGGAAGTCATCTGTGCCCGCCCTGGACGAGCTTGGCTGCTCCAACCAACCCCAATCCCATAGATTGATTTTGAACACTTATTAAATGTAGGCCTAGCCTATATGTTTGTCAGTCTAGCAAGTAGCAAATAAAACTTGTAAAATCTGTATTATTCCGTAGCTAATCAATCAGGAACATTAGGTAAGCCCATCACCTAAATGGAGAGGAGGTTACGTGGCGCAGTCTACTTCACTTCTTCACTAACCCCTGTCATCCGATGACAAATATAGCTTATCGGCTCGCAGGTAGGCTATATCTCATATCGTAGTTAGTAGAAGTATGCCTAGTAGTTTCTGGGTTTGTTTGATAGCGTTAACCTTTACAGTTTTTTTTTCTTCTGACCTAGTCGGAGAACAGGGAGCTTACCACTCCAGGGCCGAAGTTATCCGTAACTTCGGGGCTAACTCCCTAACACTCTATCTGAAAGTGGTTAGCAAATGAACGAGGATTTTGGTTTTATCTGCGGATTTATTTTTGCATTTTTTTTTAATATGACTAGTTCCAGTCTCAACAGCACGTCTACTTTTTCCACACGCATCTCAGTTCTAACACACATATCCCCTCTCGCTTTCTCTCTCTCCATCCCTGCGCACAGGGCTCTCTTAAAGGAGCTGCACCATTTTACAACAATTGGATCTACATTTTCATATTGGAATGTTTTGTCAAGTGTAAGCTTAAACTACCGTGATCAATTTAAGTTCTAGTGACCCCCTGGAAAGGTGTAATGCCCGTCTGTGAATTTGTGTCTGCTGCCGGGTCTGCTTGTACTATATGCATATTTGGAAATTTTGGGATTGCAATAACCATAATGATATCGTTATGTAACAGCCATCGTTTCGGGGACTCTGATGACAGTGAAGAGCCAGAAAATGGTGACTTTGCATCTCTGAGGTACCTTCCAACTCGCCTGGTATATCAGTTGAAGCCTCAAGCCCAAGCCAATTGCACTGGCAAAGTAAGTAATAATCTCTTAACATTGAAATAACTAAATCATAATATTAATATTAGAGATATGGTTAACATTCTTAGTGCTAAAGACATTCCCCTCTCTTTGTATCTATTTCTCCAGCTCCACCATCTCGCCGAGTGCCAGGCAGCCGAGTCACTACCCCTCAACCTGGAGAAAACTGTTAAGGTAAAGACTGATCTCTGAAATAATATTGAATACAGTGACCCCATCTATATTAACACAGCAGTAGTCACTCCATTTCAGATCAACAGATTGCATCTGCATTACCATCTCAGATTTTCTGCATACTTTATCCATTACTTTCAAAATCTCATGCAAATATTTTGTCAGTCAGTCATCTGCATTCATGCAATATTGCCTGAAAAGTTCATTCATTATTAACAGATTGTATTGAAACACATTGATTTCAATGTCAATCCATTCATGGAGTTGATATAGATAGTGCATACCAAAATATTGAAACATACAAATTCATGTCCAGCATGACCAGAGATTTGTTTTTGTTTGCCATTGTTTGGCCCTGTAGCTCTCAGCCTACCATGGTTAACAGATCACAACCATTTATCTCCCTTAACACCTCACCATGGGGCAGGACCGCAACACTCTTCACCACCTCAACTCCCTGCACCTGCACCTGCATTTAACATACGGAGAGTTACTCAAGGTAGGGACTGATCTCTGAAATATTAGTGAATAGAAAGGCCCCATGTGTATTATCAGTCATGGTTAACAGATAACTACCATTTAATACAATTTTTTTCCCCCTCTCGCACACCGGCCACCTCACTATGGGCCAGGAACGACAGTCCCTCCTCAACTCCCTCCACCTCCACACCAGCCCTCAACGTGCAGCGAACAGAGGAGCTTTGTAAGTCATGTTTCTTTTTAAATTTAATCTCCTTAATACCTATCTCATATATTGTATTGTGTAAGCATACTTGGCTTTGGATGCTACATACCATAAACATAAACATATCTGTCTGTTTGATTACAGGTGCTGTGAGGAAAAACATGGTGACACGGTCTGCCACGGACACTGAGGTCACCAAACACGCAATCAGGTGTTTCAATCGGCGGGGGATCGGGCAACGAGGAGATGTGTTCCGCCTCCATCCACACAAATGGAGTAATAGGAGAAATAAGCATTAAACAATCTTTTTATTGAACTTCTTGTCATTCACCAGTTATTCATTTTCTGATATTTTAGCTGTGCATAGCGCAGTATTTCATTGAAGTTGTAGCCTATTAGATAAAATATTTCATGTCTGCACTGACCTAGTAGCCTAGAAATCTAGACGCACCCTAGCGGCGGCAAATTAATTTGCTCAGCCTGTACGTCTAGTATCGAACCATAGGAATTTCTATTGGCTTAACACCGTGGATGTTCTCCAATCACAGCGCTCTATTTCGTTAGAGAGTCTTAAGGCGGGCTTAACAGAATAACGACATCCTGCGACGGTGAACAACAAGGAAGGTGGCTATGGCGAACGAAGAGTGGTTGTTTGAATCGGCGTTGGCGTCAACTTTGGAGGAGTTGGACTTGTGCTTTTCTTTGAAAGTAGAGCAACACAATGCACTTAAGTCATTCCTTTCGAAGAAGGATGTATTTGTCGTTTTGCCAACCGGATACGGATATGGTCGTAGCGCTGGCCTATTGCATGCCTAGGCAGTTTGAAAGACAATTCTCTGCCCACCCCTTGGATTAAGCAGGTGAATGATTCGATTCCAGACTATACATTTCAATGATATAGGATGGCCCGCCAGGCTACTGACCTAGGCCTATAAAGCACTAAATTAGGTTTTGACCACAAAATGAATGTAAAGTAGCCTAGGCAATGTAGGCTACTTAACAAAAACAGAATAGCTTATAACCTGTAACTTTCCATAAATGTCCATTTTATATTTCCATTGAGTAGTGATCACGTTTGTATAGTAAATTGATGTCTTGACTTAAACCTTTTCTGTTAGGTTTATTGACAGTATTGTTAAGTTAAAAATACAAAGGCAATGCAGATTAATCGTAGGCCTATATTGCTGTAGTAGCCTAGGCTAGGCCTAGTGATAGTTTTACTTTTATCCTATAGTTGCCTAGTTTTATCCTACAGCAAGAACAGAAGGAATTTTGAAAATGAGATAAACGGGTCCAAAACGGACCCGGGCCAGATGAGCCTTTGAGTCCGTTGCGAGTCCGCGGCGGATGTATGTATCAATTTGCGGATCCCAAACGGACCCGCCGTGGAGGTAAGGTTTTAATCGCGGATGCGGAGTGGATGCAGTGCGGAGCCTTCATAGCGGATCCGTTCCTGAGCGCATCTGGACTCCAATACGGGTCCGTTTCGCGGGTCCGTTCCGGAAGCCGTCATACCACCGCGGAGTCCTTTTGCTGTGTGGGCAGTCTTGGGCTTTAACACTTTTCCAGTAACGTTTTAAGTTTCATCAATCCCATTCTCTGATCTCTGTCTTGACAAACCACTAACAGGTTACCATCTCTTAGCGTTCTGACGGAGCGAACTTCGACCTCCTATTTGCTTATAAATTGCTTCACTGACTTTTAATGGGTTTAATGCACAGGGGGTTTGAAATCGAATCACTACTTTAACCTCAGTCCTAACTCTTTTCGTTTCATCTAGTTTAGTATTTCCCTTTCTTTTCTTCGATGCTCTTTGAATTAAATTCCATTCACCTTCGTCACCTTCGCTTATAGTAGGCCTACTCTCACTATCATGCTCCCCTGACAACTCCTCCAAATCATTAGTTTCAAACTTATCCATGCTTAACAATGCATGATCACATCCCAGTCCACCAAACGCCAGTTCCAATGGGTCTGGCGGCTCTTTCGCATTCCCGGAAGCACTCATCGCTCGCTAACCGTGGTGCCGCCGTCTCCGTTCCCCAACTCCCAGCCCTTCCACATAATCAAATATATAGTGCTAATGCAATACAACAAGCCAATCAACCACAAACCAGGCACTTTCAAAAAAAGTGTAAGGAACTAGATATGCAACAGTGCAGTAGGCTATAAAAACAGCTTTGTGGGTGGATGGAAATTTCAAGCATCATGCAAGGACATATCTGGGTATCATAGCACTCCAATAGTTGCTTGTATAAATTTAAAAAAGGCCTAGCCTACAACCTAATTACACAGGTAATTAAATAATTGAACAAAAAAAAAAAACAGGCACTTTGAATAGGTTTGTAGGCTACGAGAATGATTAAAGTGGGCCTATAGGCTTACATAGCCTACAGACAGTTCCAACGAGTTCCACAAACCATTTATCAGCCTGAGTGGCCCAATTAGTCATTAGGCTAGGCCTAGGCTACATATCAACATAAGACTAGCTTGTGCTAGTTTCAATAACGTCAATGCTTTAGCTTTGCTAACCTTTCTCTCTGCCTTCCATCCATTTGTAAAACAGCAAACAACCGCGCAAATCCGTCGACTGTCAAAACTTCTGTAGTTTTCCTCGAACTTGATCGTTTGTAAGGTCATGCCATTAGACGAGGGGCCGGTTTATCCCCCTACATTTCTGTAAATAGACTTGTAGTTATCCAAATTTTGCTGCAATTTCAAAACCAGATTAATCGGGATCCGCTTACTGTACAGAGGAATATTCGGTAAGGTCTGCTGTTTATTTCGATATATGGTTTGCTATGTTTTGACCAAGGTGTTCGTGAGAAATGGGTGTGGAGATCAGGCTTGTGCAAAATTCTTGAATTTCACTTGCATTTCAATTGTGATAGCAAACAGGAAGCAGAATTGCAATTCAAATTGTGCACAACCCTGGTGGAGATGGACAAAGCGAGGTGTGCACAATGGAAATATGATTAAACGCCATGCATACTGCAAACTGTTTATCACAACACCTAGCTAATATCATTTGAAAATCAGGTTCTGCTCTTTCACATGATATCTGTGTAATTTATGTGTGATAAGTAGTCTGTGAGCAATTCAACAGAGAATAATGGGTGTGAATTTGGACACATTTTGTGTCCGTCGGCCACATGGCCAGAGTTTATGTTGTGGTGGCTGTGGCCACCCCTGGCCACCCCTTGGTGGCATCCCTGGTTTTATTACATTACTAATAATGTATGGTGTTCTTTATACAGCATCATCATCACAGCATAGTGTTCTGTAGACATCACAGTAGATCAGTCTCCCCATTCCAAATGGCTCTTGCTGAAAAATGCCGCAAATTGGTGAAGCACCTTTACACCTCAATGTCCACATTTTCTGTGACATGTTCGTGGAGGGATGCCTTCTCTGTCCTTGTGTGCCAAACCAAAACCTGTGGAATCAGGAAAACAGTTCGTAGTAATTATGATGGTCAACAGGGCCATTAACCAAGCTTTTACACACAAATTAACTAATTAATTTACAACTAATTAACTTTTACAAACGTTTAAATCCACACAATTGGTGAGGTATCACATAAATATGACAAAATACCTTTTTTTCTGAGGTGTCTTACTCTTTTCACAGATTATTAAAAGGTGTGGTACATTGTTGTGCAACAGCATTGGTAAATAAATATAAATATACATATTAAATGAAATTGTCACTTTGAACACTAACGATCTTTTAAGTTCTTCAAGAAAAGTTAAGGTTAAAATATGTTCATGGAATTCTCCCCATACCAACAACTGAAAACTTTATCTTGACTGGACAGAAGCGAACAGTGTCCGGAAATCTTACAGAGCACATATGGTCGCCATACAGTTGCATTAGTACGCTTCTCTACTCAGATTACCATCAATAATCATGTGACAACACCGGATCAAATTTGAAGTGTTGAGGATATAAATATGTGAATTACATAATAACCACCTGCTCATAAACATAAGCATAAGCATAAGCATACACGTGTGTGCAAGATGATATAAGCAAGAGGAAATATGCTGAACACAAGATACACAGTCTAGTAAGTAACCGTGGGAGAAATGGCCACAAATTAAGCACAAAACAAACACGGGAGTGTTAAGGAATATCATCATGCCAGATGAGCACATAAGGGGACGGGAAATATCCAGGTAATCATTGGATGTTAGCAAGTCAGATTGCCAGTACAAGTATTACATTTAGCAGGCTAAATAAACCCTCACACAGAGGAACAAGCAGTGCTTATAATAGAAGTGGATAGGTGTGATAAAGGCAAGCCATCAGCCTCACCTTTGTACAATTGTTTGCTCTGGGTTCGAGATACTCAAGCTTGGTGATTTTGCTCAGGAAGTCGGACTCCTGCATTCCGGCCTTGGCCCCCTTCAAATTGAAGCGAGCTTCGGGATTGGCCAGGATGAGGTTCAGATTAACTGCAAAGCCTAAGGGAGAGGAGGGGGAAAAAGGGAATAAATAAAAATGTATATATATGGGCAATTCCATGCAAAACTGTCACATCCATAACGGCAACACAATGCCATGGTATTTATGGCGTTATAGACATGACAGTTTTGCATGGAATTTCTGATACATTATATGTATATTTATATATATATATATATATATATCATTGCATAGAGGTAATCCCTCTGTCCTGGTTCCCCGAGTCAATATTTGCCAAAGTATAACATTTTATGATATCCAGATGTCAGCAAAAGAGAAAGGCTCTATTATTATATAAGGGTGGTGGTAGCATAGTGTGTAAGGAGTTAGAATTCAGTTTCCAGAAACGTTGTGGGTTCAATTTCCATCGTTGTGCCCTTCAGCAAGGCACTTAACCCTGAGTTGCTCTGGGGAGACTGACCCTTAAACTGTAATTTACATACAGTATGTTAGTCCCTTCGGATAATAGCCAAATGTATGTTAGTCCCTTTGGATAAAATGAATAGCTAAATGAATAGTTATAAGCATACTTGAATGAACCATAAAACCAGCGTGACAGATAATGACACAGTTTGTAGCCATCATGTAACTGCTAGCAGTCAGACACGTATTCACAATGAAGCACACGCTACCTGAACCCTCATGTGCACTGTACACTGACAGACTAATCGGCGGCTAATGTGATTCCCCCAAATCAGACAGCGTAATGATGTGGTTCTCAACATTGTTCCTCGGGGCAGAGCCAGCCCTATGGAAAGGTCATCTGCCAGACAAATTAGGCCTATTTTCCTGTCAAAGTTTTCTCTTTGGATTCCTTGTCAGAACCCATACTGGAACAGATTAAAACACGGGGCCTCTTGAATTTTGTCCAAAAATTCAATATGGCGGCCTTAGTCCAAAATGGCACATTTTTACACTTTTGACTATGCTATACGGACATTTTCATTAAAAACAGTGTCATTTTAGCAAAATACATCTATCAAATACAAATTTACAGAGGTTAACTCATGATTATAAAACCCTAAGTAAATTATAATATTGTCAGAGATGGAAATGATCTTAGTTACCAGTCTTTGCTATCATCTTTTTCATCCACTATTACACTTGCAAAAAAGGAATTCTATCAGAGCAAGATTGAGAGCTAACCTGACTCCGCCAGATGGATGCTTCGCATTTGCTCTGCATGTCCATCTGGGAACTTTCCGTTGGAGAACTTTTGGGAAGGGGCGAAAATACTGATTAGCTGATTGGATGAACCATCTGTCTATCACCACCTATGTTGGTTATCGACGGGCCAAATCAACCAATCAGATGAACGAAGTGTTCTTCTAATGCCTTCGTTTAACATACAATTACATTAGGTAACGTAACTAACGTTAACGGTTTTAAACTTACCATTTGCATGTGACATGACCCTCATCAACAAACCTCATCCCCACCAAGTTTTCACGGTAGGCCCAACACTTCTGAAGAAAGTATATTCCTCCATTATGGACTGGAATCGGCCGTGGAGAATGTCTGTGTCGTTCATTCCTCCCAGCTGCATGGCTGAGACTCATAGCTTCACAGCTTCCCCAGGAATACTTTCTAATTCGGATAAAACTTGCGCGATAGCTACGCTCATCTCATCTGTGGATGCTGTCATGTTGTACGTTGCGTCACACCTAAACCCGCCTCAAAACCAATGCTGATTGGCCGTTCGTTTGGTGAACTGCTCCAAATATTCTCTATCGAAAAGATGCCAGACTGATCTGCAAATGGAAAACTGAAGCTCACGAGGCTAATTGAAACTTGTTTCAACTTTCAAGTCTCTTCTCAATCCTCCACCACCACCATCAGCTACTTCACTGTCAGCAGATGACTTTGCAACATTTTAAACTGAAAAAGTTGCTAAAATAAGTGCTCAGTTTAATGAGCCTATAAGGAGAGTTTTGCATGTGTGGCATCGTTGGACTCTTTCTCTCCTCTTAATGAAGAAAAGGTTCCTCTACTGCTTCAGCAAAGTCATCAAACAACATGCCCTTTGGATTTTGTCCCATCTATTCTTTTGCAGTCTATCGCACCTGCTGTTTTGCCGGCAGTCATGCATGTGTTCAATACTTCACTCAGTTCTGGAATAGTTCCTTCTTCTTTTAAACAGGCATGCATGGGTTACACCTTTGCTAAAGAAACTACAGTTCATCCAACTGATGTGAAGAACTACAGACCTGTCTTCCTTTCTTATTGGCTTTGGAGAAAGTGGTCGTTAAGCAAGTCTGTGACTTCCTATATCAGAACAACCTGCTAGACCAGGGATGCCGTGGACCATTAAATTGAAATGTATTGCGTATTTGTGCAAAATTAACATTCTATTAAAAAAAAAAAAAACAAACACTAGTCTTTACTGTACGTACATACCGCCGCCGACTTGAGCTTCCAAAGATTCAGGAAGTCATTCATTTTCAATGGAAGCCGGTTTCTCTCAGCTGCAAGAAGCGGCAAATCCGTCGGCATCGCATTTTGGGCGTCTTGAGCGACTTGAGCGTCAAGGAGAAAGTTGAAAGTAAGTCAACTTTATGGTAATGAGCTATGACGCGGTTCAGCAACCAACGACCAGCAACCAATCGGAATAGATGGCCTTTAAATAAAGTAGTAAGATAGAACATGATCGAACGTAAAATGCTGCCTCGTCAGAGCGGCCAAAGTGTCCAAAGCTTCCCTGTACTTTTTTGATAAGCGTCTCTGACAGGGCGACCCGAGCATCTTTGGAAGCTCAAGTCGGCGCCGGTGTGTACGTACAGTTATAGTGTGCTTATCTTTGCACTGTGTTTACAGTGCTTGAATTAATATCATCAAATGCATCCATTTGGCTGTTTTAAGGAGTAGAAATATACAGTCTATCTGAAACAATCAAAATCTTTGAAGAAAAGCATATATGGAGCAATTTTATGTCTTGGAATAAAGTTATTTGCATCAATATGAATTAATAATTTATATTAGGGCTGTCAATCGATTAAAAAAAATAATCTAATGAATTGCATACTCTGTGATTAATTAATCTAAATTAATCGCATATATATTTTTTGCTGTGAAAGTATTTTAAATATTTAAATTCTAATGAATCATTGAATAATCAGCATTAGTGACATTAAAGTTCAAAAACTCAAAAACGTATTATTATTTTCACTGTTCAAATAATTGCCATAATAATCTATGATATGACCTAATATGCTAAGGAAATAAATTCAAAAGTGCTTCGGGAAGAAGTTTTTTTTTCACATACAAGGCATTTCATTGCAGAGGACTTCATTTTCAACACCATCAGGACGTTTTTTAAAAGTAAATGTTCCAATCAATGATCCAGGCAGCACGTTTTCTTCTCTCTCCTTCATATTACAGTCTAAATTTTACTGACTAGAACGGCTCGGGGTCAAAGGTCATACGGAATCGATTAATCTGCACTCATTTTTTTAATCAGTTATTGTTTCTCAAATTAATTAATCAAAATTAATCGGTTATTTTGACAGCCCTAATTTATATAGAACACAACATGCCCTTATGGGACAAATTGACACATTCTTTAGAAAAATCTTTTTTTTTCTCCAGGAATGGAGACACTTAAATGGAAACCATATTTTTAAAAACTTGTTGTGCAACACAATATCTTTCCATACATTTTAAGTTGAAGACATATTAAGGAATAATAAAATAAATATTCATACAATATCAATACACATAAGTAACAAACAAAATATTCTTACAAATAGATTTGATTGAGCAATGACCATTCAGATTAACTAGCTTCAGGCGTGCCTGCAGGTGTAGCACAGCACGTACCCTACGTACCATCAGGCTACTAACGAGAGAGAATTTCCCCTGTAGGCTATTCATAAGTTGCCCTACCATAACTTCCCAACTCTGCACAGTGTCCCATTAACTGCATGACAGTAGTCTATTTACAATGAAAGATTCCTTTCTGTAAAGTAATTGCGTTCAAAATCAACTCAACTCAACTCAACTCAACACAAAATTAGATAGGTGTGCGTACCATAGCATTCATTCCTGCAGGCGCCCCTGACTAGCTTCTCCTCAGCCTTCCTCACACTTGTCATCATCATATCACGACTATGGATCTGCACTGACAGAAGCTCAATAGCGCCCCCTACCGCCCCGTCTGAAATGCAACCAGTTTTTGAGTTGATAGAACGTTGAGACAGAAAATTCTGACCAGAGCGCGGGCCAAAAAAAATCGATGGCGGGCCAAATTTGGCCCGTGGGCCCCAAATTGGGCAGCCCTGTGCTAGACCTTATGCAGTCTGGTTTCAAGAGTGGTCATTCGCACCATCACCATGAAACTCACTCACACAGAGCACCTATCTTACCTTACTATGCACAGAGAATCCCAGGCATTGCAAGTGCCTCTTGATTAATCACCCACTATGTGGATACTGTTTTTAGAATTGATTTAGATTAAGTGTTATTTAGTATAATTTGTATTTTAGTATATTCTTTATCTTCTACTGTCCTTATTGCTTAGTTGTGTTTTTTATATTATATACTTTTAATTTATATAACTTTTAATTTATATAACTTTTTTCTGCTGTTAGTGAATGTGTGTGTGATGCCTGTATGCTACTGAGACCTTGAATTTCCCCTGGGGATCAATAAAGTATCTATCTATCTATCTATCTTGAATTTCCCCTGGGGATCAATAAAGTATCTATCTATCTATCTATCTATCTATCTATCCTATCTGTCATTCTACTGAAACTGCTCTACTGTGTGTGACTGAAGCATTAAGAGTAGGTAAGTCCTCTGCTTAGTCATCTGTATTAATTCTACTAGACTTATCTGCAGCCTTTGGTAAACGAGCATCCTGTGAGGTAGGATTCAAACCAGGAGAGAGCAGAGCCCATGATTCCCATGTTCGAGAGTATAGAAAGAAGGATGCGGTGATTAACCTTGTCAAAGGCAGCCGATAATTCAAGCAGAATGAGTACTGATGACTGAACGGTCGCCCTGGCTTCCTTTGGGGCTTCTGTTACAGACAGCAGAGCTGTTTCGGTAGAGTGCCCGCTTTTGAACCCAGATTGATTTGGACCCAGAAGGTTGTTCTGTGAAAGGAATTCAGAGACCTGTTTGGAGACTGCTCGTTCAATACTTTTGGATAGGAAAGGTAGGAGTGAGAGAGGCAGTTCTCAACTTGAGCAGGATCGAGAGAGAAGTTTTCTTAAGTAACATTGTTACCCGGACCGTTTTGAACGTTGTTGGAATGGTGCCAGAGGTTAGCGAAGCATTGATGACGTGTGATAGCTGGTGTGATGGTCAGGCGGATGGACTGAAGTGGGCTCGTAGGTATAGGGTCCAACAAGCATGTGGTAGGATGGCTACATGTCAGGAATCTAGATATCTCACTCACGGAGAGAGACACGAATGCTGAAAAAGATGTTCCAGCCAGGGGCGGAGCCAGAGGGATGGCTCTGGGTGGCACAGGCCACCCTTCAGATTCGATTACCCACCCCAGGTGCCACCCCCAAATCCTAGTCTACGATTGGCCATTAACCCTTAGAACCCGATTGACGCAAAGTGCGTCAAAAAACACACCCTTTCTTCTCTGTTACATTGCTCAAGTGGGGCTTTCCAAAGAGACTACACACTTGTCTATACGATCAAGTATGAAAATTAAAAAAAATCATGAAATTAAATCAAATTGCATCATATTTACAGTCTATACTTCTCTGCGTTCACCTGCGCACCCATTACTCTCGTTTGAATTACTCACGGACCCCTGATCGGATAGATATGCCACGCATGTCAGATGAAAGAGGAGACTTAGACCTATCATTTGATACCAAGTACATCCTTCTGTGTTATAAAACAGACGAGGTGACAGCAAAATAATAACTTCATATAGCTGGACTTACCCCACGTTTTTGTCTGTTCTTGTGGCAAAGCATGTTTATAATCCAACGCTATTGTGTGTTTCTCTATGGCAAAGCATGTTCATAATCCGGTTTTGAGATCCTAGCAAATTCCTGCATGGCATCCAATTCAAGGCTCACATTGCATCCCAGTTTGTTCAACAAAGAAACACCTTTTTTGCCTTTACTTTGTTCATGGCAATGCAGTAAAAAGTAGAGAATCATTATGAGTGCATACACCATAGGCATGCAGGCTAACACGCAACCTCGGGTCAAGTCAGGTCAGATCAGTTCGTGTCACAGATATGGAGCGCAGAAAGGTAATTTTTCATCACTAAATAAAAAATGGCATTTATTTCGGGGCGGTGGTAGTGTAGTGGTTAAGGAGCTGGGCTGGCGTGCAGTAGCCTGAAAGTTGTCGGTTCAATTCCCCCCCCACCGTTGTGCCCTTGAGCAAGGCACTTAACCCCAAGTTGCTCCGGGGACAATGTGATCCCTTGTAATATAGCTGACATATGTAAGTCACTTTGGTCAAGAAGTGTCTGCTAAATGTAATGTAATGTAATTTCCGTAAATCACACACCACATATTTCTGTAAATTGCTCAGCCCCAGAGTATCCCTCCAACATGGCAATTATATTGCCCAATTCAGGACAGTCTGCCCTACACACACATTAAATGCATGTAGAGCAATGAGCTTGCTGTGTTTAGATACATGTCGAAATATAAGAATTTTTATTTTTTATATTTTAATTCTTTAAAAATCAAAATAAAAACAATGCTAGTACTAATACTTGAAATGTATTAGTGACCAGAATAAATCCTTATGAATAAAGGTATAGTAAAAATGCCCTAAAAACAGCTTAGGGTTCTAAGGGTTAACATGGTCTAAGGCGGGACCTTTCTTGATGCATTTGCAGCAGTTTGAAGTGTCAGACAATAGAAATGTAAGTGGCAAACACACTTGTCTTTATTGACCTACAGGCTACTGCTTGTGCTAACACGCAAAGATATCTATTTACCTATTGCATCTGCCAGTACATTTGCTAGGTCATTAAGTGTTAACTGTAACTGCTTTTGTTTTCACTCTTCCGAACGTTTACAATGTCAAAATGCAGCAACAGCATATTACATGCAAGTGTAACCCGCGTTGTGTTGAACCTGCACACGCCCGGACTCGAACCCGCGAACAGCAGCACCTCGGATCGGGAGGCTAGCGCGCTAACAATTGAGCCAATAGCCCAGGCTAATGGCTCGCATGCCAGCAGCACTCTTGAGGCATCGGGGAGTGAGGTTTACCAACGTTCCACAAGCACAGCTAAGCTAGCTGGCATCCGTTACACAAGGATGATACTTTTTGGGTCCTTTCAATCTCCACTATGCAGCAGATCTAATTTGAACGTTATTGTTATGATACTCCATTTAATTAGAACGTTATTGTTATAGCCAGAGATTATAATTAAGGTGTGCCTATGAGAACCGACTGAAAGTGAGGAGAGACGTGACAGTTGGGATGCAAATGACATGAAAATATAAATTGTGCCTATTGTGCTTTAAAAATTAACGTGATCGCGTAATGACAATCAAAAACCGCACATGAAAACAGGATATGGCTACTCGCAAAAATAATTCACTTTCAGGCTGCACCATGATTCATTTCCAAACTTAAATGAAGATCTAAGTAGGAAAAAATAAGCCATAAACTATTTTAAGGCAGAATACAAATTCAGTTCCTATTTTAGAGATGGGTTTTATAGACCTATAAGTCAATTCAACACGTGAACTGCTTTGTTTATTGATTATCAAAGACTGTGTAACCGATTGGCCAAAGTAAGTTATTAATGTTTGGGAAAATATCCTTTGGACAGACATCAAGAACCTCGATCATCAGTGAGGGACAGGAGTAACCAGCACTTACTTTCACTCTTAATTTGCTGTGCAAACAGTCAGATCAGACTCCAAAGGCGAGTCCATAATGCGCGCAAGCTGCGTTTTGACGGGTGCAATGTGAGGCTACTGTGCAAGACGGTGTCTTCACAGAGTGAACAAACAAACACTCAACCATGCATGTAGCCTAATGAGTGTCCAAGGTAAGCTATTCATGTTTTGCTTGTTATGATAAGCTATTATTGGATCAATAAAGTATCTATCTATCTATCTCTATCTTATGGTTGTTTTTTGTTGACACTACAGCAGGTTAGAATGTCAAGAACAGACAAGCATAGCCGTGAAAGCCGAAAATATTTCAGGTGTGCCAGACCGACGATTGGATGTCACAGGCACACCCAATTCATTTTAGTTTAGTTGCAAACAGAAAATGTCTAGCTAGCATCATGTCATTACATGCTTCCATTTCCAAAGCAATGGAGGCTGTTTATACCAACTTGATATTATGCATATCATTGTTAATATTGTGCTATAAATGTGGCACAAACAATGCTAGAGTTTGTGGATTAGCCACAGTCTATGGGCCCTATCATGACATTCTAAAGTGCATCGTCACTCGTCAAAAGTCTATTCAAATTTAGTAGGATGTCCAGTTCACATTGGGAGGGGTTTCGCTATCAAAAGTGGAGCGCATGGCGTAACAAGGTGTTCCTAGGTCTTTTAATCAGTCATATGGGTGTGTTTGGGGCGTAACATAATTTTAAACCAATGAGAATGACATCTGTCATTCCCTTTAACGGCGCAACGCGCAATATGTAAAATAAATGCATCGGTATTTTGGCATTCAAAGGCGCATTTGAAGGAGGCTGCTTGCGAGACCGTATAGAATAGTCATTCTTATATCATGCTTTACTAAAACCTAGCATAGCCTTCACGCATATGCACTCGTCTATTTGAACTCATTGGCAAAGTGAAACTAACTTCACCAAGGAGTCAGTCAACGACAAGACAGTTATATGCAGTTACTTTCACTATTGACTGACAATGGGTTACCACCGAAAACATAGGCTGGAAAAAGCAACACTTACCCTAATATTGCTCAAATGACTGAATAAAACAACATTTATCCTGCAGAGGAGTTGCTTATATCTCGTGACAGTGCGTCTTCAGCTGTGCTCCATACGTGTCTCTCGCCTCTCCCCTAATCACTTTTAACCGTCATTACCAATTTGCAAATGATGGTGAATAACTACTCATTATGAGATGTACAGTATTTCGTAATATATTTGTTCTAATTATGTTTCCCATTGTAATCGTGCAATTTGTAATGCTTTGCATGGACGTGCGCTGGTGTGCGTTCATGAATGATAGAAGGATGGTGCGTGCACCTGCCAATATGACTGGTGACATGCGCTCTTAAAATAGCATATGAACAACTCGCCATTGACTTCTGACCAGGTTTAGGTGGTGTATGATAGCGATTTTTAGGCTAGGACCCTCCCTAGGTTGTTAATTGCCACACCCCTGGGCGCAATGCTTAAAAAATAAACGTGCAAAATACCGAATTCAACTTTGCGCGGGTGAATAACGAGTATTACGCCATGCGCTGGTGACCCAAAATACAGCCCTATATGTGAATGGAGCTGGCAAAAGATTGTTATGTAGACTCAAGAAACTGATCATTAATCATCCAATCGGAAGACATATGGAACCGTTTATGTGTGGTTGCCCTGCAACAAGTTACTCCACGTGAAAATTTAATTAACTAGATAAAATATGACTGCCGCCCAGTCCAGCACATGTTTTCCACAAAAATAAGTCACGCTGAAAGGCATATATGATTCTAACTGTCTCACTGAATTGCATTATGCACACTCAATTCTCACTGGTATCTGCTAGACAACAAGTACCAAAACATGATTAGTTCATAGATTTCACATGTAATATACATTTTATACAACTCCACCCCCATCTTGCCTGTTCATAATTCTGAGAAATTCTTGAATTGTGTGCATGTGTGCGTGTACATGTTTATGTTTATGTGTGTGTGGGTGGGTGTGTGTGCGTGCATGTGTGTGTTTGCCTGTTTATGTGCCTGTGTGTGTGCATGTGCATGCATGCGTATATATGTCTACTGTGTGAGTATGTGTCATACGTAGGATTACTGTGAATGTATGTGTGTGCGTGTGTATCTGTTTATGCACATGTGTGCATATGGAATGGGTTTACATGACCCCTGGAGGCAAACATACGCAAAAAATTAGTCATCCTAGGCCCTACAGTTATCAAGATATTCACAGAAAACTTTGTCTGCCCTACCCTCCTTTCGGGGGGTCCAGTCCAGCAGGGGGGCTACAGATCAAAACGAAAAGCGATGGTTCCATGCTATCCATGTGGGGTTACATGCCCACCAAGTTTCGTGTACCCCGGTCTTTCAGTGTCCCGGGAATCCTTGTTGGTGTACGGTCACTAAATGTACACATAAATTATTTTATTGTAAGGCCCCCCATGAACGAAAGTCCACAAAACTTGGCATGCATTCGGAGGGTGTCGTAATGATCCTACACTTTCAATTTCGTGCAGTTTTGACCATGTCAGCCAGAGATATTGTGATGAAAACACCTAATGTTTTGCTTTTTAATTTTTAACTAGGTGACGCTATACATGAAATAAGTGGTAATGGGATAGGTTGACATGCCCCCTTAAGACCAACATACAAAAAAAAGGTGGACCTCCTAGGCCCTACGGTTCTCGAGATATTCACAGAAAACTGTCTCCGGCCACCTACAGGCCAGTTGGTGTATAGTAACATAAATTAATTTATTGTGTGGCCCCCATGAACGGAATTCCACGAAACTTGGCGTGCATTCAGAGGGTGTCATATTGATCCTACACTTCCAATTTCGTGCAGTTTTGACTACCGGTATGTTAGGTCACAGATACCTGCGATTACAACACCTCATTTTTACTTTTTTGTGTTTAACTAGGTGGTGCTATACATGAAATGAGTGGTTATGGAATGGGTTGACATGGCCCTTTGAGATCAACATACAAAAAAATGGTCCTCCTAAACCCTACGGTTCTCGAGATATTCACAGAAAACTGTGTCTGCCCTACCCTCCTTTCGGGGGGTCCAGTCCAGCGGGGGGGGGGCTACAGATCAAAACGAAAACAGGAGGTTCCATGCTATCCATGTGGGGTTACATGCCCACCAAGTTTCGTGTACCCCGGTCTTACAGTGTCCCGGGAATCCTTGACGGAAATTTGGACATGCGAAAAAGAAAGAAAAACAAAATCTGACTAAACCTGTATGACCGCCACTTCGCTGCGCGGCGGTCATAATAATTTGCCCAGATTTGTTGTGATCATAATATTGAGATTCAGGAAGATCAAATTGCTCACATACACAACACACTCCTTCATACCAATCTCAAGTTTCTTGAGAACTTTAAAGAAAATAAACAAATAGACAAAAAAGCAGGTCAAAATATTTTAATAGCTACAAAAATAGATGGCCATAGATATAAGTTATTGTGGGGGAGTATATTTGTATATCTTCATTTAATAGAATAGAATAAAATGGATTATATTTCAATGTCCCCATGATGGAATTGGTTTTAGCACAGCATAGCCCAGTGACAGACAACTTTGATAATTAACTTTAATATGTTTGTATTACATTTTATTTGAGTACAAAGAAATTTTATGTGAGAGTAAGATATTTGTGTTTTTTTGTCCTTCAATTTATGAGCATAGTGTTTGCATCTGGTTTCCCTAATGTATTTGTGCTAATTTCACATCTTGAGCCTGTTTCTGTTTATCTGGATATTTTGGCTCATGCCACCCTTGAATTAATCAGTGCCTCACTAGTGCCACCCTTGTTAAAAATGTCTAGAATCGCCACTGGTTCCAGCAACCACCAGAGGTTGCAATATCTCAGTACAATATCTGAGTCTGTCGCATCTTGTGGGCATGTAGAGAATTGACTGCTGATTGCCGCCACTTTGTTTGTTAAAAAAGAGGCAAGGGTATCCGCAGGAAGGCTGGATGGAGGAGCAGGGGCTCCGCTAGGGTTGTATTCCATAGTACGCACCATATGTGGCACGTGGTTACGTGGGCTTATAGGGGTGTTTCACAATTTTTAAAAGTTCTGGGATGAGGGAGATTTCCCTCCCGGGATTTTTTTTTTAATTCTGGTTGGTAAACACACTATTTTAAGGAAGTTTTGAAAGGACAGAAACACCTTTACAAAGCAAGCGGCTCTGACTCAAATTAGGTGAACATACCTTATGCGCATTATAACTGCCCAACCCGCGAAAAAGGGAAAGAAAAGAAAAAATAAACCAACGAGTTTATGTCACGATTGATAGAGAAAAACACAGTTATAGTAACTTAATAACCAGGGTCGGACTGGGAACAAAATTCGGCCCTGGCAATTTTCTCCTGGACCGGCCCACTATTGGACCGACGACCCCCCACCCCCCCCCCCACACACACACAAGCCCACCCATAAATAGCAAACACACAGTATCATGCTGTAGCAACACTTCATAAAATGAACCCAAACATTTAGATTTGGACCTATAGGTTATTATATAATCAGTATAGTAATTTCTGTCAACTATGACGATCTCCATGCATGTTCAGTAGCCTATATTTTTCATTTAGTCAAGCAGTGACATGTGGTTTAATCAGTGTTGGGCAAGTTACTTCAAAATCGTAATATATTATGTATTACTTATTACTGTCATTTCAAAGTAATTCATTACATTATAATATTACTGTCTCTGAATTGTAAGGCATTACACTACTATTGTATTACTTTTAAGTTACTTTTACCAAAATATCTAGAAATATGGATTTGGAATTCTAAATGCAGTTTATTATGCTCAATGCAGCTCATTGCACTTCTAATGGAGGGTGATGTAGTACAACATAATGACTGAGCTAGGCTTAAGGCTACAGTAGAATGCAATAGGTGCAGTGATGGCTCATGATGCAATACAAGGAACAATCATAGCCAGAATTTTGTTTAAAGAAGACAAAAGGTCAAAGTCTGGTCAATTGTGATAGAAATGCTGTAACTTTAGGCTTAGGCCTACTCATTAAAATCAACAGAGAGCCCACTACCTGTATATTGTAACCCAAAACTTAAAGACATGTCAAGATAGGCTACACAGTGCAGCTACTGGCCATTTTGGTGCCCTAACTGGTGAAATACAGTATTAACCTAAGTATGTCATCATATGGCCAACTATAAAGATGTAATCTGCCTGTTCCCAGGGATGGGTAGTATTTCTGAAACATGTAATATGTGTTTCAAATGCAAAATAGTATTTTGTCATTTGTATTTTATTGGGTTGAAGGAAATGGCTCTGTATTTTGTATCAAAATACTTTATTGGTGTGTATTTTTGTATTTTAAAAATACTGCAAAATACTAAATGTGAAAAACACAAAAAAAGTAGATACTACACACAGGTGTAATGAATAATTGGTAATTAGGCAACAATGGTTTATGCTTATCGCAATCAGCTAATGTGAGAACAGCTGTGTTCAACAACACTTACAGCTTTTCAGTGACGGCTATTGCTGAAGCATCAGCCCTGGTCTGAAGCACTGGTGTGAAGTGGTACGCAAGTAAAGATGAGCAAGTTGACCTGTGCAAGTTCACATAAGGACACTGACAAAGGCAACCATGTCCCATTGTCTCCATGCCAATCTTTAACAGAAAAATGTCAGATATCTCAACCACAATGACATCAATAGATGGTACGGTGTTGAGTGTGTTTGAATTCCCTTCCTTGTAGCATACTTTTCTGCATTCCACAGTGGGGAGAAGTTCACCTTGTTTAATTAAATAACAATTCTATTTCCGTATTAGCTGCATACTTGAGGTTGGAGATATTAAGGCACGTCAAGTCTCTCACATACTGGAACTTCAAGATACATAGCCGTATGATTTTCTTATTCAGTTCTGCACTGGACTTGAATTACGAATTTTGGCACAGATACACAATTATGATTTTGGCCTATTGATTATAATGTGGTTAACTTCTCCTGCTTCTCAAACTAATATCTCTTATGTGACTCCATCTGCTCTATTATTTCTCCTAAGGAGAAACAAGTTGTAAGTGAGACTAACATATAAGAGATCTCCTGTATTTCTCCTGCTTCTCAAACTAATATCTCTTATGTGACTCCTACTTGTCTTATTGCTATGTGTCTCATCTTTTGCTTGTTTTTGCAACTGCACAGTGACAAAAGTAATACTTAAATGATCCTTAAAAGAGAATCACCATTTTGCCTCCTTAGCAACAGAAGGGATACAAATGAGAAGCAAAAGTTTCCTCTGGGAAGAGTGTTCTGTGTTCCTGTGATAGTTTTGGGTCTTTCAAGAAGGGTCTAAAGACACATCTGTTCACCATACACTTGGTTAATCTTATGTGTTATGGTTTGTATATTATAGTATTTGTTTATCTTCATTAGGCTATTGATCATTGATATTGCATTGGCATTATTGTTTATTATTGCTATTCTCTTTAATGTAGTTTAACATTTTAACATTTTAAAACTGTTCACTGTTAATGTTAACTATTGTATTGTTTTTATTTGTGAGTTGCTTTGGGCAAAAACGTCAGCAAAATCCCATAATCATATTGAATATTGAGATTGCACGTCCATCTGAGTCATCACCAGAGTCACAATATCGGTGTTCTCTTATATAGACAGGTCATCTGCCAGAAAAATTAGGCCTATTTTTTTGTCAAAGTTTTTTCTTTGGATTCCTTGTCAGAGCCCCGTTTTTGAACATTTAGTTTATCTAATGACAATGACATAGAAAACATAATTGCATCCACATATCCTTAAAGAAAGAACACAGTGAAGCAATAGAAAACGCCATTCTAGGTTTGGTTGTTTAGAACAGAAAATCTGGTTGCCCATCTTAAAGGACAATTGCAGATATCTGTAATTCAGTTTTGACCAAAGATTCTAGATTGCTACGTTCTAGAATCTTTGGTTTTGACTAGGCAGAATGAGAGATATCGCAAACGTCATTATGACTAGTGCAAATTATTGTGCATGACGCTGTTCTATTTTAGATATCCATAAATATGTAATTTCCTTTCCCCGCCATAATCAATCAATTGTGGATATTTGAAATGACAATTATGGATAGGAAGAATGTAGTTGCAACTTGCGGATATCTGAAATGTTTGTTTTGACTAGGCAAAACTGAATTACAGATATCTGCAACATATATCCAGTCTAGCTGTTAAATGTTAAAATGGCTTGCCATAGCACTTGCCTGCCATGTCTGTACAGAATCTCCTTCCAGGGTATCTCGTGTACCAGCCCACTACTCTCCCGTCACGCACCAACGGCCGCTCGTACCGACGGGAGCCTATCAGCCCCACTGGCCACACCGACACCTGCTTTGTGTAACGCATCTGGAGAGGAAAACGAAAAAGGTGGGGTGTTGTGTGAGCTTATTAGACGTTTTATACACAGTTTAAAACCAATGCAGTGTGACTTATGCACAAGTTGTCAAAAATCCCCAAATCAGATAATGGAGTTCCAAATCTGCTTGCAAATTTAACAATGACTAGTTCAGTACGATACAATGTAGACAATTTAATGTGGGGTTGGCAATTAGCCTAAGCCTTGATCCCGATATAGAAGTGTGAACACGAACCTCCTCGAAGACCTCCAGGTCGTATGTGTTGTCATCATCTCCGAAGTACACCACACCAGAGTCAAGGGGTCCCCTGTTCCGCCGAAGCCAGTCCAAGCCGAGGTTTCTCTGTTCGCTCCCTCTGGCCACGCATCCTGACTTGCAATAATCAGGTTTGGGGACATTCAGATGAGTGTACGATATCCGCAAATTTAATAAGAACTTAGCCACCAGGGGCGACTTAAAGTCGGCGTCCTCTACGACGATCCAGTAAAGGTTCGGGACCTGGCGCAAGGTGTTGCCCAGTTGGGTCAGGTCGGCCTTTTGCGTTGGTCTCGTGTGAGTTGGGGTGATGACGTAGATCACAGGTATGTCCAGCGGTGTCTCCTTAACAGACAAGTGAAGCATCACCGCCATGATGAGACCGCAAGCCAGGAGGATGCAGATGGAACGTCGCATGGCAAACTTTGTCATTGTAACTACCAATGTGATGACCAGCGTCTTGGATGAAACCAAATTTTAATAGAACAGTTCCAAGTAAGTCCTTTTCACCTCTCTTTTGTTTGTCTTGGTTAATCTCTCCCCGGCTCATTCTCTGCTTCTGATCACAAGAGTGAGTTTGTGTCCACGTATCATCCACATGTCAGTGTCAGCAGCGACATTGTCCTTGCAAGATAAAAAGCAGGGGCGGAGCCAGAGGGGTGGCTCTGGTTGGCACAGGCCACCCTTCAGATACGATTGGCCACCCCAGGTGCCACCCCCAAATCCTAGTCTACGATTGGCCATTAACCCGTAGAACCCGATTGGCGCAAAGTGCGTCAAAAAAAACACCCTTTCTTCTCTGTTACATTGCTCCGGAACTGTTCATTGCAGCAAGATGAATTGCATTGAACTGCACCTGTATTGCATGACAGAGCAGAAGTGGGGCTTTCCAAAGAGACTACACACTTGTCTGTACGATCAAGTATGAAAATAAAAAACCTGCGCACCCATTACTCTTGTTTGAATTACTCGCGGACCTGTGATCGGATAGATATGCCACGCATGTCAGATGAAAGAGGAGTGAAGGAGAAATTTTGGATTACTAAACATTTTTTTTTAATATTCTGTATATGCTTTCTATACATTCAATACTGTGCATCAACTTTGCTTTGTCTGTCATTTGCTCTCTCCATGTCATGATTTTCTAATAAAGGTCATGCGACCCCCTTTGTCACGAGTTAAGGGTATTCTGCCTGAGGCAGTAATATTAGGAATATCCCGACAGGAACTAGACTATGGCAAGAGAATGCTGAAGGATGTATATGTATTGTATTGACCAATTATCTACTTACTTGGAGTAGCCACATGACTTGCGTATGGCGCATGTATCACATGCTATGTCCAAGAAGTGTATATGTATTGTTGTATTTCTGCATGTATGAGGATTTTTTGGAAAAGACCATTGTACTCATGTGATTTGTATTACCAATGTAATTAACATGTATAAGATGGGGCTTCGCCCTAGAGAACTTTGAGTAGTGTTACTGGAACATGCTGTTGCTAGTGACCTGCTCCCGGTATCGTGAATAAACCTGCAGTGGTTCCTCACACCTGAGTGTTGCCTGGATATTTTTGACCACAGGAGACTCAGACCTATCATTTGATACCAAGTACATCCTTCTGGGTTATAAAACAGACGAAGTGACAGCAAAATAATAACTTCATATAGCTGGACTTACCCCACGTTTTTGTCTGTTCTTGTGGCAAAGCATGTTCATAATCCGGTTTTGAGATCCTAGCAAATTCCTGCATGGCATCCAATTCAAGGCTCACATTGCATCCCAATTTGTTCAAGAAAGAAACACCTTTTTTGCCTTTACTTTGTTCATGGCAATGCAGTAAAAAGTTGAGAATCATTATGAGTGCATACACCATAGGCACGCAGGCTAACACGCAACCTCGGGTCAAGTCAGGTCAGATCTGTTTGTGTCACAGATATGGATCTCAGAAAGGTCATTTTTCATCACTAAATAAAAAATGGCATTTATTTACGTAAATCACACACCACATATTTCTGTAAATTGCCCAGCCCCAGAGTATCCCTCCAACATGGCAATTATATTGCCCGATTCAGGACAGTCTGCCCTACACACACATTCAATGCATGTAGAGCTATGATCTTGCTGTGTTGAGATACATGTTGAAATATAAGAATTTTTATGTTTTATATTTTAATTCTTTAAAAATTAAAATAAAATCAATGCTTGTACTAATACGAATGGGGGACAGGAGTAACCAGCACTTACTTTCACTCTTAATTTGCTGTGCAAACAGTCAGATCAGACTCGGCGAGTCCATAATGCGCGCAAGCTGCGTTTTGACGGGTGCAATGTGAGGCTACTGTGCAAGACGGCGGGTCAGTCTTTCCAGACTTTATGCCAACTCTCTTTCACTTAAAGTCGGCGTCCTCTACGACGATCCAGTGAAGGTTCGGGACCTGTCGCAAGGTCTTGCCCAGTTGGGTCAGGTCGGCCTTTTGCGTTGGTCTCGTATGAGTTGGGGTGATGACGTAGATCACAGGTATGTCCGGCGGTGTCTTCTTGACAGACAAGTGAAGCATCACCGCCATGATGAGACCCCAAGCCAGGAGAATGCAGATGTAACGTCGCGTGGCAAACTTTGTCATTCTAAACTAGTCTACTAATGTGATGACCAGCGTCTTGGATGAAACCAAATTTTAACAGAACAGTTTCAAGTAAGTCCTTTTCACCTCTCTTTTGTTAGTCTTGGTTAATCTCTCCCCGGCTCATTCTCTGCTTCTGATCACAAGAGTGAGTTTGTGTCCACGTATATCATCCACATGTCAGTGCAGAGGCGATTCTAGAGTCTGTGGGGGCCCCAAGCAAAAATTCCAAGGGGGCCCTACCGACAAGTTAACCATTATGTTATATCACCATTAGGTTTTTATGTTAAATAATAAAAATACAAAAAACGTATTATAAAAATTCTTATACTTTGAAATGTATCTCACAAAATATAATTTTGAGTGCATGGTGTATGCACTCATAATGATTCTCTACATCTTTTTACTGCATTTCCATGAACAAAGTAGAAGCAAAAAAGGGGTTTCTTTGTTAAACAAATTGGGATGCAATGTGAGCCTTGAATTGGATGCCATGCAGGAATTTGCTAGGATTTCAAAACCGGATTATGAACATGCTTTGCCACAAAAACAGATAAAAAATCGTAAACGTGGGGTAAGTCCAGCTATATGAAGTTATTATTTTGCTGTCACTTTTTATGTTTTATAACCCAGAAGGATGTCATTGATATCAGATGATAGCTCTGTGTCTCCTCTTTCATCTGACGTGCGTGGCATATCTATCCGATCACAGGTCCGCGAGTAATTCAAACGAGGGTGTGCAGCGTTGGTTTGTGTACATGACATTATTATTTTGCAGTTACTTCGTCTGTTTGCATAAGCCAAAAGTATCGATATTCATGGTACCAATGGATAGCCCTGTGTCCCCTCTTTCATCTGATATGCTTGCCATATCTATGCGATCACGGGTTTGCGAGTAATTCAAACGAGAGTAATGGGTGAGCAGGTGAACGCAGAGAAGTATAGACTGTAATATGATGCAATTTGATTTAATTTCATGATTTTCTTTTATTTTCATACTTGATCGTACAGACAAGTGCGTAGTCTTGTTGGAAAGCCCCACTTCTGCTCTGTCATGCAATAAAGTTTTATCTCGCTGCAATGAACAGTTCCGGAGCAATGTAACAAAAAAGAAAGGGTCTATTTTTTGACGCACTTTGCGTCAATCGGGTTCTAACAAATTAACGCGTATACTGGTCCTTACTGCATCGCGATTAACATGTTATGGCTGACATCCCTAATACAAACATAACGTTAACCATCTCCTTGCTTAACTAGTTGTAACTGCCGCTAGCTAGCTGAAGTTTACTGTCGTATAGATGTAGCAAACCATGTTCAATCTTTCTGCCAATTAACATTAGCCTACTATAACTTCATTGAGTAGGCTAAATGCCAAAATCCGATGTTGATCCGTCATCACTGCACCCTCGATTGACGTTTACCACAATGCCTAAATATGTGCGGATTCTTTGAACTTTTTTGAACACAGCCATATATACACAGCCATTTTGAACAGCCATAGCATAGGGCCTACATATGCACGTACTGTTTGTACAACAGGCAGGAGCACGCAAAATACATCATTCAATCTCTGGACGAAATTCTCGCTTGACCCACAGGCAAACGCGCTGAGACCAGGTCGGGGGCCCAAGCAGTTGCTTGGTTTGCCTGTTGACAAGGTGCGCCTCTGAGTGTCAGCAGTGACATTGTTCTTGCAAGATAAAAAAGCCATGAGAAACCATATGCCAGCGTAATTATTAAGATGGGGGAGGAATGTTGATAAACTAGACAATCAAGCTAGAGTCCTTGAGACGTTCATGTAGCCTGTCTGTACTGTACACTACGAAACCAACCCCTTAATTTCACTCCTTGGGCAGTTCTAGCATTATGGATGTGACAGTTGGACTCATTGGTAAACAAAATGCCTTAGAGTAGGGGCAAAATTAGTATCAGTGAATTAATTTGCATAACTTTTAACCCATTTAAACCCAGACATGCAAATATGCAAATCATGTCTTATTAGCAACCCTTTGAAATAATCAAGATTTTTTTTTTTTTTTTTTTAAGTAGAATAGTACATGAAAAAGTGAGTTTTATTACCGGTGGGATAATATGCGTATACTCAATTAAAGGTTGCTGAAATTGTTATTTTTTGTTAAAATAAGGGTATTCTGACTTTCCACACTGATATGAACACTGAGACCAATAGCAACAATAAATATGAAAAATATGTTAACATTGTTTATTTACCAGGAGCTTCGGCTCGTTAAAATAGAATGTGTGTGTCTGTGCTTGTGAGTGGGTGTCTGCATGTAGCTGTGAGAGTTAGTGTATATGGTGTGTGTGTGTGTATCTGCATGGGGTGTGATTGCGTGTGCGTGTGTGTGTATCTGTAGGTGTGTGTGTGAGAGCAGCGGGCAAAGTGCATGCCGCGTGCAATGTAAAGTCCCCTAGTGTGTATGTTTGTGTATTTGTGTCTGTGTGTGTGTGAGTGTGTATATCTCTGTGTGTGAGTGTGTATATCTGTGTGTGTGTGTGTGTGTGTGTGTGTGTGTGTGTGTGTGTGTGTGTGTGTGTGCGAGTGTGTTTATCTGTGTGTGTTTATCTGTGTGTGTGTGAGTGTGTATGAGTGTGATATCTGTGTGTGAGTGTATTTATCTGTGTGTGTGTGTATGTGTGTGTGTGTATGTCTGTGTGTGTGAGTGTGTATGTCTGTGTTGTGTGAGTGTGTATATCTGTGTGTCAGTGTATATATTTGTGTGTGTGTGTGTGTGTGTGTGTGTGTGTGTGTGTGTGTGTGTGTGTGAGTGAGTGTGTATGCAGAGATGGGAAGTAACGAAGTACAAATACTTTGTTACTGTACTCAAGTAGATTTTTCAGATATCTTTACTTTACTTTACTATTTATTTTTGTGGTGACTTTTTACTTTTACTCCTTACATTTTAACACGAATATCAGTACTTTCTACTCCTTACATTTTACAAAACTGACTCAAATAATTTCAGTCAAATAATTTCAGTGGAGTTACCGTTATTATTTTTCGTGTCATCAATAGTGGATGTGAATATACGCTGCACTTGACGCACCACTACAAGATGACTCGACAGATTTGGGCGGCATTCATTTGCGGCAAATCATTGCAGCTTGATGGCAGTAACGTTAACGTTAGCACGTAGTAGTAGGCTATGTCTCAATTCAATTTAGTCAAAAATGCCCTCCTCCTCTCCTTGCCTTTAATGCTTCCCTTCTAGCTGCATTGTAGCCTATATCCTTAGCAATAAGTAGATGCAGCATTGGGTCTTGAACAGGGATGTAGTGGAGGCTAAACACAAGTAGTTTATCCACCTCTGAAAAGAATTTGTTCACCAATTACAACTGAACATTTAAAAATCACACTGTATTATCCACTATAATATAACAGTACACTCATCAACACTCTATGAACCACTTAATGCCACTTTTATAAACATTGGACAATAACCTCCACCATCTTCAAACAAGTTCTGAATGCCTTTTCTAAAAATCTGATACCGCATGGAGCACAAAAACTCGTGATCACAAAATTCATAGTTCACCCACCTCTTATTTTACCACTACATTGCTGGTCTTGAAATATTCACAGGAATCCATAGGAATTAATTATTCATGTTGTTTTATCCAATATTAGTTGTGCAGATGTATAGTCCATCTTATACACACCCATGAAGCCAACAAAGAAAATACAAAAATAGAGACTTTTGTGTAATTATTCCATTTTGTGTAGTCATTCTATGTCAGAACCTGACATACAATCCACAATAGTCTACAAGAAACCCCAGAAATGCATACTTTTATTGTCAGTATGCATTTTGGGTAACCAAAAGTCCTATGGGGGGTTTCAACAGGGCATTACCAAACGCATGAGCATACCTTGGCTAATAATGGTCTAAAGCAGGGTCGGACTGGGAACAAAATTCGGCCCTGGCAATTTTCTCCTGGACCGGCCCACTACTGGACCGACGACCACACACACAAGCCCACCGATACCAAAATCCCCCCCTGATTCCCCCCCATAAATAACAAACACACAGTATCATGCTGTAGCAACACTTCATAAACTGAACCCAAACATTTAGATTTGGACCTATAGGTTATTATATAATCAGTATCGTAATTTCTGTCAACTATGACGATCACCATGCATGTTCAGTAGCCTGTATTTTTCATTTAGTCAAGCAGTGACATGTGGTTTAATCAGTGTTGGGCAAGTTACATCAAAATCGTAATATATTATGTATTACTTATTACTGTCATTTCAAAGTAATTCATTACATTATAATATTACTGTCTCTGAATTGTAAGGCATTACACTACTATTGTATTACTTTTAAGTTACTTTTACCAAAATATCTGGAAATATGGATTTGGAATTCTAAATGCAGTTTAGTATGCTCAATGCAGCTCATTGCACTTCTAATGGAGGGTGATGTGGCACAACATAATGACTGAGCTAGGCTTAAGGCTAACAACAGTAGAATGCAATAGGTGCAGTGATGGCTCATGATGCAATACAAGGAACAATCATAGCCAGAATTTTGTTTAAAGAAGACAAAAGGTCAAAGTCTGGTCAATTGTGATAGAAATGCTGTAACTTTAGGCTTAGGCCTACTCATTAAAATCAACAGAGAGCCCACTACCTGTATATTGTAACCCAAAACTTAAAGACATGTCAAGATAGGCTACACAGTGCAGCTACTGGCCATTTTGGTGCCCTAACTGGTGAAATACAGTATGTCATCATATGGCCAACTATAAAGATGTAATCTGCCTGTTCCCAGGGATGGGTAGTATTCCTGAAACATGTAATATGTGTTTCAAATGCAAAATAGTAATTTTGTAATTTTAAAAATACTGCAAAGTGCTATATGTGAAAAACACAAAAAAAGTAGATACTACAGACAGGTGTAATGAATAATTGGTAATTAGGCAACAATGGTTTATGTTTATCGCAATCAGCTAATGTGAGAACAGCTGTGTTCAACAACACTTACAGCTTTTCAGTGACAGCTATTGCTGAAGCATCAGCTCTGGTCTGAAGCACTGGTGTGAAGTGGTATGCAAGTAAAGATGAGCAAGTTGACCTGTGCAAGTTCACATAAGGACACTGACAAAGGCAACCATGTCCCATTGTCTCCATGCCAATCTTTAACAGAAAAATGTCAGATATCTCAACCACAATGACATCAATAGATGGTAAGGTGTTGAGTGTACCCAGATAGGTCAGTCACTTAGGCTTACCATATATCGTCACAGGTGACAAGCTAATCATCGCAAAGTTTTAGAGCGTTAGCGTTAGAGACTTGAATTTGATGCGGGCCGCCATAGGTAGCCAGTGTAGCTGGATGAGCAGCGGGGTAACATGTGCCCTTTTGGGTTGGTTGTAGACCAGGCGCGCCGCCGCATTCTGGATCATCTGAAGTGGTTTCACTGCGCAGGCTGGGAGACCTGTCAGGAGGGCATTGCAGTAGTCGAGTCGTGAGATGACTATTGCCTGAACCAGAAGTTGGGTAGCATCTTGAGTCAAGTAAGTCCTGATTTTCCGTATGATGTAGAGTGCAAAACGGCATGACCGGGCGACTGAGGCAACATGATCTGAGAAGTTTAGTTGGTTGTCAAGAACAACTCCTAGATTTCTTGCAGTCCTGGTCGGTGAAACAGACAGGGAGTCAAATTTGATGTTGATGTCGTGGTGTATGGTAGGTTTAGCTGGGATGACCAGCAGTTCAGTCTTTGAGAGGTTCAGCTGGAGGTGGTGTGCCTTCATCCATGTAGCTATGTCTGAAAGGCAATCCGAGATCCGTGCTGAAACCAGGGGGTCGTCAGGTGGAAAGGTCAGATAGAGCTGTGTGTCGTCTGCATAGCAGTGGTATGAGAAGCCGTGCGAACGGATAATCTGTCCCAAGGAGGTGGTGTAGATAGCAAAGAGGAGGGGGCCCAGCACTGAGCCCTGGGGGACCCCTGTGGTGAGATGGTGAGGTGCGGATAGCTGACCAAGCCATGATACGTTAAACGAGCGTCCTGTGAGGTAGGATTCAAACCAGGAGAGAGCAGAACCGGAGATTCCCATGTCAGCGAGTATAGAGAGAAGGATACGGTGATTAACCGTGTCAAAGGCAGCCGATAAGTCAAGCAGAATGAGTACTGATGACCGAGCGGTCGCCCTGGCTTCTTTTAAGGCTTCTGTTACAGACAGCAGAGCCATTTCGGTAGAGTGGCCGCTTTTGAACCCAGACTGATTTGGATCCAGAAGGTTGTTCTGTGAAAGGAAGTCAGAGACTTGTTTGGAGACTGCTCGTTCAATGCCTTTGGATAGGAAAGGCAGTAGTGAGACAGGGCGGTAGTTCTCGACTTGAGCAGGGTTGAGAGAAGCTTTCTTAAGTAACGGTGTTACCCGGGCCATTTTGAACGCTGTTGGAAATGTGCCGGAGGTTAGCGAGGCATTGATCACATGTGTGATAGCTGGAGCGATGGTCGGGCTGATGGACTGAAGTAGGCTCGTAGGTATAGGGTCCAGCGGGCATGTGGTAGGACGGCTGCATGTCAGGAGTCTGGACACTTCACTCTCGGAGAGAGGCGTGAATGCTGAAAAAGATGTTCCAGCAGTCCCTAGAGGTTGTAGGAGTGCGGTATCTGAGTCAGATGCGTTGAGTGGGCATGTAGAGAATTGACTGCTGATTGCCACCACTTTGTTTGTAAAAAATGAGGCGAGGGTATCTGCAGTAAGGCTGGATGGAGGAGGAGGCAGCTGAGGGTTGAGTAGCGATTTGAAGGTTGAGAAAAGTTTTCGAGTGTCTGTAGCGCTGTTGATTCAGTCATGGTAGAAAGCAGTCTTAGCAGCAGTGATGCTGGCTGAGAAGGAGGTCAGGAGTGTCTGGTAGTTTTTGAGGTCGTCAGCTAGTTTGGATTTGTGCCATTTCCTCTCCGCGGCTCTGAGTTTGGTGCGCTGCGATCGGAGGGTATCATTTAGCCATGGATGAGAATGTTTGGATCGAGCTGGCCTTGTGGTAAGAGGGCACAGCTCGTCTAGACACGAATATAATTTTGAGTGCATGGTGTATGCACTCATAATGATTCTCTACATCTTTTTACTGCATTTCCATGAACAAAGTAGAAGCAAAAAAGGGGTTTCTTTGTTAAACAAATTGGGATGCAATGTGAGCCTTGAATTGGATGCCATGCAGGAATTTGCTAGGATTTCAAAACCGGATTATGAACATGCTTTGCCACAAAAACAGATAAAAATTCGTAAACGTGGGGTAAGTCCAGCTATATGAAGTTATTATTTTGCTGTCACTTTTTATGTTTTATAACCCAGAAGGATGTCATTGATATCAGATGATAGCTCTGTGTCTCCTCTTTCATCTGACGTGCGTGGCATATCTATCCGATCACAGGTCCGCGAGTAATTGAAACGAGGGTGTGCAGCGTTGGTTTGTGTACATGACGTTATTATTTTGCAGTTACTTCGTCTGTTTGCATAAGCCAAAAGTATCGATATTCATGGCACCAATGGATAGCCCTGTGTCCCCTCTTTCATCTGATATGCTTGCCATATCTATGCGATCACGGGTTTGCGAGTAATTCAAACGAGAGTAATGGGTGAGCAGGTGAACGCAGAGAAGTATAGACTGTAATATGATGCAATTTGATTTAATTTCATGATTTTCTTTTATTTTCATACTTGATCGTACAGACAAGTGCGTAGTCTTGTTGGAAAGCCCCACTTCTGCTCTGTCATGCAATAAAGTTTTATCTCGCTGCAATGAACAGTTCCGGAGCAATGTAACAAAAAAGAAAGGGTCTATTTTTTGACGCACTTTGCGTCAATCGGGTTCTAACAAATTAACGCGTATACTGGTCCTTACTGCATCGCGATTAACATGTTATGGCTGACATCCCTAATACAAACATAACGTTAACCATCTCCTTGCTTAACTAGTTGTAACTGCCGCTAGCTAGCTGAAGTTTACTGTCGTATAGATGTAGCAAACCATGTTCAATCTTTCTGCCAATTAACATTAGCCTACTATAACTTCATTGAGTAGGCTAAATGCCAAAATCCGATGTTGATCCGTCATCACTGCACCCTCGATTGACGTTTACCACAATGCCTAAATATGTGCGGATTCTTTGAACTTTTTTGAACACAGCCATACATACACAGCCATTTTGAACAGCCATAGCATAGGGCCTACATATGCACGTACTGTTTGTACAACAGGCAGGAGCACGCAAAATACATCATTCAATCTCTGGACGAAATTCTCGCTTGACCCACAGGCAAACGCGCTGAGACCAGGTCGGGGGCCCAAGCAGTTGCTTGGTTTGCCTGTTGACAAGGTGCGCCTCTGAGTGTCAGCAGTGACATTGTTCTTGCAAGATAAAAAAGCCATGAGAAACCATATGCCAGCGTAATTATTAAGATGGGGGAGGAATGTTGATAAACTAGACAATCAAGCTAGAGTCCTTGAGACGTTCATGTAGCCTGTCTGTACTGTACACTACGAAACCAACCCCTTAATTTCACTCCTTGGGCAGTTCTAGCATTATGGATGTGACAGTTGGACTCATTGGTAAACAAAATGCCTTAGAGTAGGGGCAAAATTAGTATCAGTGAATTAATTTGCATAACTTTTAACCCATTTAAACCCAAATTTTTCCCAGACATGCAAATATGTGTATGTGTATGTGTATGTGTGTGTGTGTATGTCTCTGTGTGTGAGTGTGTATATCTGTGTTGTGTGAGTGTGTATATCTGTGTGTCAGTGTATATATTTGTGTGTGTGTGTGTGTGTGTGTGTGTGTGAGTGAGTGACAAGCTAATCATCGCAAAGTGTTGTGCTAATGCTGGGAACAGGCAGGGATGGGCAAAAATACATCAGAATGTATTTCTAAATAAAATACCTAATACCCTCATTTTTAATGTATCAAAATAAACTACAAAATACAGTAGGCCTAACCATATTACGTATGTATCAAAATAAAATACTGTATTTTTGTATTTAGATAATACTCAAAATACTTTTTTCAAGGAAGTATGGAAGCACTGCAAAAAAAGCTTTTTTTTTTATCCCAAACATTTAGCCTATTAAAACTATATAGTAAAAAACAATAACATGCAAGTTCATGTAGTGTGATCAAAATTAAGAATAATTCAAGAATTTACATTTACATTTAGTCATCTAGCTAATGCTTATCCAAATGACTGACAGAGCTTTCAATTAACTACATTATAATCAATAGGCCAAAATCATAATTGTGTATCTGTGCCAAAATTTGTAATTCAAGTCCAGTGCAGAACTGAATAAGAAAATCATACGGCTATGTATCTTGAAGTTCCAGTATGTGAGAGATTTGACGTGCCTTAATATCTCCAACCTCAAGTATGCAGCTAATACGGAAATAGAATTGTTATATAATTAAACAAGGTGAACTTCTCCCCACTGTGGAATGCAGAAAAGGATGCTACAAGGAGGGGAATTCAAACACACTCAACACCTTACCATCTATTGATGTCATTGTGGTTGAGATATCTGACATTTTTCTGTTAAAGATGGAGACAATGGGACATGGTTGCCTTTGTCGGTGTCCTTATGTGAACTTGCACAGGTCAACTTGCTCATCTTTACTTGCGTACCACTTCACACCAGTGCTTCAGACCAGGGCTGATGCTTCAGCAATAGCCGTCACTGAAAAGCTGTAAGTGTTGTTGAACACAGCTGTTCTCACATTAGCTGATTGCGATAAACATAAACCATTGTTGCCTAATTACCAATTATTCATTACACCTGTGTGTAGTATCTACTTTTTTGTGTTTTTCACATTTAGTATTTTGCAGTATTTTTAAAATACAAAAATACACACCAATAAAGTATTTTGATACAAAATACAGAGCCATTTGCTTCAACCCAATAAAATACAAATGACAAAATACTATTTTGCATTTGAAACACATATTACATGTTTCAGAAATACTACCCATCCCTGGGAACAGGCAGATTACATCTTTATAGTTGGCCATATGATGACATACTGTATTTCACCAGTTAGGGCACCAAAATGGCCAGTAGCTGCACTGTGTAGCCTATCTTGACATGTCTTTAAGTTTTGGGTTACTATATACAGGTAGTGGGCTCTCTGTTGATTTTAATGAGTAGGCCTAAGCCTAAAGTTACAGCATTTCTATCACAATTGACCAGACTTTGACCTTTTGTCTTCTTTAAACAAAATGCTGGCTATGATTGTTCCTTGTATTGCATCATGAGCCATCACTGCACCTATTGCATTCTACTGTAGCCTTAAGCCTAGCTCAGTCATTAAGTTGTACCACATCACCCTCCATTAGAAGTGCAATGAGCTGCATTGAGCATAATAAACTGCATTTAGAATTCCAAATCCATATTTCTAGATATTTTGGTAAAAGTAACTTAAAAGTAATACAATAGTAGTGTAATGCCTTACAATTCAGAGACAGTAATATTATAATGTAATGAATTACTTTGAAATGACAGTAATAAGTAATACATAATATATTACGATTTTGAAGTAACTTGCCCAACACTGATTAAACCACATGTCACTGCTTGACTAAATGAAAAATATAGGCTACTGAACATGCATGGAGATCGTCATAGTTGACAGAAATTACGATTTGTGCCAACATGTTGTAGAAACACAACCACAGCCTTTAGGCCTATTTGGTGCAAATCCTCTACATTGGTTATAGTCAGCGATTCACATTAACTGTAGGCTATCACCACAAGTGTATACTAAACGTTTTTGCCCAAGTTTGTGTGCCGTCATCACATTTTGCAAAATTAGGCTACCTTCGTTACTAACCTACCAGTTGATACTTTTTACGTGCATCGACTCGCGATTGATTGTGCATCTAATGTAACACTCGGTGGAGAGACTTCCACTTTCCAAGTTCCACTTTCACTGTCGTTGTGAGCTAAAAGGCTACTATATGGGTGAATACTTTGAATTTCCTTTTGAGTCCAAACATGAATAGATTTTTTTTAACCTGTGCTACACTTTTCCACCAAGTTGTGCGAAAATTGTAGGTACCCGGAGTTTTTTTTTGTTGACAGACAAACCGCACTACAGTAGCCTACATAGTGCAGTAAATAGAAGCTCTTCGTAGCGCGTGCAACTTACGTCTATAAAAACAATATATTTATGGAATAAAATTAGACACCTCTGATTGCTGTTTACGGTTAAACTGCGATGATGTGAACACCAGCCAGCGGAGGGCACTTATATAGCCTAGGCTACCATGCATGGACTCGTAGGCTATATTTCCCCACAAACCAAGCGGCTGCTTGGACAAATCCACTTGAGGGGTGGGGCAGGGGGGCGCGATCGTAACACACATTGAACCTGTCATGAAGAGGCCAAAATGATTGACCTGTCACCCCCCAATCCAAATGGATGCAACTGCATTTATAGGCTAAGCCTAGGTCTACATGACGGGCCGCAAATAGGCTAAATAACTTTAAAAAAAAAAAAAATCCCGGAGGTCACCGGCCTACATGTGGACCGGCCCTGTACAGTTATACAGATTACCAGTCCGAGCCTGCTTAGGCCTCCCTGTGGTTTTGATCAGCCTAATAATCTCTGAAATGTCAATTGTAAACACTAAGGTGAAATGCTTTGAAACAGACGTTTATCAGCTTTGAGGTAAAATAAAGTATCCAGTCTTGTAAATTCACATTATGTAATATCCATAATGTCACATCCATAACGCACCACTAAAGGTTTTAAAAGTAAGAAAGGGGCACAATTTGTTCATCATACTTTACATTGATATAAATCAGCTTATAAATCAGACACTTTGGACAGTCACATCAACACTGTATGTTGTCAGGACCCTGTCAGACAGGGGGGGTCAGTGACCATAGTCTGGAGTGAGACTATCGTCGATTTCATGTAATATTGATAGAGAGAGGGAGAATAACAGGCAAGTGATTGGCCTCTCTTTGTGTTATTTTTGCAGACCTACATATCAGTTGATTCTAAGGGCGCTGTTTATCGGTCTCACTTTCTGTTACGCAGCCGTGATATGACCAAGGAAAATAAGAAAATGATAGCTAACAAACACATGCCAGATGCTACACTAAAGTGTATCCCTGACTCAAGGTAACATCACATTGTTAGGTTACTTTTCTCCATTTCTTCCACTTAAATCTGAAAAGGTGTATTCAGTCGCGGAGCCACCAGGACCGGTGCCGTGCTCAACAAGAGTTTGGCGTTATCAAATGCCTTCTGGCAGACAGAAGACCACTCGAATGTAGTCTTACCCTTCAACAAGTTAGTTAGCGGAGCTACAACTGTAGAGAAGTTCGGACAGAAGTTTCTATAATACCCCACCATCCCTAGGAACTTCATCAGCTCTTGGAAGTAAAGGGTGGAAATAGGCAATGGCTTATACTTTAGGCTGGACTGGTTGTACTTGTCCCACCACATTCCCCAGATAAATTACAGTGGCCCTTGCGAACTCACACTTGGCCAAGTTTATGGTTAGATGGACGTCGGCCAACCTTTGGAATAAGGCATGGATGTGTACTACGTGGTCTTAACACGTATCGCTATAACAAACCACATCATCCAGATAAACTGCACATCCTTCCAAGGACCACCAAACACCCAAGCTCCCAAACTTGATTCATCAACCGCTGGAAGGTGGCAGGCACATTTCAAAGACCAAAACTTATAACATTGTATGAATATAACCCAGATGGAGTAATAAATGAAGAGACCTCCTGAGCACGAGCAAACAAAGGAACCTGATAATACCCTTTCAGTAGATCAAATTTACCCACAAGCCTCGCAGCCCCAACCCGCAAAGTTAGTATTATAGCCTATTTATCACAACGTTGTCAATCGCAAACACAAATTTTTTAAAACATCTTGACAGAATTACCTGTAGCTTAATTTGTGGAGGTTGAAGAGAAAGCACCTGTTTGATGAATGAGCCAGTAGTGGAGAAATAACTTTTAAGAACTAATCAGTATAGGGTAGGCTATTGGCGATTTAAACTAGGCCTATCTAGCAGACGTTTTTTCATAGGCTACAAGCAATATAGGCTTAGACAACTGTATGGCCCACGTTGTGATTTAATTTGCCCTACTTCCAACTCTTGACTGCACTGTAGCCAATTGACTGCTTGACAGTAGGTTATTATGACCGCCGCGCAGCGAAGCGGCGGTCATATAGGTTTAGTCAGATTTTTTTTTTCTTTTTTTTCTTTTTTCCTACAGCAACAATCACATAGTGAAATTTGCTGACGACACAACTCTGGTGGGTCTCATCACCAAGGGCGACGAGACCCAATACAGGTTGGAGGTCGACCATCTGACCACGTGGTGCAGGGACAACAACCTCCTGCTGAACGTCAGCAAGACCAAAGAGATTGTTGTTGACTTCCGGAGAGGTCACACCCAACACCTGCCACATTCCTGGGGGTGCACATCAGTGAAGACCTCTCCTGGACCACCAACACTGCATCACTGGCGAAGAGAGCTCAGCGCCGCCTGTACTTCCTGCGGAAACTCAGGCGAGCAAGTGCTCCACCAGCCATCATGACCACATTCTACCGAGGCACCATTGAGAGCATCCTCTCCAGCTGTATCGCTGTGTGGGGCGGAAGCTGCACTGAATACAACAGGAAAGCCCTGCAGCGCATAGTGAACACAGCTGGAAGGATTATTGGTGCTTCACTCCCCTCCCTGAAAGACATTTACACCACCCACCTCACCCGCAAGGCGACCAAAATTGTGAGTGATGCAAGTCACCCCGCTCACAATCTGTTCGATCTACTGCCCTCTGGGAAGAGGTACAGAAGCCTGCGCTCCCGCACTACCAGACTCACCAACAGCTTCATACACCAAGCTGTAAGGATGCTGAACTCTCTCCCTCCTCTCCCCCCTCCACCCTCAGCTACATAACATCCTGGACATTGGACCCACAATGGCCGCGTGCACTACTCCACTTGCACACTTGCACACTTGTACACTTTACAACTTGTTGTTGTTGTCCTGAAAACACAACACATCTGCTGCTCTTACATAACTTGCACCACTATGTCACTTTCTTTCTTACTTAGGTCAAACAGAACTACACAAGCCTTTTATTGGCCTGACTTTGCACTAGTATTTTATTGACTGTCTATGCACAATTTCAACCAAATTTTGCTGCTCTTATTTTTTTCATTATTATATGTGCCCTCTTATTTACTTACTTTTTTGTTTACTTGAATGTTATGTTTGTCTGTGGACTTAAATTGGTAAAATATGTCTTGTCTTCACCGTGGGATAGTGAGAAACGTAATTTCGATCTCTTTGTATGTCTGGAACATGTGAAGAAATTGACAATAAAGCTGACTTTGACTTTGACTTTGACTTTGACACGCAAACGGCAGACCGATGCGTTGTGTTGGTGAATAGTTATGACAGTCACATGAACAGTTTCAATGGTAGTTTTTATATTATTATCGTATAGTATTCTAAGTATTTGATTAATGAAAATGTTGTTAATGTATTTGATGAAGGTAACCCAATGTAACCGTTGTTATTTTATGGGTGTTCACTTTGAAGAATTAATTGATAACAAGATAGCCAAGTAGCCTGTGTATATGTAGCCTACACTGGAATGCATTAGGACATTGTATGGTTTACATACAATGTCATTTAATGTATAGTGTTATTTGTTGAAGCATATTGGATATATTATAAAGGTATACCACTGTCTATTTCATACTATCTAGGTAAAGTGTTTTGTATTGTATATTATATATGCCAATGCTTTCTATATTGGTCTATTGATTACATTTATTATATTAGTAATGTTTGAAACTATGGTTTATAATATCAAGAGGTATTTCAATGTTTATATTATATTATTATAGTATATTTCATAATTGTATATTTTGGAATATGTCCAGTGCCATAGTGTGTGCTAGGCCTATCTGTTATTGCTCTCTTGAATGATTTTTTACTGGAGAAATAAACGTCCAGTGCTTGAGAAAGACATCATTTCTGTATCTCCACTTCTTTTCAACCCACAGTGCTATCCAGCCTGTGGTCTTGTACCTGCCCAGATTCCCCTAGGTCTGAGGCCGGTAACACTTGGGGGCTCGTCCGGGATTCAGCATCGCAAAGCGAGGTAGACAGTCACTGCGACGGTGAGACCAGGTGTCCAAGCTTCAGGGAAGGCTGCTGTGTTGAGCGTCATCCAGAGAGCAACAGTCACCGGTGAGACGTCACGATGACTACAGCAACCCCACGGCGAATGTTGATCCTCCAGATCATCAAACAGCTTCCAGCACTGAGTTCCAGTCAATTGCAGTCAGTTGCCAGGTCAATTGAAGATGGTGGTGAAAGCACTGAGGGCCTCAGTGAGCCAGAGCTCTATGACTTAATCATCGACTACACCAGGAGCGAGAGGTTGAAGGCAATGGAAGATGAAGGCATGGCTCAACTCCTCTCCCTCCAGGACCTGCTGCAGGAACTTACATCGGCAGACTCTAGGTCTGGTGAGGTTTGTGTTTCCACCGTTCGCATGGACGGCACACTGACTCCTACACGCCGACTCTTACCTCCCGCCACAAGGGACATCCACCCACATTCATCAGTGGACATTCACACCCACCCGTCCTCCACAGACCTTCACATACACCCGTTGTTCACGGACACTCACACACATTTGTCATCCATGGACATGCACACACACACGTCACTCATGGACAGAGATGTTCATGCACCTGCTCCTACAGGGAGACCAGCCCAGCCGAGCGTCATTGGCATCCATGGTGCCCACCATGGTAGGACAAGCCTATCCTCAACTGTAACAGACCAGGTAGTCAGGCTGTCTGATGTTACTGCTCTGCTTCCACGTAGAGAGTGTAAAATACACAGTGGTCAGATATCTGACACTTGTTCTGACATTTCTTTTAATGGTCTTTGTAAGCAGATTGACACTGCTTTACAAGAGGGGTTTAGCGAGGCTGAAATTATTAGAGCTGTGCTTAAGATAACTAAGCCAGGTACTTTCAAGGAAATGCTCACTAACCATGATGATTTAACAGTGAATGGGTTAAAAAGGTTCCTCCGCTCTCACATCAGGGATAAAAGTGTAACCGAGCTCTTTCAAGAGCTCAGTAATGCTAGACAACATGACAGAGAGAGTCCACAGCAGTTTCTCTACAGGCTTATGGGGTTAAAGCAGAGAGTTATTTTTGAGTCACAGCAACCTTTAGTTTAGCTATGACAGAAGGCTTGTACAGGGTACTTTTCTACACACACTCTACCAAAGTCTAAATGAGAGAAACACTTATGTTAGACATGACATCAAACCTTTTCTTTCTGACATGCAGGTTAGCGATGACTTCCTGTTAGAACAGATGACCAAGTCCACAAGGATTAAAGTTCTCCGTCATAGGACGGATTTCCGTCAATTTGATTTTAGAAATGTCATATTTGAGATCGATGCAGATCCGATGAGAAAAAAAATAGGAGGGGGGCTATCACCTTTGCTTTTCCAAAGAACACATATGGAGGACTATAACGGTCTAAAAGTTGGATTATAGTGACACATTAGAGACAGCTGATGAGGTTGGCCAATCCGTTTAACTTTTTTGGATATGATATTGTGAGCTCTATGTGCGAATTCGGAGAAGAAGCGTAGGCTGTGTTCTTTCCGTGCATAAATGTGGACAATTTCTTACTATCGCGAACTCTTGTCAGGGGAGGTCATTCATTTTGGGTGTCACCTATGACTTGAACAGATAGCCTTCTATGCCACCCGATGTAGGCTACTATTATTGTTACAGTTTTTAATCAATGCAACTAACATTATGTGTAAAGCGACGCAATATAAACCGTAGCCTATGCAATTTATTATCCCGTCTGTTATGACATGTACAACAATGTTTTTCACAATTTGCGACGGAAGGTTTTGACTGAGCGTGTTAGCATAAACAAAATAATAATATCACTGTCATCATCGCGAACTGTTGAGTAAGGGGGTCAGTCTGTTTGTGACGCACAGACAGCCTTGTAGCCTATTTTGCTTAGGCCTCACTTTTAACGACAGTAGGTTGTGAGTGTATGTTGACAAAAAATAACCATACAATTAAATAGTCAACTTAAAACTTTGCTATAAAATATTATTCATTTATAGCACAAAACCATAACCAGTAGGCCTACCAGAACCTCGCATATTAGCGTCATGATTTGTGTGCGTCTATTTGGCAAGGCCACTAGCTGTCATGGATGCATTATTGCTAAAGGAAGGCTGGTGTCAAAAGTTAAAAAATAAATGGAGATGGGCAGCTGTTGGAAACGGGGGAGAACTAACAAGCCATGGTGTAAAGAAATTAAAGCGCCGGGGGTTTGCTTTTGCGCGGTTCGCTGCAAGAAAATTGTTTATGGATGCAATAGGAAAACGTTTTAGCACGCCACAAATCAGAAGACCGCCATAAGGTTAACGTTCGTGCACTTCAGGACATCTTCCCTACCTGGTGCAACTAGCCACCACGACAGAGGTAGGCTACGTTTATCTATGGCTGACCGTTTTTACGTTTAGAAAGTAGGCTACGCATGTTCCTTCATAGCGCAACACGACCTGTCCCTCACCATATCGCAACCCTTTTGTCAACCTTATACAATCTGTTGCTGAAGACAAAAGCACCGTCTCCAGATTGTCGTTATCAAATGCGCAGACCTCCTGCATGAGCACACACATTATTGCTGCTCATTGGAAAACTGAGTTACAAACAATAGTTACAATAGTGACTCAGTTACAAACAATAAAATATAGACCTAAATGAAGATTTTAACAACAGTTCTATTTGCGTATGCACAACTTTTTTTTCCATGGTAAGGATGACCTTTGCATGGAATTGCCCTACACCAACTGGCTGGGAAGTGCAACAGTTGTGGAGTCGGCATTGCATGTCGCTGCAAAACAGTACATCTCAAAACTTAAAAACAGTAGACTAACAGTCAATAAAAGTGGAATGTCAGAGCAGCACAAAATACTAAAAGCCATGCCGAGTGTCCTGTTCGCTTTTAAACTTTCCATCACATTTAGTGCCTCTGCCTAGCCACTTCATAAATGTGTTAGAATTAGTTCTGTACTTTAAAGAACATTTCGAGCGATCACATAGCCTACGTTCAAAGTCAAAGTCAAAGTCAAAGTCAGCTTTATTGTCAATTTCTTCACATGTTCCAGACATACAAAGAGATCGAAATTACGTTTCTCACTATCCCACGGTGAAGACAAGACATATTTTGCCAATTTAGGTCCACAGACAAACATAACATTCAAGTAAACAAAAAAGTAAGTAAATAAGTAAATAAGAGGGCACATATAATAATGAAAAAATAAGAGCAGCAAAATTTGGTTGAAATTGTGCATAGACAGTCAATAAAATACTAGTGCAAAGTCAGGCCAATAAAAGGCTTGGGTAGTTCTGTTTGACCTAAGTAAGAAAGAAAGTGGCATAGTGGTGCAAGTTATGTAAGAGCAGCAGAAGTGTTGTGTTTTCAGGACAACAACACCAAGTTGTAAAGTGTACAAGTGTGCAAGTGTGCAAGTGGGGTAGTGCAGGCGGCCATTTTGGGTCCAATGTCCAGGATGTTATGTAGCTGAGGGTGGAGGGGGGAGAGGAGGGAGAGAGTTCAGCATCCTTACAGCTTGGTGTATGAAGCTGTTGGTGAGTCTGGTAGTGCGGGAGCGCAGGCTTCTGTACCTCTCCCCAGAGGGCAGTAGATCAAACAGATTGTGAGCGGGGTGACTTGCATCACTCACAATTTTGGTCGCCTTGCGGGTGAGGTGGGTGGTGTAAATGTCCTTCAGGGAGGGGAGTGAAGCACCAATAATCCTTCCAGCTGTGTTCACTATGCGCTGCAGGGCTTTCCTGTTGTATTCAGTGCAGCTTCCGCCCCACACAGCGATACAGCTGGAGAGGATGCTCTCAATGGTGCCTCGGTAGAATGTGGTCATGATGGCTGGTGGAGCACTTGCTCGCCTGAGTTTCCGCAGGAAGTACAGGCGGCGCTGAGCTCTCTTCGCCAGTGATGCAGTGTTGGTGGTCCAGGAGAGGTCTTCACTGATGTGCACCCCCAGGAATTTGGTGCTGCTCGCTCTCTCCACCACAGCACCGTCGATGGTCAGTGGCAGGTGTTGGGTGTGACCTCTCCGGAAGTCAACAACAATCTCTTTGGTCTTGCTGACGTTCAGCAGGAGGTTGTTGTCCCTGCACCACGTGGTCAGATGGTCGACCTCCAACCTGTATTGAGTCTCGTCGCCCTTAGTGATGAGACCCACCAGAGTTGTGTCGTCAGCAAATTTCACTATGTGATTGTTGCTGTAGGTTGCAGTGCAGTCATGCGTCAGCAGGGTGAAGAGCAGCGGACTGAGCACGCAGCCTTGGGGGGCCCCTGTGCTCAGTGTGATGCTGCTTGAGGTATTGTTGCCAACACGTACTACTTGGGGCCTCTGACAGAGGAAGTCCAGTAGCCAGTTGCAGAGGTAGGTACTGAGTCCCAGTTTGTCAAGTTTGCAGATGAGTTGTTGTGGTATTATGGTGTTGAATGCAGAACTGAAGTCTATAAACAGCAATCTCACATATGAGTCTCTTTTTTCCAGGTGGGTGAGGGCTGGGTGGAGGGCAGAGCAGATTGCATCCTCTGTAGACCGCTTGGCTCGGTATGCAAACTGGAAGGGGTCCAGCGTGGGGGGGAGAATGGCTTTGATATGTGACATGACAAGCCGCTCGAAGCACTTCATGATGATGGGTGTCAGTGCCACAGGGCGGTAGTCATTGAAGCAGGATGGAGCAGTTTTCTTCGGCACAGGTATGATGGTGGCAGCTTTGAAACATGATGGGACGATGGCTTGCTTCAGGGAAGTGTTAAAGATGTCTGTGAAGACATCCTTAAGCTCCCCTGCGCAGTCCTTCAGCGCACGACCTGGGATGTTGTCTGGACCTGTTGCCTTACGGGTGTTGATAGCAGCAAGTGTCCTCTTCACGCTGTCGGCAGAGAGGCACAGGGGCTGCTCATGTAGAGGGGGATGTGTCTTCTGTGGGCAGGTGCTGTTTTGTGCTTCAAAGCGAGCAAAGAAGCGGTTCAGGTTGTTGAGCAGAGGGATGTTGCTCTCACAGCTCTGTGGCGCGGGCTTGTAGTCCGTGAGGGCCCTATATTATCAGAAGGCCCTATGTGCAATTTGCATTTGAGCAGGATCTTATAAGAACATTTCAAAATGAATGGAAACACTGTGTGCTATAGTCTATTAAACACTATAGGCTATGACCACTATGTTCTTGCACTATTATCCCCTATGATATTGTTTCAGTTATCCAAAAGGCTCAAAGGATGCTCTTTATTATATGGCAATTTTGGAAAAATAACTAATAAAAGTGAAGTGAGGTGCCTCCCCACCCATTGTTCTCTGGCGCCGACCATGGCAGAGGTTTATATTGAGATGTCTAACATGAGGGGTCAGCATATCTAATCTGTTGACTGATTATGGAAGGAGTCTCTTGCTTTCAGATGATTTTCCAGGTAGTGCACAAGTGAAGGGATAGACAAAAAAGGCTTTTAGAAAGAAGTATTTTGAAAATACAAAAATACAGTATTTTATGTATTTGTGCCCATTCCTACCTGTAGTCAGTCTCTTACGAAAACATCACTTTTTAATACTTTATCAGCACAATATAAGAAATGTCAGAAATTAAAATAAATATCTTATATTTCAATATAAGAAATGTGTTAAGAAGTGAAACACAACGTATTTAAGGGACGACTGTAGGCCTACGCTTTAAAAACACGACAGTGATATAGCAACATGACCAAAGATATATGGCATTCAGGCATTATTGTATCAAGAGTTATTCGGTAATGAAAGAGTTACTTTGGGTCCAGGAGAGATGGTACAAGATGTTACCCGATAAATAGATTGCCTACTCATAATGAAAAGACAAAACGCAACTGTATAATGTGCTCCCCACAATACGGCATATTGACAGTCCCAAAGAATAGGTCTAAGCCAGAAACATATATTCTATTGTAATTCAGTCTTGGTCATATGTCTGCATAAGCAGAATTAACAATATTGCCACATCACGTATGTTTCCCATAAATTGGTCCTATAACATTTACACCTATGTAGTATGTATGCGTGTGTTTTGTGTTTGTGAATTGTGTTTCGCAGTGTCCATAAAGCTCCTGATTGGAAAGTACACATTCGCAAAAACCACATTGTAACACGTAAAATCAGTGACAGAGACTCATGTCTTGGTCTGTGGTACTTCTTTGTCGAAGTATTGCGCGGTTTTACTATGATTATGTGCATGATTTTCTCACAAAACTCAGACTGACTGCAACCTCTCCAACTAGAGATCCGGCGTTCTCAGTTAGTTGCAAAAGTGATAAAGGGCGACCAAAGCGCCCATATATTCCTTTTTAACGTGCAGGCTGTGCTCTTCACAACAGACATCGTCTTGTTGGTACATGTCGTGTCGTTACTCATATTTCTTACAAAGAAGTGTATGAAGAAAACACAAGTGATCTCTTCGCCACAGAAAGGCCGGTACAGCTTTCACTCTGCTGAGTCTAAATGGTTCTCATGTTCATTTTAAGTCCTGCCCACCGGCTTTGGCAGTCATTAACTCTCTCCGGTCTCCCGAGTAGTCTGTGCGTGAAACCTAAACTATACAATGGCAGAAACAGCTCCAGCTCCCGCTGCGGCCCCAGCAAAGGCCCCTAAGAAGAAGGCGCCCCGACCCAAGAAAACTGGCCCAAGTGTGGGCGAGCTCGTCGTCAAGGCCATCTCTGCTTCAAAAGAGAAGAAAGGAGTCTCTCTGGCTGCGCTGAAGAAAGCACTGACGGCTGGTGGGTACGATGTGGAGAAGAACAACGCTCGTGTCAAACTGGCCATCAAGAGTTTGGTCACCAAGGGAACTCTTGTCCAGACAAAAGGGACCGGCGCGTCCGGCTCGTTCAAGCTGAACAAGAAACAGGCAGTGGAAAAGAAGCCGGTAAAGAAGGCAGCTCCTAAAGCCAAGAAGCCTGCAGCGAAGAAACCTGCGGCGGCAAAGAAGCCCAAGAAGGCAGCAGCCAAGAAGCCTGCGGCCGCCAAAAAGTCTCCGAAGAAAGCAGCCAAGAAGCCCGCCACACCGAAAAAGGCAACGAAGAGCCCGAAGAAGGCCAAGAAGCCCGCTGCCCCCAAGAAGGCAGCGAAGAGCCCCAAGAAAGCAAAGGCAGCGAAACCCAAGGTGGCTAAGCCTAAAGCTGCCAAACCCAAAAAGGCTGCACCCAAGAAGAAGTAAATGTTCGCGCATTAGTCTTTCACCATGTATACGAAAAGGCTCTTTTAAGAGCCACCCAAACGCTCTCTGAATGCTTTTATTCCGTCAGTGCCTGCTGGTAGGCAGACGAATTTCTGTTTGCGAATACACAATCATACTCGGGTCCTTCTGCATTTGTTTACTATAGTTCACAAAACCCCGACTGCGTCATGGATCAAATGAATGAGTGTATAAGCTACCCGACGGGGACATATAAATAAAAGCGAGTGGTATCAAGTAGTGTGTAGACAATTCACTAATGCAATACAAGTACTAGTTAGCTCAACTTATCCCAGCCTTGGTGGCTCATCTAACCCCACAACCACCATTTTGATAGAAAATGCTTCTCACAACAAGCCAAGGTAACATTCATGATTTGTGTAGCCCTCACATCATAGATTACGAGGGCACCCATTGAGGTGTAATGCATCTGAATGTTCTATTCACGTTTTCTCCAAATAACCCTAACTCTGGACATGAACGGAATCCACATTTTTTTTTACCACATTTGCCATGCGCTGTACCTTTCCACAGATTGTAAAGAATGATTCCCTCTTCCGTAAAATGCTGTCACATGATACAATGTGTTTACGGTTTCCTAAAAAAAAGGAGTGGCTCATCTTACCCCCATGCCTAATGGGTTGTGTATGTAACTTTAAAATACATATTAGGTAATTTATTACGGTAACACAACATAACGTATATCTAATGCAACAGGTGCATCCAAACATGAAACAAAGTATCCAAAAGAATATAAGGAAGTTTATTGTCACATGCATATAGTTACTGGAAGTAAGAAATGCAGTGAAATTATGTCAGGTGTCAGCCTATTTTAACCAAAACCTTGCAATACAACAATTTCAGTTCGTTACATTGTAATAGGCAGTACCAGTGCCAAATGTGTATCTCAGGAAGCCTGGTTGGTTTACTGGGTATTAAGTTGAACCTCTGGAAACTTCGCTGTAACTTTACCTTCTGTACTGTGCCATGCGTTAACTTTTTTTGTGATTGAGGTGCTAGGCTAAAAGGAAGGTGGAAGTGTTGTGCGCGCCAAATAGATTTCAAAATGATGTCACGCAACGAACTACACGTTGATTGGCTCTCACCATTCTGTTCTCATCCACTGAGGTACGGAGTAGCACCGCGCTGGTGTGGCATAATAATACATGCCTTTCCACTGTCTAGCATTTCTGTATTCAGACGAACACCTACTAAGAAGATGAGCGGTAGAGGCAAAACCGGCGGCAAGGCCAGAGCTAAGGCCAAGACTCGTTCCTCCAGGGCTGGACTTCAGTTCCCTGTGGGCCGTGTGCATAGGCTGCTGCGTAAAGGCAACTATGCTCAGCGTGTCGGCGCTGGTGCACCGGTGTACTTGGCTGCTGTGCTCGAGTACCTGACTGCTGAGATCCTGGAGTTGGCCGGCAACGCTGCCCGTGACAACAAGAAGACTCGTATCATTCCCCGCCATCTGCAGCTGGCTGTGCGTAACGACGAGGAGTTGAACAAACTGCTCGGCGGAGTGACCATCGCTCAGGGTGGTGTGCTACCCAACATCCAGGCTGTACTGCTGCCCAAGAAGACTGAGAAGTCCAAGTAAACCTGCTCCTACCAAGTCTCCGAAACAAAGGCTCTTTTAAGAGCCACCCAAATACCCATTAAAAAAAATAATTCCAAGCTACCTTCGCCATCAAAGTGTTTTCTGTAACGTCAAAAATATGTTCCCACCCAAATAAAAAAAAAATGAGTAAAGACACGTTTTCCTGCCAATACTTGACCACTCTTAGTCCAATAAAATGTCGGGCACTAAGTAACTGATAAGCCAAATAAGTGGCGTATTACCTCAATGATGTATACGAAGTAAGGCACATCAATGGCTTTTGGGGTTTATAAACAAGCAATTACTTGTAGGCTTTAACGTAGCAAATACAAGCTACCTTAGGTCATATTTGTGTTTGTACTTGACGACTAACAGGTTAATTGTTTGATGTGTTTGTTTCTATAACAGGCTATATGCACTGACCGATGGAATGTTTCAGTATATTTATTTTATTTGTCATTTAAATTGAAGAGGTTTTATGAATAGTCAATCAACACAATGACGTAGGCCATTACGAGGGTGGGCTTTGTATTTTGAATTTCAGGCGGCACTCGGATGACCAATCAGCGGAGACCAACAACCTGACGTACACAGGGGGGCAGGCTGAGACCGTAGGCCTTATATACCCAAATTCTGCCATTGTGTTCATACTGTTCAATTCCGAAGAATACGTAGCAATGGCCAGAACAAAGCAAACCGCCCGCAAATCTACCGGAGGCAAGGCTCCGAGGAAGCAGCTCGCCACCAAGGCTGCGCGTAAAAGCGCACCTGCCACCGGTGGCGTGAAGAAGCCTCACCGTTACAGGCCTGGCACCGTGGCTCTGAGAGAAATCCGTCGTTACCAGAAGTCCACAGAGCTGCTGATCCGCAAGCTGCCCTTCCAGCGTCTGGTCAGGGAAATCGCTCAGGATTTCAAGACTGATTTGCGCTTCCAGAGCTCTGCTGTCATGGCTCTTCAGGAGGCTAGCGAGGCTTACCTCGTCGGTCTGTTCGAGGACACAAACCTGTGCGCCATCCACGCCAAGAGAGTCACTATCATGCCCAAGGACATCCAGCTGGCTCGTCGTATCCGTGGGGAGCGTGCTTAAGTGATCAAAGTCAAGAACCGAAAATTCAAAGGCTCTTTTAAGAGCCACCCAAACATAGAAAAAAAAGCTGGTTTCCATATGTCTTGGTTCGGTATTTTCTAATAAGTAGGTGTCGCGTATTCATCGCTAAATATAATGGCAACACGTGCAAGAGAGCTCTCGATACTAGCAAGTTAAACATAACCTACACTCTCAGATGATCCCTCACACATAATGTAGTCGTGTCCCATTTGCACGAATATAAGTTTCGGACTTCTGCCCAGAGAGACAGGGCTTCTCTACGACCGAGTATTAGGGCCACAAACTCGACATATTTATTCTTGACATTCCAAACCAGTTAGTATAGTAGGCTACAGCAAATACACAAATGACACCAGCACAACACAGATGCGGTCTTCCTTGACGCAGGGTTCATAGCTTTTAGCTAACTTGTCCTATTCGCCCCTGTATACCCGGTTTTAGTTGTGCTCATTCGCTGGAACATTATCCTGGCCTGGCCAATGTTTATCCCACTATTTTGCCGTTTCTCTCCAAACCACACGAGGAGTCCATTGTGTCCCTTGACGTCCGTTTGCCAGCCGTGGCAAAATATGGACCAATGGTAAATAAAAGGTTCTAGGTGTTGGCTAAGCCTTCTACCTAATCCAGGTAGTAGCATTTCATACATTTTTGGTACAACTCTTAAAACGAATGCGTTGTTCCTGTCTGGAGAGATGTCTTAAAAACAACGCAAGTTGTGTTGTTTTCAACAAATTGGTTTTAAGAGTGATTTCAGATAAGCATTGTATGCAAGTGAATGCAGTGTAGTCGGTTTATATTGGAATTACTTTTCAAAGAGAACGTGGGTGGCTCTTAAAAGAGCCTTTGGATTAAAGCGCGTTCAAAATCAGGCTTTACTTGGAGCTGGTATACTTGGTGACGGCCTTGGTTCCCTCGGACACGGCGTGCTTGGCCAGCTCACCGGGCAGAAGCAGACGCACTGCAGTCTGGATCTCCCTGGAAGAGATGGTGGAGCGCTTGTTGTAGTGAGCCAAGCGAGAAGCCTCCCCAGCAATGCGCTCAAAGATGTCATTCACGAAGGAGTTCATAATGCCCATAGCCTTGGAAGAGATACCGGTGTCAGGATGGACCTGCTTCAAGACTTTGTACACGTAGATGGCGTAGCTCTCCTTCCTGCTCTTTCTGCGCTTCTTGCCACCCTTGCCGGCGGTCTTTGTCACGGCTTTCTTAGAGCCCTTCTTTGGGGCAGGCTTGGCTGGATCAGGCATGTTGATATCTCGACTGTCTCTTCGATGACCTGACGGCCATCAAATTACCCGGTATATGTCTCAAGTTTTATGCAAATAGAGGACTGCGTCATTTAAACACCCACGGCCAGAATTATGTCAGTCATTTCCCTCCGAAATGAAATACCCACACGGTTGGTCGTTTTGAATCGAAGGGGGCAGTGTCGAGAAGGTTAGCACCACCCACAGAAAATCGGTTTACAGTACACCACATCCTTTTGTTTCATTTCCCTCACTTTTCTTCTGAATGACAGGAATCCTTCGACGTGTATGGCAAATACTAAGTGTCAAAAAATCATTACGCGTTACAAATCACAATAACAGTTTTTCTCAGTCCCCTTGGGCCATTTCTCGAATTATGATTAACAATTTATTAGTTCATCAACAAAACTCTACGGCAAAAAAGGTAAAAAAAACTGTTCTTTACTGCACTGTGGCTTCTAGGCTACATCATTGTACAAAAGGAAATTTACGGTAAAATATGGGAAACACTGCTTTACTGTAAAAGTAAACCTTTCTATACATTCCGAGGTTCCTGTCTGTCAAGCCACATGTATGCTTGACAGATTATGAAAACTAGTTATGACTCCAACTTGTTTAAGACTTTATTGGCACACGCGACTTTTCAGCATGCACTTTCGTTTTGTTTTGTTTCTGCAGAGGATTTTATTTGATCATTTGTGAACCCTAAGTTTAGACTTAACCTGATGTTCTATAGGGCAGTCATGGGTCGCACTTCATACACACGAGAGATTATTATAATTCTTCTGGCACTTCTTGGTTGTTTTCATATCAACACATGGCTTTCCCTTGGCTACCACGGGATGAAGATTGCATTATAAGCGTCTCATGAGATGGAAATGCCCCAGTCTCTGAAATCGTAGGGTACCGTGTTGTTCTCAGACAACTGCGTGGCAGTGGTTTATGTATAGCCTTTCCATAATTAAGATAATCCTATACAAACAGGAACACAACGTTTTTTAAGAGGAACTGGGTGGCTCTTAAAAGAGCCTTTGTGTACAAGTCGAGAGAGAGATCTGATCTTTAACCACCAAAACCGTACAGTGTACGACCCTGGCGTTTCAAAGCATAGACGACGTCCATGGCGGTCACGGTCTTTCTCTTGGCGTGTTCGGTGTAGGTGACGGCATCACGAATCACGTTCTCCAGAAAAACCTTCAACACACCACGAGTCTCCTCGTAGATGAGACCAGAGATACGCTTCACACCACCACGGCGGGCCAAACGCCTGATTGCAGGCTTGGTGATCCCCTGGATGTTATCACGAAGAACTTTGCGGTGACGCTTTGCGCCTCCTTTTCCAAGACCTTTGCCTCCTTTACCTCTGCCTGACATCTTTTAAACTTCTTGCTACTGAGAGTTGCACGAATGTGAAGTAACTACGCCTCGCAACTCACATTAGTTTCTACAGAGAGGACCTTGTTGAAAACTACTAAGCACTGCCCCTTCATTCTCCATCCATTTTATGAATGGAGTGTGCGCGGGCATTTAAGGCGAATATACGTCACCAAAAAACGCCCACATCTGAGCTCACCTTACAACGAAACAAAGTAGGAACGACATTGTTACTTTGCAAAGGTGGAATGACATTCTTACTTTGCACAAGTGTTTTTTTTTTTTTTTTTTTTTTTTTATAATCACAATTCGACACAGGACAGGCATGCATAATCCTTGTGTGGTCTCCGGGTTATATTGATCATTTTTATTTGTTTCCATAATAGTCAGGGGGCCTATGTGGTTTCTGTGGGATTGAAATGTTAATTTTTGGAGAGTGGTTGGACTGTCTTTAGAGGTCATTGAACATGGAGAAAAATGATGTCTCTATTTTTTTACCTGTTTTAACCCTATTCTTGTGAAATTGTATATTACACTATAATTAACACCATACATTTCGCCTAAATTACTGGCTATGTTGAATAAAGTTCACAAAACAGTTATTTTCTTATTTTCAACAGTATGATTGTATGTCAGTATTATGATTGTATGTCAAATAATTTGGGATAAGCCAATCAGTTTCACCAAATACACATACTCCATTGCTGAAAGATAGCAAAATCACAGAATCACAGATGAGACCTCAAACAACATTTAATTCATTTACATATACACAACATATTAGATCTCACCTCCACAATGTCCTCATCAAAATCTACAACTAGTCTACTAAACCCTATTCCTACTCACCTTCTTAAGACTGCTCTCCCCTTCCTAGATAATGATTTGCTCTAGATTATAAATAATTTTATCAGGGCATGTACCGCAGTCGTTTAAGACATCTGTTATTAAGCCCTCCCTCAAACATTCTTTAATTTCCCCTAGGGATCAATAAATTATCTATCTATCTATCTATCTATCTATCTATCTATCTATCTATCTATCTATCTATCTAAAATCCTAGCCTTGTATCGATACTGGTCCTCCTGGACCTCAGCGCTGCCTTTGACACCATAGACCATGACATACTACTTGGGCTTGAAAATTTGATAGGCATCAAAGACTCAGCACTCACTTGGTTTAGATCATACCTTCCTAACCGTCAACAATTTGTACAGGTCCATAATAAACCATCTACCCAGATTATGGTAAAATATGGAGTGCCTTAAGGCTCAGTACTGGGGCCCCTGTTGTTTAGCAGATGATACATAACTATACCTCTCCATAAAACCTGATGATTTAACCCTGTTAGCCAAACTTGACACATGTATAAGAGATATAAAGACATGGATGATGAATAATTCTTTCTGCTTTTAAACTCAGATAAAACAGAAGGCATGGTTTTAGGTTCTAAAAAGATGAGGGATATCCTATCCACATCACAGGCTACATATAGTGATCTTCCACTGACCTCATCCACAAGTGTTAAAAACCTAGGAGTTATAATTGACCAGGACCTAGCACTAGGTAATCACATAAAACAGATCACCAAAACTTAATTTTACCATTTAAGGAACATTTCAAAGATAAGGAAGTCCTTATGTCATCTCAAGGATAGACTATTGTAATGCTATTGTAATGCTATTATGCTGGCTGTAATAATACCGGTCTAAAGAGCTTACAGCTTATTCAAAATGCAGCTGCTAACACACACAAAACATGTGAACATATTTTCCAATACTAGCTTTTTTACACTGGCTACCTGTTAAAAGTCATTGACTTCAAAATATTACTTATAGTTCTTTGTTGGTTGCCTGCATTGAAAGAGGACACCTCATGAAGACGCTCTTTTGTCTGCTTCTGACAGAAGAAGCACTTATCTATGCTGGCAGCCGCTGCTGCTGAACAAAAGTCCCTCTAGAAGGACTTGATGCAGTTGCAGGTGTTACTGCAGGTTCAGAAGATGGTCTACCATGTCTTTTCTGAAGACACTGAGTCCTGCCTGCTTCACATGATTTCTAGTAGTGAATCTTAGCATGCTGCAGATGCTCACTGTTACAGGTGGATTTGTAGCAGTTCCTGCGCCAAACTGCTTTGTTCTGTTGTAAAATAACTGCACTGTAACAATGTAATCGTTGGCTGATCTGTGACCCCCATCTCCAAGCTCTCTCATGGACAAAAACAAGAAATTTGGCATATGTCTCTAGTGATGGGTCATTCACCAGTCCACACATCTGCCACTGGATACATAGCCCATACCTGACTAACAGAAAGACACACCTCAGAATATAACCTAACTAGACTGTGCCACCATGAACTATGAAAATGTGCTTGCTCAAATGTAGAAGGCTAGAAGGTCACTAATATCACCAACCATGAAGAACAGAGCACTATGTGTTTCAGGTTATCCGATATTCTATCACTGCCAGCTGCCAACTGTCACTGGAAGTCAGGGATGGATTACTGTACGGGCCTACCGGGCCCAAGGAGTCAGGGGGCCCAAGCCATTGCATGGAATCATTGCCTCAATATCAACACATCATATCAACACATAGGCTATGAATCTGATTGAATTAAAGTATTGGCCATCCCCAAAATACACCAGAATACAGGAAATCACATCATATGAATTAAAAACAATGTCTCCCGCAACAATTAGTGGGGGGCCCTTAATACATCTGGGCCCAGGGGCCTGAAAGTTCATAATCCGTCCATGCTGGTAGTGTCTCTCTTTCTCTCTCTTACACACACACACACACACACACACACGCACACACACACACATACACACACGCACACACACACACACACACACACACACACACACACACAGTGGCGTCATGCCTATTGAAATAAAGGGGGCACGTGCCCCCTCGGATTTTTCCTCCCTGATATTTTTTTGATCACAACTTTGTTCCTATTATGCTCCATAATAAGCCAGAGCCTATAACGACTCAAATGTATTCTTCTGGATGTGTAATAAACCGTACCAAAATAGCTGAAGACCGGTCAACAACATCAGCCATTTTCCTAAAATTGGTGTCTGTGTATGTTCCCGTAACAACTCATTGCGTAAACTCGCAATGTTTTGCTTGTGTTGAACTGTTACAATTAACTTTAGGATACCGTTTGAACTGTTACAGTTACAGTTTAAACAGATACAGTTAATGGTGTTGAAGTGGTAAGTAGACTAGGCTAAGCAATAAAAAGTAGTGGAATTATTTGTGGTTGACCTGGAAATTTTGACTTTTGACTATGGATTTGATGTTGGCCGCGAATTCAGAGCATTACGTTAACGTTTGCCTACATGGTGTCAGTGTAACGTAGCCTAGGCTACTCTTACAAATATTACACAAAGCAGTAGCATTCAAATATTTTGTGTTAACCTTACTCAGCACTGAAACCTGTCAAACTTCTTTCAAAATCCTTCATCACATGAATTAAGATTAAAATAATTTAATTTCTGAGCACACAAAGTCAGACCTCAGAACCTTTTTCAATGTAAGATTGTTCTTAGGTCACATATCAGTTTAAAATCATCACTGCAATGGTACTGTTTTTAAAATCATGTGTAGTAGGCATAAGTGTAAATGTGTGTGTCTAAACATGCTTTAATGAGCTTACACTTTAATGAGCTGAATTTGAGCTTACAGTTCTTTCACCAACCTATGTGTTTTACATTAACTTAGAATAGATACAAAATAGATACTTTAGCTTAGTCCTCAGATAGAGGAGGGTTGCTGCTTGCTCTGTTAAGGTATTTCTGTCCCTCCCAAACAGCATTAAACTGGTATGTTTAGCAGCCAGAATTTAAAAATTTCCAGGGGGAGAAATCTCCGGCCCCCCTCTAACATAACCCCTCCCCCCCCCAAAAAAAAAAGTCTGATTGTGCCCCCCCTGTATTTAACAAGAAATTGTGCCTTAAATTCTCAATACTATCAATTCATTCCTATTAGTGTGCTGGAGTAGGCCTAGCCTGCTCTGTCAGTTCTTCTCTACACACAGAGCACAAAGTGCAGAAATCTCTGTTAAATCAAGTTTAATAGACACATAGTACCAGCTGAAGTCTGTAAGGCCTTCCGTAGCCTATGTGAAGAAAAGAAAGGGTAAAGGATCAGATAGACAAACAGACAGGTGTGTGTGTGTGTGTGTGCAGGGGCGTCATGCAAGCCAAAATTCAGGGGGGGCACAATCAGACTTTTTTTTGGGGGGGGGGGTGTTATGTTAGAGGGGGGCCGGAGATTTCTCCCCCTGGAAATTTTTAAATTCTGGCTGCTAAACATACCAGTTTAATGCTGTTTGGGAGGGACAGAAATACCTTAACAGAGCAAGCAGCAACCCTCCTCTATCTGAGGACTAAGCTAAAGTATCTATTTTGTATCTATTCTAAGTTAATGTAAAACACATAGGTTGGTGAAAGAACTGTAAGCTCAAATTCAGCTCATTAAAGTGTAAGCTCATTAAAGCATGTTTAGACACACACATTTACACTTATGCCTACTACACATGATTTTAAAAACAGTACCATTGCAGTGATGATTTTAAACTGATATGTGACCTAAGAACAATCTTACATTGAAAAAGGTTCTGAGGTCTGACTTTGTGTGCTCAGAAATTAAATTATTTTAATCTTAATTCATGTGATGAAGGATTTTGAAAGAAGTTTGACAGGTTTCAGTGCTGAGTAAGGTTAACACAAAATATTTGAATGCTACTGCTTTGTGTAATATTTGTAAGAGTAGCCTAGGCTACGTTACACTGACACCATGTAGGCAAACGTTAACGTAATGCTCTGAATTCGCGGCCAACATCAAATCCATAGTCAAAAGTCAAAATTTCCAGGTCAACCACAAATAATTCCACTACTTTTTATTGCTTAGCCTAGTCTACTTACCACTTCAACACCATTAACTGTATCTGTTTAAACTGTAACTGTAACAGTTCAAACGGTATCCTAAAGTTAATTGTAACAGTTCAACACAAGCAAAACATTGCGAGTTTACGCAATGAGTTGTTACGGGAACATACACAGACACCAATTTTAGGAAAATGGCTGATGTTGTTGACCGGTCTTCAGCTATTTTGGTACGGTTTATTACACATCCAGAAGAATACATTTGAGTCGTTATAGGCTCTGGCTTATTATGGAGCATAATAGGAACAAAGTTGTGATCAAAAAAATATCAGGGAGGAAAAATCCGAGGGGGCACGTGCCCCCTTTATTTCAATAGGCATGACGCCACTGTGTGTGTGTGTGTGTGTGTGTGTGTGTGTGTGTGTGCGTGTGTGTATGTGTGTGTGTGTGCGTGTGTGTGTGTGTGTGTGTGTGTGTAAGAGAGAGAAAGAGAGACACTACCAGCATGGACGGATTATGAACTTTCAGGCCCCTGGGCCCAGATGTATTAAGGGCCCCCCACTAATTGTTGCGGGAGACATTGTTTTTAATTCATATGATGTGATTTCCTGTATTCTGGTGTATTTTGGGGATGGCCAATACTTTAATTCAATCAGATTCATAGCCTATGTGTTGATATGATGTGTTGATATTGAGGCAATGATTCCATGCAATGGCTTGGGCCCCCTGACTCCTTGGGCCCGGTAGGCCCGTACAGTAATCCATCCCTGACTTCCAGTGACAGTTGGCAGCTGGCAGTGATAGAATATCGGATAACCTGAAACACATAGTGCTCTGTTCTTCATGGTTGGTGATATTAGTGACCTTCTAGCCTTCTACATTTGAGCAAGCACATTTTCATAGTTCATGGTGGCACAGTCTAGTTAGGTTATATTCTGAGGTGTGTCTTTCTGTTAGTCAGGTATGGGCTATGTATCCAGTGGCAGATGTGTGGACTGGTGAATGACCCATCACTAGAGACATATGCCAAATTTCTTGTTTTTGTCCATGAGAGAGCTTGGAGATGGGGGTCACAGATCAGCCAACGATTACATTGTTACAGTGCAGTTATTTTACAACAGAACAAAGCAGTTTGGCGCAGGAACTGCTACAAATCCACCTGTAACAGTGAGCATCTGCAGCATGCTAAGATTCACTACTAGAAATCATGTGAAGCAGGCAGGACTCAGTGTCTTCAGAAAAGACATGGTAGACCATCTTCTGAACCTGCAGTAACACCTGCAACTGCATCAAGTCCTTCTAGAGGGACTTTTGTTCAGCAGCAGCGGCTGCCAGCATAGATAAGTGCTTCTTCTGTCAGAAGCAGACAAAAGAGCGTCTTCATGAGGTGTCCTCTTTCAATGCAGGCAACCAACAAAGAACTATAAGTAATATTTTGAAGTCAATGACTTTTAACAGGTAGCCAGTGTAAAAAAGCTAGTATTGGAAAATATGTTCACATGTTTTGTGTGTGTTAGCAGCTGCATTTTGAATAAGCTGTAAGCTCTTTAGACCGGTATTATTACAGCCAGCATAATAGCATTACAATAGCATTACAATAGTCTATCCTTGAGATGACATAAGGACTTCCTTATCTTTGAAATGTTCCTTAAATGGTAAAATTAAGTTTTGGTGATCTGTTTTATGTGATTACCTAGTGCTAGGTCCTGGTCAATTATAACTCCTAGGTTTTTAACACTTGTGGATGAGGTCAGTGGAAGATCACTATATGTAGCCTGTGATGTGGATAGGATATCCCTCATCTTTTTAGAACCTAAAACCATGCCTTCTGTTTTATCTGAGTTTAAAAGCAGAAAGAATTATTCATCATCCATGTCTTTATATCTCTTATACATGTGTCAAGTTTGGCTAACAGGGTTAAATCATCAGGTTTTATGGAGAGGTATAGTTATGTATCATCTGCTAAACAACAGGGGCCCCAGTACTGAGCCTTAAGGCACTCCATATTTTACCATAATCTGGGTAGATGGTTTATTATGGACCTGTACAAATTGTTGACGGTTAGGAAGGTATGATCTAAACCAAGTGAGTGCTGAGTCTTTGATGCCTATCAAATTTTCAAGCCCAAGTAGTATGTCATGGTCTATGGTGTCAAAGGCAGCGCTGAGGTCCAGGAGGACCAGTATCGATACAAGGCTAGGATTTTAGATAGATAGATAGATAGATAGATAGATAGATAGATAGATAGATAGATAGATAGATAATTTATTGATCCCTAGGGGAAATTAAAGAATGTTTGAGGGAGGGCTTAATAACAGATGTCTTAAACGACTGCGGTACATGCCCTGATAAAATTATTTATAATCTAGAGCAAATCATTATCTAGGAAGGGGAGAGCAGTCTTAAGAAGGTGAGTAGGAATAGGGTTTAGTAGACTAGTTGTAGATTTTGATGAGGACATTGTGGAGGTGAGATCTAATATGTTGTGTATATGTAAATGAATTAAATGTTGTTTGAGGTCTCATCTGTGATTCTGTGATTTTGCTATCTTTCAGCAATGGAGTATGTGTATTTGGTGAAACTGATTGGCTTATCCCAAATTATTTGACATACAATCATAATACTGACATACAATCATACTGTTGAAAATAAGAAAATAACTGTTTTGTGAACTTTATTCAACATAGCCAGTAATTTAGGCGAAATGTATGGTGTTAATTATAGTGTAATATACAATTTCACAAGAATAGGGTTAAAACAGGTAAAAAAATAGAGACATCATTTTTCTCCATGTTCAATGACCTCTAAAGACAGTCCAACCACTCTCCAAAAATTAACATTTCAATCCCACAGAAACCACATAGGCCCCCTGACTATTATGGAAACAAATAAAAATGATCAATATAACCCGGAGACCACACAAGGATTATGCATGCCTGTCCTGTGTCGAATTGTGATTATAAAAAAAAAAAAAAAAAAAAAAAAACACTTGTGCAAAGTAAGAATGTCATTCCACCTTTGCAAAGTAACAATGTCGTTCCTACTTTGTTTCGTTGTAAGGTGAGCTCAGATGTGGGCGTTTTTTGGTGACGTATATTCGCCTTAAATGCCCGCGCACACTCCATTCATAAAATGGATGGAGAATGAAGGGGCAGTGCTTAGTAGTTTTCAACAAGGTCCTCTCTGTAGAAACTAATGTGAGTTGCGAGGCGTAGTTACTTCACATTCGTGCAACTCTCAGTAGCAAGAAGTTTAAAAGATGTCAGCAGAGGTAAAGGAGGCAAAGGTCTTGGAAAAGGAGGCGCAAAGCGTCACCGCAAAGTTCTTCGTGATAACATCCAGGGGATCACCAAGCCTGCAATCAGGCGTTTG
>NC_055965.1:11978515-12078515 GCF_018492685.1 Alosa sapidissima
CCTTGCCGGCGGTCTTTGTCACGGCTTTCTTAGAGCCCTTCTTTGGGGCAGGCTTGGCTGGATCAGGCATGTTGATATCTCGACTGTCTCTTCGATGACCTGACGGCCATCAAATTACCCGGTATATGTCTCAAGTTTTATGCAAATAGAGGACTGCGTCATTTAAACACCCACGGCCAGAATTATGTCAGTCATTTCCCTCCGAAATGAAATACCCACACGGTTGGTCGTTTTGAATCGAAGGGGGCAGTGTCGAGAAGGTTAGCACCACCCACAGAAAATCGGTTTACAGTACACCACATCCTTTTGTTTCATTTCCCTCACTTTTCTTCTGAATGACAGGAATCCTTCGACGTGTATGGCAAATACTAAGTGTCAAAAAATCATTACGCGTTACAAATCACAATAACAGTTTTTCTCAGTCCCCTTGGGGCCATTTCTCGAATTATGATTAACAATTTATTAGTTCATCAACAAAAACTCTACGGCAAAAAAGGTAAAAAAAACTGTTCTTTACTGCACTGTGGCTTCTAGGCTACATCATTGTACAAAAGGAAATTTACGGTAAAATATGGGAAACACTGCTTTACTGTAAAAGTAAACCTTTCTATACATTCCGAGGTTCCTGTCTGTCAAGCCACATGTATGCTTGACAGATTATGAAAACTAGTTATGACTCCAACTTGTTTAAGACTTTATTGGCACACGCGACTTTTCAGCATGCACTTTCGTTTTGTTTTGTTTCTGCAGAGGATTTTATTTGATCATTTGTGAACCCTAAGTTTAGACTTAACCTGATGTTCTATAGGGCAGTCATGGGTCGCACTTCATACACACGAGAGATTATTATAATTCTTCTGGCACTTCTTGGTTGTTTTCATATCAACACATGGCTTTCCCTTGGCTACCACGGGATGAAGATTGCATTATAAGCGTCTCATGAGATGGAAATGCCCCAGTCTCTGAAATCGTAGGGTACCGTGTTGTTCTCAGACAACTGCGTGGCAGTGGTTTATGTATAGCCTTTCCATAATTAAGATAATCCTATACAAACAGGAACACAACGTTTTTTAAGAGGAACTGGGTGGCTCTTAAAAGAGCCTTTGTGTACAAGTCGAGAGAGAGATCTGATCTTTAACCACCAAAACCGTACAGTGTACGACCCTGGCGTTTCAAAGCATAGACGACGTCCATGGCGGTCACGGTCTTTCTCTTGGCGTGTTCGGTGTAGGTGACGGCATCACGAATCACGTTCTCCAGAAAAACCTTCAACACACCACGAGTCTCCTCGTAGATGAGACCAGAGATACGCTTCACACCACCACGGCGGGCCAAACGCCTGATTGCAGGCTTGGTGATCCCCTGGATGTTATCACGAAGAACTTTGCGGTGACGCTTTGCGCCTCCTTTTCCAAGACCTTTGCCTCCTTTACCTCTGCCTGACATCTTTTAAACTTCTTGCGACTGAGAGTTGCACGAATGTGAAGTAACTACGCCTCGCAACTCACATTAGTTTCTACAGAGAGGACCTTGTTGAAAACTACTAAGCACTGCCCCTTCATTCTCCATCCATTTTATGAATGGAGTGTGCGCGGGCATTTAAGGCGAATATACGTCACCAAAAAACGCCCACATCTGAGCTCACCTTACAACGAAACAAAGTAGGAACGACATTGTTACTTTGCAAAGGTGGAATGACATTCTTACTTTGCACAAGTGTTTTTTTTTTTTTTTTTTTTTTTTTTATAATCACAATTCGACACAGGACAGGCATGCATAATCCTTGTGTGGTCTCCGGGTTATATTGATCATTTTTATTTGTTTCCATAATAGTCAGGGGGCCTATGTGGTTTCTGTGGGATTGAAATGTTAATTTTTGGAGAGTGGTTGGACTGTCTTTAGAGGTCATTGAACATGGAGAAAAATGATGTCTCTATTTTTTTACCTGTTTTAACCCTATTCTTGTGAAATTGTATATTACACTATAATTAACACCATACATTTCGCCTAAATTACTGGCTATGTTGAATAAAGTTCACAAAACAGTTATTTTCTTATTTTCAACAGTATGATTGTATGTCAGTATTATGATTGTATGTCAAATAATTAGGGATAAGCCAATCAGTTTCACCAAATACACATACTCCATTGCTGAAAGATAGCAAAATCACAGAATCACAGATGAGACCTCAAACAACATTTAATTCATTTACATATACACAACATATTAGATCTCACCTCCACAATGTCCTCATCAAAATCTACAACTAGTCTACTAAACCCTATTCCTACTCACCTTCTTAAGACTGCTCTCCCCTTCCTAGATAATGATTTGCTCTAGATTATAAATAATTTTATCAGGGCATGTACCGCAGTCGTTTAAGACATCTGTTATTAAGCCCTCCCTCAAACATTCTTTAATTTCCCCTAGGGATCAATAAATTATCTATCTATCTATCTATCTATCTATCTATCTATCTATCTAAAAAACCTAGCCTTGTATCGATACTGGTCCTCCTGGACCTCAGCGCTGCCTTTGACACCATAGACCATGACATACTACTTGGGCTTGAAAATTTGATAGGCATCAAAGACTCAGCACTCACTTGGTTTAGATCATACCTTCCTAACCGTCAACAATTTGTACAGGTCCATAATAAACCATCTACCCAGATTATGGTAAAATATGGAGTGCCTTAAGGCTCAGTACTGGGGCCCCTGTTGTTTAGCAGATGATACATAACTATACCTCTCCATAAAACCTGATGATTTAACCCTGTTAGCCAAACTTGACACATGTATAAGAGATATAAAGACATGGATGATGAATAATTCTTTCTGCTTTTAAACTCAGATAAAACAGAAGGCATGGTTTTAGGTTCTAAAAAGATGAGGGATATCCTATCCACATCACAGGCTACATATAGTGATCTTCCACTGACCTCATCCACAAGTGTTAAAAACCTAGGAGTTATAATTGACCAGGACCTAGCACTAGGTAATCACATAAAACAGATCACCAAAACTTAATTTTACCATTTAAGGAACATTTCAAAGATAAGGAAGTCCTTATGTCATCTCAAGGATAGACTATTGTAATGCTATTGTAATGCTATTATGCTGGCTGTAATAATACCGGTCTAAAGAGCTTACAGCTTATTCAAAATGCAGCTGCTAACACACACAAAACATGTGAACATATTTTCCAATACTAGCTTTTTTACACTGGCTACCTGTTAAAAGTCATTGACTTCAAAATATTACTTATAGTTCTTTGTTGGTTGCCTGCATTGAAAGAGGACACCTCATGAAGACGCTCTTTTGTCTGCTTCTGACAGAAGAAGCACTTATCTATGCTGGCAGCCGCTGCTGCTGAACAAAAGTCCCTCTAGAAGGACTTGATGCAGTTGCAGGTGTTACTGCAGGTTCAGAAGATGGTCTACCATGTCTTTTCTGAAGACACTGAGTCCTGCCTGCTTCACATGATTTCTAGTAGTGAATCTTAGCATGCTGCAGATGCTCACTGTTACAGGTGGATTTGTAGCAGTTCCTGCGCCAAACTGCTTTGTTCTGTTGTAAAATAACTGCACTGTAACAATGTAATCGTTGGCTGATCTGTGACCCCCATCTCCAAGCTCTCTCATGGACAAAAACAAGAAATTTGGCATATGTCTCTAGTGATGGGTCATTCACCAGTCCACACATCTGCCACTGGATACATAGCCCATACCTGACTAACAGAAAGACACACCTCAGAATATAACCTAACTAGACTGTGCCACCATGAACTATGAAAATGTGCTTGCTCAAATGTAGAAGGCTAGAAGGTCACTAATATCACCAACCATGAAGAACAGAGCACTATGTGTTTCAGGTTATCCGATATTCTATCACTGCCAGCTGCCAACTGTCACTGGAAGTCAGGGATGGATTACTGTACGGGCCTACCGGGCCCAAGGAGTCAGGGGGCCCAAGCCATTGCATGGAATCATTGCCTCAATATCAACACATCATATCAACACATAGGCTATGAATCTGATTGAATTAAAGTATTGGCCATCCCCAAAATACACCAGAATACAGGAAATCACATCATATGAATTAAAAACAATGTCTCCCGCAACAATTAGTGGGGGGCCCTTAATACATCTGGGCCCAGGGGCCTGAAAGTTCATAATCCGTCCATGCTGGTAGTGTCTCTCTTTCTCTCTCTTACACACACACACACACACACACACGCACACACACACACATACACACACGCACACACACACACACACACACACACACACACACAGTGGCGTCATGCCTATTGAAATAAAGGGGGCACGTGCCCCCTCGGATTTTTCCTCCCTGATATTTTTTTGATCACAACTTTGTTCCTATTATGCTCCATAATAAGCCAGAGCCTATAACGACTCAAATGTATTCTTCTGGATGTGTAATAAACCGTACCAAAATAGCTGAAGACCGGTCAACAACATCAGCCATTTTCCTAAAATTGGTGTCTGTGTATGTTCCCGTAACAACTCATTGCGTAAACTCGCAATGTTTTGCTTGTGTTGAACTGTTACAATTAACTTTAGGATACCGTTTGAACTGTTACAGTTACAGTTTAAACAGATACAGTTAATGGTGTTGAAGTGGTAAGTAGACTAGGCTAAGCAATAAAAAGTAGTGGAATTATTTGTGGTTGACCTGGAAATTTTGACTTTTGACTATGGATTTGATGTTGGCCGCGAATTCAGAGCATTACGTTAACGTTTGCCTACATGGTGTCAGTGTAACGTAGCCTAGGCTACTCTTACAAATATTACACAAAGCAGTAGCATTCAAATATTTTGTGTTAACCTTACTCAGCACTGAAACCTGTCAAACTTCTTTCAAAATCCTTCATCACATGAATTAAGATTAAAATAATTTAATTTCTGAGCACACAAAGTCAGACCTCAGAACCTTTTTCAATGTAAGATTGTTCTTAGGTCACATATCAGTTTAAAATCATAACTGCAATGGTACTGTTTTTAAAATCATGTGTAGTAGGCATAAGTGTAAATGTGTGTGTCTAAACATGCTTTAATGAGCTTACACTTTAATGAGCTGAATTTGAGCTTACAGTTCTTTCACCAACCTATGTGTTTTACATTAACTTAGAATAGATACAAAATAGATACTTTAGCTTAGTCCTCAGATAGAGGAGGGTTGCTGCTTGCTCTGTTAAGGTATTTCTGTCCCTCCCAAACAGCATTAAACTGGTATGTTTAGCAGCCAGAATTTAAAAATTTCCAGGGGGAGAAATCTCCGGCCCCCCTCTAACATAACCCCTCCCCCCCCCCCCAAAAAAAAGTCTGATTGTGCCCCCCCTGAATTTTGGCTTGCATGACGCCCCTGCACACACACACACACACACCTGTCTGTTTGTCTATCTGATCCTTTACCCTTTCTTTTCTTCACATAGGCTACGGAAGGCCTTACAGACTTCAGCTGGTACTATGTGTCTATTAAACTTGATTTAACAGAGATTTCTGCACTTTGTGCTCTGTGTGTAGAGAAGAACTGACAGAGCAGGCTAGGCCTACTCCAGCACACTAATAGGAATGAATTGATAGTATTGAGAATTTAAGGCACAATTTCTTGTTAAATACAGGGGGGGCACAATCAGACTTTTTTTTGGGGGGGGGGGAGGGGTTATGTTAGAGGGGGGCCGGAGATTTCTCCCCCTGGAAATTTTTAAATTCTGGCTGCTAAACATACCAGTTTAATGCTGTTTGGGAGGGACAGAAATACCTTAACAGAGCAAGCAGCAACCCTCCTCTATCTGAGGACTAAGCTAAAGTATCTATTTTGTATCTATTCTAAGTTAATGTAAAACACATAGGTTGGTGAAAGAACTGTAAGCTCAAATTCAGCTCATTAAAGTGTAAGCTCATTAAAGCATGTTTAGACACACACATTTACACTTATGCCTACTACACATGATTTTAAAAACAGTACCATTGCAGTTATGATTTTAAACTGATATGTGACCTAAGAACAATCTTACATTGAAAAAGGTTCTGAGGTCTGACTTTGTGTGCTCAGAAATTAAATTATTTTAATCTTAATTCATGTGATGAAGGATTTTGAAAGAAGTTTGACAGGTTTCAGTGCTGAGTAAGGTTAACACAAAATATTTGAATGCTACTGCTTTGTGTAATATTTGTAAGAGTAGCCTAGGCTACGTTACACTGACACCATGTAGGCAAACGTTAACGTAATGCTCTGAATTCGCGGCCAACATCAAATCCATAGTCAAAAGTCAAAATTTCCAGGTCAACCACAAATAATTCCACTACTTTTTATTGCTTAGCCTAGTCTACTTACCACTTCAACACCATTAACTGTATCTGTTTAAACTGTAACTGTAACAGTTCAAACGGTATCCTAAAGTTAATTGTAACAGTTCAACACAAGCAAAACATTGCGAGTTTACGCAATGAGTTGTTACGGGAACATACACAGACACCAATTTTAGGAAAATGGCTGATGTTGTTGACCGGTCTTCAGCTATTTTGGTACGGTTTATTACACATCCAGAAGAATACATTTGAGTCGTTATAGGCTCTGGCTTATTATGGAGCATAATAGGAACAAAGTTGTGATCAAAAAAATATCAGGGAGGAAAAATCCGAGGGGGCACGTGCCCCCTTTATTTCAATAGGCATGACGCCACTGTGTGTGTGTGTGTGTGTGTGTGTGTGTGTGTGCGTGTGTGTATGTGTGTGTGTGTGCGTGTGTGTGTGTGTGTGTGTGTGTAAGAGAGAGAAAGAGAGACACTACCAGCATGGACGGATTATGAACTTTCAGGCCCCTGGGCCCAGATGTATTAAGGGCCCCCCACTAATTGTTGCGGGAGACATTGTTTTTAATTCATATGATGTGATTTCCTGTATTCTGGTGTATTTTGGGGATGGCCAATACTTTAATTCAATCAGATTCATAGCCTATGTGTTGATATGATGTGTTGATATTGAGGCAATGATTCCATGCAATGGCTTGGGCCCCCTGACTCCTTGGGCCCGGTAGGCCCGTACAGTAATCCATCCCTGACTTCCAGTGACAGTTGGCAGCTGGCAGTGATAGAATATCGGATAACCTGAAACACATAGTGCTCTGTTCTTCATGGTTGGTGATATTAGTGACCTTCTAGCCTTCTACATTTGAGCAAGCACATTTTCATAGTTCATGGTGGCACAGTCTAGTTAGGTTATATTCTGAGGTGTGTCTTTCTGTTAGTCAGGTATGGGCTATGTATCCAGTGGCAGATGTGTGGACTGGTGAATGACCCATCACTAGAGACATATGCCAAATTTCTTGTTTTTGTCCATGAGAGAGCTTGGAGATGGGGGTCACAGATCAGCCAACGATTACATTGTTACAGTGCAGTTATTTTACAACAGAACAAAGCAGTTTGGCGCAGGAACTGCTACAAATCCACCTGTAACAGTGAGCATCTGCAGCATGCTAAGATTCACTACTAGAAATCATGTGAAGCAGGCAGGACTCAGTGTCTTCAGAAAAGACATGGTAGACCATCTTCTGAACCTGCAGTAACACCTGCAACTGCATCAAGTCCTTCTAGAGGGACTTTTGTTCAGCAGCAGCGGCTGCCAGCATAGATAAGTGCTTCTTCTGTCAGAAGCAGACAAAAGAGCGTCTTCATGAGGTGTCCTCTTTCAATGCAGGCAACCAACAAAGAACTATAAGTAATATTTTGAAGTCAATGACTTTTAACAGGTAGCCAGTGTAAAAAAGCTAGTATTGGAAAATATGTTCACATGTTTTGTGTGTGTTAGCAGCTGCATTTTGAATAAGCTGTAAGCTCTTTAGACCGGTATTATTACAGCCAGCATAATAGCATTACAATAGCATTACAATAGTCTATCCTTGAGATGACATAAGGACTTCCTTATCTTTGAAATGTTCCTTAAATGGTAAAATTAAGTTTTGGTGATCTGTTTTATGTGATTACCTAGTGCTAGGTCCTGGTCAATTATAACTCCTAGGTTTTTAACACTTGTGGATGAGGTCAGTGGAAGATCACTATATGTAGCCTGTGATGTGGATAGGATATCCCTCATCTTTTTAGAACCTAAAACCATGCCTTCTGTTTTATCTGAGTTTAAAAGCAGAAAGAATTATTCATCATCCATGTCTTTATATCTCTTATACATGTGTCAAGTTTGGCTAACAGGGTTAAATCATCAGGTTTTATGGAGAGGTATAGTTATGTATCATCTGCTAAACAACAGGGGCCCCAGTACTGAGCCTTAAGGCACTCCATATTTTACCATAATCTGGGTAGATGGTTTATTATGGACCTGTACAAATTGTTGACGGTTAGGAAGGTATGATCTAAACCAAGTGAGTGCTGAGTCTTTGATGCCTATCAAATTTTCAAGCCCAAGTAGTATGTCATGGTCTATGGTGTCAAAGGCAGCGCTGAGGTCCAGGAGGACCAGTATCGATACAAGGCTAGGTTTTTTAGATAGATAGATAGATAGATAGATAGATAGATAGATAGATAATTTATTGATCCCTAGGGGAAATTAAAGAATGTTTGAGGGAGGGCTTAATAACAGATGTCTTAAACGACTGCGGTACATGCCCTGATAAAATTATTTATAATCTAGAGCAAATCATTATCTAGGAAGGGGAGAGCAGTCTTAAGAAGGTGAGTAGGAATAGGGTTTAGTAGACTAGTTGTAGATTTTGATGAGGACATTGTGGAGGTGAGATCTAATATGTTGTGTATATGTAAATGAATTAAATGTTGTTTGAGGTCTCATCTGTGATTCTGTGATTTTGCTATCTTTCAGCAATGGAGTATGTGTATTTGGTGAAACTGATTGGCTTATCCCTAATTATTTGACATACAATCATAATACTGACATACAATCATACTGTTGAAAATAAGAAAATAACTGTTTTGTGAACTTTATTCAACATAGCCAGTAATTTAGGCGAAATGTATGGTGTTAATTATAGTGTAATATACAATTTCACAAGAATAGGGTTAAAACAGGTAAAAAAATAGAGACATCATTTTTCTCCATGTTCAATGACCTCTAAAGACAGTCCAACCACTCTCCAAAAATTAACATTTCAATCCCACAGAAACCACATAGGCCCCCTGACTATTATGGAAACAAATAAAAATGATCAATATAACCCGGAGACCACACAAGGATTATGCATGCCTGTCCTGTGTCGAATTGTGATTATAAAAAAAAAAAAAAAAAAAAAAAAAACACTTGTGCAAAGTAAGAATGTCATTCCACCTTTGCAAAGTAACAATGTCGTTCCTACTTTGTTTCGTTGTAAGGTGAGCTCAGATGTGGGCGTTTTTTGGTGACGTATATTCGCCTTAAATGCCCGCGCACACTCCATTCATAAAATGGATGGAGAATGAAGGGGCAGTGCTTAGTAGTTTTCAACAAGGTCCTCTCTGTAGAAACTAATGTGAGTTGCGAGGCGTAGTTACTTCACATTCGTGCAACTCTCAGTCGCAAGAAGTTTAAAAGATGTCAGGCAGAGGTAAAGGAGGCAAAGGTCTTGGAAAAGGAGGCGCAAAGCGTCACCGCAAAGTTCTTCGTGATAACATCCAGGGGATCACCAAGCCTGCAATCAGGCGTTTGGCCCGCCGTGGTGGTGTGAAGCGTATCTCTGGTCTCATCTACGAGGAGACTCGTGGTGTGTTGAAGGTTTTTCTGGAGAACGTGATTCGTGATGCCGTCACCTACACCGAACACGCCAAGAGAAAGACCGTGACCGCCATGGACGTCGTCTATGCTTTGAAACGCCAGGGTCGTACACTGTACGGTTTTGGTGGTTAAAGATCAGATCTCTCTCTCGACTTGTACACAAAGGCTCTTTTAAGAGCCACCCAGTTCCTCTTAAAAAACGTTGTGTTCCTGTTTGTATAGGATTATCTTAATTATGGAAAGGCTATACATAAACCACTGCCACGCAGTTGTCTGAGAACAACACGGTACCCTACGATTTCAGAGACTGGGGCATTTCCATCTCATGAGACGCTTATAATGCAATCTTCATCCCGTGGTAGCCAAGGGAAAGCCATGTGTTGATATGAAAACAACCAAGAAGTGCCAGAAGAATTATAATAATCTCTCGTGTGTATGAAGTGCGACCCATGACTGCCCTATAGAACATCAGGTTAAGTCTAAACTTAGGGTTCACAAATGATCAAATAAAATCCTCTGCAGAAACAAAACAAAACGAAAGTGCATGCTGAAAAGTCGCGTGTGCCAATAAAGTCTTAAACAAGTTGGAGTCATAACTAGTTTTCATAATCTGTCAAGCATACATGTGGCTTGACAGACAGGAACCTCGGAATGTATAGAAAGGTTTACTTTTACAGTAAAGCAGTGTTTCCCATATTTTACCGTAAATTTCCTTTTGTACAATGATGTAGCCTAGAAGCCACAGTGCAGTAAAGAACAGTTTTTTTTACCTTTTTTGCCGTAGAGTTTTGTTGATGAACTAATAAATTGTTAATCATAATTCGAGAAATGGCCCCAAGGGGACTGAGAAAAACTGTTATTGTGATTTGTAACGCGTAATGATTTTTTGACACTTAGTATTTGCCATACACGTCGAAGGATTCCTGTCATTCAGAAGAAAAGTGAGGGAAATGAAACAAAAGGATGTGGTGTACTGTAAACCGATTTTCTGTGGGTGGTGCTAACCTTCTCGACACTGCCCCCTTCGATTCAAAACGACCAACCGTGTGGGTATTTCATTTCGGAGGGAAATGACTGACATAATTCTGGCCGTGGGTGTTTAAATGACGCAGTCCTCTATTTGCATAAAACTTGAGACATATACCGGGTAATTTGATGGCCGTCAGGTCATCGAAGAGACAGTCGAGATATCAACATGCCTGATCCAGCCAAGCCTGCCCCAAAGAAGGGCTCTAAGAAAGCCGTGACAAAGACCGCCGGCAAGGGTGGCAAGAAGCGCAGAAAGAGCAGGAAGGAGAGCTACGCCATCTACGTGTACAAAGTCTTGAAGCAGGTCCATCCTGACACCGGTATCTCTTCCAAGGCTATGGGCATTATGAACTCCTTCGTGAATGACATCTTTGAGCGCATTGCTGGGGAGGCTTCTCGCTTGGCTCACTACAACAAGCGCTCCACCATCTCTTCCAGGGAGATCCAGACTGCAGTGCGTCTGCTTCTGCCCGGTGAGCTGGCCAAGCACGCCGTGTCCGAGGGAACCAAGGCCGTCACCAAGTATACCAGCTCCAAGTAAAGCCTGATTTTGAACGCGCTTTAATCCAAAGGCTCTTTTAAGAGCCACCCACGTTCTCTTTGAAAAGTAATTCCAATATAAACCGACTACACTGCATTCACTTGCATACAATGCTTATCTGAAATCACTCTTAAAACCAATTTGTTGAAAACACAACTTGCGTTGTTTTTAAGACATCTCTCCAGACAGGAACAACGCATTCGTTTTAAGAGTTGTACCAAAAATGTATGAAATGCTACTACCTGGATTAGGTAGAAGGCTTAGCCAACACCTAGAACCTTTTATTTACCATTGGTCCATATTTTGCCACGGCTGGCAAACGGACGTCAAGGGACACAATGGACTCCTCGTGTGGTTTGGAGAGAAACGGCAAAATAGTGGGATAAACATTGGCCAGGCCAGGATAATGTTCCAGCGAATGAGCACAACTAAAACCGGGTATACAGGGGCGAATAGGACAAGTTAGCTAAAAGCTATGAACCCTGCGTCAAGGAAGACCGCATCTGTGTTGTGCTGGTGTCATTTGTGTATTTGCTGTAGCCTACTATACTAACTGGTTTGGAATGTCAAGAATAAATATGTCGAGTTTGTGGCCCTAATACTCGGTCGTAGAGAAGCCCTGTCTCTCTGGGCAGAAGTCCGAAACTTATATTCGTGCAAATGGGACACGACTACATTATGTGTGAGGGATCATCTGAGAGTGTAGGTTATGTTTAACTTGCTAGTATCGAGAGCTCTCTTGCACGTGTTGCCATTATATTTAGCGATGAATACGCGACACCTACTTATTAGAAAATACCGAACCAAGACATATGGAAACCAGCTTTTTTTCTATGTTTGGGTGGCTCTTAAAAGAGCCTTTGAATTTTCGGTTCTTGACTTTGATCACTTAAGCACGCTCCCCACGGATACGACGAGCCAGCTGGATGTCCTTGGGCATGATAGTGACTCTCTTGGCGTGGATGGCGCACAGGTTTGTGTCCTCGAACAGACCGACGAGGTAAGCCTCGCTAGCCTCCTGAAGAGCCATGACAGCAGAGCTCTGGAAGCGCAAATCAGTCTTGAAATCCTGAGCGATTTCCCTGACCAGACGCTGGAAGGGCAGCTTGCGGATCAGCAGCTCTGTGGACTTCTGGTAACGACGGATTTCTCTCAGAGCCACGGTGCCAGGCCTGTAACGGTGAGGCTTCTTCACGCCACCGGTGGCAGGTGCGCTTTTACGCGCAGCCTTGGTGGCGAGCTGCTTCCTCGGAGCCTTGCCTCCGGTAGATTTGCGGGCGGTTTGCTTTGTTCTGGCCATTGCTACGTATTCTTCGGAATTGAACAGTATGAACACAATGGCAGAATTTGGGTATATAAGGCCTACGGTCTCAGCCTGCCCCCCTGTGTACGTCAGGTTGTTGGTCTCCGCTGATTGGTCATCCGAGTGCCGCCTGAAATTCAAAATACAAAGCCCACCCTCGTAATGGCCTACGTCATTGTGTTGATTGACTATTCATAAAACCTCTTCAATTTAAATGACAAATAAAATAAATATACTGAAACATTCCATCGGTCAGTGCATATAGCCTGTTATAGAAACAAACACATCAAACAATTAACCTGTTAGTCGTCAAGTACAAACACAAATATGACCTAAGGTAGCTTGTATTTGCTACGTTAAAGCCTACAAGTAATTGCCTTACTTCGTATACATCATTGAGGTAATACGCCACTTATTTGTCTTATCAGTTACTTAGTGCCCGACATTTTATTGGACTAAGAGTGGTCAAGTATTGGCAGGAAAACGTGTCTTTACTCATTTTTTTTTTATTTGGGTGGGAACATATTTTTGACGTTACAGAAAACACTTTGATGGCGAAGGTAGCTTGGAATTATTTTTTTTAATGGGTATTTGGGTGGCTCTTAAAAGAGCCTTTGTTTCGGAGACTTGGTAGGAGCAGGTTTACTTGGACTTCTCAGTCTTCTTGGGCAGCAGTACAGCCTGGATGTTGGGTAGCACACCACCCTGAGCGATGGTCACTCCGCCGAGCAGTTTGTTCAACTCCTCGTCGTTACGCACAGCCAGCTGCAGATGGCGGGGAATGATACGAGTCTTCTTGTTGTCACGGGCAGCGTTGCCGGCCAACTCCAGGATCTCAGCAGTCAGGTACTCGAGCACAGCAGCCAAGTACACCGGTGCACCAGCGCCGACACGCTGAGCATAGTTGCCTTTACGCAGCAGCCTATGCACACGGCCCACAGGGAACTGAAGTCCAGCCCTGGAGGAACGAGTCTTGGCCTTAGCTCTGGCCTTGCCGCCGGTTTTGCCTCTACCGCTCATCTTCTTAGTAGGTGTTCGTCTGAATACAGAAATGCTAGGCAGTGGAAAGGCATGCATTATTATGCCACACCAGCGCGGTGCTACTCCGTACCTCAGTGGATGAGAACAGAATGGTGAGAGCCAATCAACGTGTAGTTCGTTGCGTGACATCATTTTGAAATCTATTTGGCGCGCACAACACTTCCACCTTCCTTTTAGCCTAGCACCTCAATCACAAAAAAAGTTAACGCATGGCACAGTACAGAAGGTAAAGTTACAGCGAAGTTTCCAGAGGTTCAACTTAATACCCAGTAAACCAACCAGGCTTCCTGAGATACACATTTGGCACTGGTACTGCCTATTACAATGTAACGAACTGAAATTGTTGTATTGCAAGGTTTTGGTTAAAATAGGCTGACACCTGACATAATTTCACTGCATTTCTTACTTCCAGTAACTATATGCATGTGACAATAAACTTCCTTATATTCTTTTGGATACTTTGTTTCATGTTTGGATGCACCTGTTGCATTAGATATACGTTATGTTGTGTTACCGTAATAAATTACCTAATATGTATTTTAAAGTTACATACACAACCCATTAGACATGGGGGTAAGATGAGCCACTCCTTTTTTTTAGGAAACCGTAAACACATTGTATCATGTGACAGCATTTTACGGAAGAGGGAATCATTCTTTACAATCTGTGGAAAGGTACAGCGCATGGCAAATGTGGTAAAAAAAAAATGTGGATTCCGTTCATGTCCAGAGTTAGGGTTATTTGGAGAAAACGTGAATAGAACATTCAGATGCATTACACCTCAATGGGTGCCCTCGTAATCTATGATGTGAGGGCTACACAAATCATGAATGTTACCTTGGCTTGTTGTGAGAAGCATTTTCTATCAAAATGGTGGTTGTGGGGTTAGATGAGCCACCAAGGCTGGGATAAGTTGAGCTAACTAGTACTTGTATTGCATTAGTGAATTGTCTACACACTACTTGATACCACTCGCTTTTATTTATATGTCCCCGTCGGGTAGCTTATACACTCATTCATTTGATCCATGACGCAGTCGGGGTTTTGTGAACTATAGTAAACAAATGCAGAAGGACCCGAGTATGATTGTGTATTCGCAAACAGAAATTCGTCTGCCTACCAGCAGGCACTGACGGAATAAAAGCATTCAGAGAGCGTTTGGGTGGCTCTTAAAAGAGCCTTTTCGTATACATGGTGAAAGACTAATGCGCGAACATTTACTTCTTCTTGGGTGCAGCCTTTTTGGGTTTGGCAGCTTTAGGCTTAGCCACCTTGGGTTTCGCTGCCTTTGCTTTCTTGGGGCTCTTCGCTGCCTTCTTGGGGGCAGCGGGCTTCTTGGCCTTCTTCGGGCTCTTCGTTGCCTTTTTCGGTGTGGCGGGCTTCTTGGCTGCTTTCTTCGGAGACTTTTTGGCGGCCGCAGGCTTCTTGGCTGCTGCCTTCTTGGGCTTCTTTGCCGCCGCAGGTTTCTTCGCTGCAGGCTTCTTGGCTTTAGGAGCTGCCTTCTTTACCGGCTTCTTTTCCACTGCCTGTTTCTTGTTCAGCTTGAACGAGCCGGACGCGCCGGTCCCTTTTGTCTGGACAAGAGTTCCCTTGGTGACCAAACTCTTGATGGCCAGTTTGACACGAGCGTTGTTCTTCTCCACATCGTACCCACCAGCCGTCAGTGCTTTCTTCAGCGCAGCCAGAGAGACTCCTTTCTTCTCTTTTGAAGCAGAGATGGCCTTGACGACGAGCTCGCCCACACTTGGGCCAGTTTTCTTGGGTCGGGGCGCCTTCTTCTTAGGGGCCTTTGCTGGGGCCGCAGCGGGAGCTGGAGCTGTTTCTGCCATTGTATAGTTTAGGTTTCACGCACAGACTACTCGGGAGACCGGAGAGAATTAATGACTGCCAAAGCCGGTGGGCAGGACTTAAAATGAACATGAGAACCATTTAGACTCAGCAGAGTGAAAGCTGTCCCGGCCTTTCTGTGGCGAAGAGATCACTTGTGTTTTCTTCATACACTTCTTTGTAAGAAATATGAGTAACGACACGACATTTACCAACAAGACGATGTCTGTTGTGAAGAGCACAGCCTGCACGTCAAAATGAATATATGGGGGCTTTGGTCGCCCTTTATCACTTTTGCAACTAACTGAGAACGTCGGACCTCTAGTTGGAGAGGTTGCAGTCAGTCTGAGTTTTGTGAGGAAATCATGCACATAATCATAATAAAACCGCGCAATACGTCGACAAAGAAGTGCCTTAGACCAAAACATGAGTCTCTATCACTGCTTTTACGTGTTAGAATGTGGTTTTTGCGAATGTGTACTAATCGTTCCAATCGGGAGCTTTATGGACACTGCGAAACACAGTTCACAAACACAAAACACACGCATCCATACCACATAGGTGTAAATGTTATAGGACCAATTTATGGGAAACATACGTGATGTGGCAATATTGTTAATTCTGCTTATGCAGACATATGACCAAGACTGAATTACAATAGAATATATGTTTCTGGCTTAGACTATTCTTTGGGACTGTCAATATGCCGTATTGTGGGGAGCACATTATACAATCATTTCAGAAATGATCTAAGATAAAGGATGGTTTCTACGCAACCCTTTTATAAATGAGGCCCAAGGGTGGCGTACGCAAGTTTTTTTGTGCGTAAGTTCGTTTTCTCTGAATCACACGTACGATCATTTCAGAAATGATCTAAGATCAAATGAAGGATGGTTTCTACGCAACCCTTTTATAAATGAGGCCCCTGGGGCCTCTTATTAGAGTTTATCCACCTCTCAAAAGAGTTCACTTTTTTTAAGAGTTTCACTTTTAACATTCAAAACTGTATAATCCAATACTATATATATTCCCAATACTGTACATTAACCTCCACCATTATCAAACATGTTCTGAATGCCTTTTTTAAAAATCCGATACCGCATGGCGCAGTCCACCTCACCGAGATAGCAGAATTCATTTATATTTTAGCCTACATTATTCAACTCACGTATTGTCATCTGTTCTTGGGCACTGCCAGTCAAAAAAACAAACAGGTGCGCGCTCTGCACCTCTTTACGCAACTCCGACACAACACTAAATATTAAGATGCCCTGCTTTCAGAGGATAACTTCTGTTTCTTTGTTGTGCTATACAATGTAGGCTATAGATATTTTATATCATATATAGCCTACATTGTATAGCTTACATTCAAATATTACCTTTCTGTTACGAAGCTGGGAAGGCCTATGAGCGCAAATTAGGATGTAGTGGAGGCTAAACGCGAGTAAACGCAGTTTATCTACCTCTGACATTTCAGAAATAGAGTTTATGCCTACCCACCTCTTATTAGAGTTTATCCACCTCTCAAAAGAGTTTATTCAGTTTTAACATTCAAAACTGTATTATCCAATATTATCCTATAGGCCTATTCCCAATACTGCATAATAACCTCCACCATTATCAAACATGTTCGAATGTCTTTTAATCCGATACCGCATGGCGCAGTCCACCTCACCGAGATCGCAGAATTCATAGTTCACCCACCTCTTATTTTACCACTACATCCCTGGCACAAATGTACTTTTCCTCTCCTAAACGAGGGCAATTGGACATTTTATGGTCAATATTAGATTGGTGAGAACACCAAATATACTAGATCACCTGTAAAAATGTTTCAATCATTCCATCGTAGGTCTTGGTGTTTTTTAGATATTATGAAATAAGTAAGCTATACGTTTTTTTCACTTTCTTAAGTGGGCTATAGTTCTCATTAGCAGTTTTATGCCAAACCATGAAACATTAAGCTGCGTCCAAAAATGTCTTTAAAAATCTTCTGATATTGATCATGCATATGGCAAAGAAAGACATGAGATCGTTGGTCTTGGAATTTTGAAAATGCATCGCACTTAGAACTCAGATTACTTGCAGTACCCCGGCATTACCACAAGGAAATGGTCGTACGTCAAGTTTGAACCTGACGTGGAGATAAGCACTTTTCCACGTCAAAGACGGTTTTTATAAATCTGAGCGTTGGCATGGATTTGAGCGTACGCACGGTCTAAGATCAAATCTGTGCGTAAGAACGCTTTATAAATGAGGCCCCTGGCCCCCTATTTCACTTGCCTATCTCGCCAAGGAGGCTCATAATTATAAGGCTGTGGCCCATCAAAGGCGTTCTTGTTGTTTATAATCACCTCTGAGTCTGTGTCAGGATTCATTACACCATTCATTGAACTTGACCGGTTTGCCCTCTCTTACCTCACTTCCGGTTATTGGTTTATAGATGCAGAATTATTTTCTTACAATTTTCTCACAATATGTTGTTTCTAGTCTAGTTAGAATGTTTTGTAAGTATTAACGATGTTGAGCCAAATGAGACAGACAAATACACTTTGTTTCCCTTTATTTTTAACTTGTTTCAGAAAAAGGAAACTGAAAGATATGAAAAAGAAACAAAATACAAATTAGGCCTATGTAAAAATAGATGTTTGAATGCTGTAGCTGGTTGGGGGCTGTAGAGCTGCTTGAGAGTGAATGAGAGCAAACTGGAATGGGAGAAGGAGCTTGGTCTTGCTGGAATGCTGCTGGTGGGCTTCTGCTGGTCTAGATGATCCTTTGTTGATGCCCGAATTCCTTCTTAATTTGGATTGGCGACTAGGGATGGTGCATTGCTTAAGGCACATTTAAAAAAAAAAATACGGTTTGTGTGTAGACCAGTATTCATTATTGCATTCTTCCAGCTTGGATGTTCACTTCAATGAATATTTCTGTGGAGGTGGGGGGCAAAAGGAGACATTATTAAGACATTTCCTTCAGGATTATCTGAGGTTAAATGACAATAAGTAGAGATGTTGGCCAATTTTTGACAATGATAGATAAATGCTATGTGTTATTGTGTCCTCCAATGGTTTGCACCCACTTTTTTTGCCATTTGTTGATGATGTCCCTGACAGTGCCTTGATCTCTCTGAGGGGCGAACCTGTCCACCATCTTGATAAGGTCAGAATGGCAAGCCAAGAATGCCAGCGTGTTACGGGCATGGGTCCTGTTTTAGACACAAGAAAATTCATCAACACCGATTTATTTACATTAAGGACATCAACACCAACTCATTAATAATGACAGCATTAAAAAAAATATTGAGATGTTTTTATATGTTAAATGAACATTTAAAATATGTTTGATGCCCGTTTTCATTTCATCACAAGATGGCGTGAGGCACACTGTCTGTTAATGACAGTCATTTGACCGACATCACACTTGACACGCTTGGCACTTGGCACCAGAGACTTTAATGTGGAGACACAGCAAATACTCCATAAAAAAAAAAAATACTCCATAGAAATGCATGGGGCCAGTTTGTCACGCCAATATGGCCGTTGTCTACACATATCCCACCCCTTCCTCGGCAAAACGTCGACATGTGAATACATTGAGCCAATCGTGTGGTGTGATGTGAATACATTGAGCCGATGGTGTGTTGTGAAGACATCGTGCCAATCATCTGTTGTGATCTCGCCGCTGGAGCAAGATTGGTGTCGTGAAGCCTTGCGCACGCGCATTTCTGCCGAAATGGATGCCCGACAAGTGCCCAAAAAGCGTTGTCAAATGGCCGCCGAGTGGAGGGACTTGCCTAAAAGGACTTTGCTTTAGCTGATACACTTGAAGTGGCTAGGCGAGACATGACTTATTACAGAGATTGTTTAGGGAGAGTCAATCAATCTACTCCAAACTTCTCTGTCATCAAATTTTGAATTTCTGGTAAACATATGCCAAAACAGCTTTTAGTATTATGCCCATTTTGATGTATAAAAGCTATAACTTTGAAACGATGCTTATTGAATGCTTATTATTTGCATTATTGAATGCTTGGCAAGAATGATTGCTTTGCAGCTTTCATTGTAATGTTTTTGTCTTCTCTTGTCTTTCTTTTGTCTTGTCCCTATTCTACGCCCGTTTCTTGTGTTAAGAGATGGGAAGTGCCAGTGACGACGCATGTCCCAATCAGATGGCTTATGGGGCCCATCCGTTACATGACTCTGGTTAGCTGTTTGATTTGTCTTCTTTTTTTATTTATTTGTTTTTATTTCAGCTTCGATACTCTTTTTGTAAGTATTTAGGTTATGTAATGAACTCCTAGACATTTGAACATCATCTCACAGTCTCTCGCTGCATTTGTGTTATAATTTTGATCCAGTGGTGACATAACCTTAGGGCATCAGCCCATTTTTAAAGTACCTGCAGGCATGTCATTGGACAACAGGTTTTTCAAATTGGTCCATGTAGTGACAGTAAATGAACTAGTGCAGTGCCCGTACAAAACATGCCCACATATTGTATAACATAGTGTATAATGCACTGTGTAATATGTACAGTGCAAAACATGCAGTGTTTTCGGAATATGTTATTAACTCTTCATTGTGTTTTAACAGTGGTAAACATACATTTTCAAATCCACGGCACTGACAGATAATTCTATGTAGCATTGATATATGACATGACATGACTTTTAGATACAACATAATAAATTGATTAGGTTTGGTTAGCTGAGTTGTTATTAGGAAACAAGAAGTAGCACTCCCACCTGACTTCCTGTGCACTGTCGAGGGCCAGACAGCTGATGGAGTGGATGAAGCGGTCAGTCAAGTTCTTTTTGCCAGACAAGACGCGGGATGCCCCCATGACCTCTGCCAGTCTCTCCAGGAACTGTGCAGTGGTCTTCCTCACGGCCGCATTACGGTGCCTAAGAAAGTACAGAACCATTGAGACAAACCAAGAGAAACACAGAGCCAGAGAATGAGTAAGCTAGAGAACCAGAAGAGACAAAGAACCACAGAGCCAGGAGAACCAGGTGAGAAACCAGGTGAAACGGAGACCAGTTATTGAGGACTAGTAGAACCATTAGTATCAGCGGTACCACAGATAACCAATAAACTTCAGAAAGTCTGAAGTAAAGGCTCATCAGGGTTCTCACTCCCCCTCACCTGAGTCCTGTGTTGATGAGGGCGTTCATGCTGCGAGAGGGGGTGACGTTGAGCACCATGTACCCCAGTGCCAGCTCCATGTCCTCCCTGATGAAGCCACTGGCCTCTCCAGCTTTAGGCAGCAGCGTCTGGGCTGTGCCCTCGGCCTCCGTGTCCATGCCTCGCCCCAGGTGAGCGTGCAGGTGGGCCAGCGTCACCATGGCAGCGCGGGAAACCATCGAGCGCAGGTTCTTCACCTGGGTGTGTTGAAAAAGGTAGAATGACAATGTTACAAGCTGTCTCAAAAATACATAGAACACCACGAAAGTTTGTTACAACAGTGTTCTCATACTGTCTACAAAAGTGTGTCCAGGCCCTACATGATCATACATTGTAGTGGCACCAAGACGAGTAAGCTTATTGAAACTGTGCAGTATAACTAAGTCATCTGAATACATATTCTCGGGTCTGAAAAAGAACAAATGCAACATGAGCTCCAGCTTGTTTTCCAGCAGAGAGCTTCTGACCTCGTGGTAGACGGCCAGACACACATCATGCAGCCTGGGCAGCAGCACCTCAGCGTGGTGCTGGGACAGAGACCTGATGGAGATCAGGGCCTCGATCTTCTGCTCCCTGCAGAAACAACAACACACACAATTTAGAGGAACATTTACTTGACTTTAGCAGTCTATCTCCAGCTTAGCTCTAAAGTGTGAAGAGTTTGCATAGGGTAGGCTGTCTTCAATAAAATACACTCTTTGAACACAAATATGTCATTGTTTCAGACTGTATCTTATCTTAGCTGAAAACCTATAATTTGTCTCAAGTAAATATGTTAAAGTAGCCTATCATAGCTAATAGCCTATAATTTGTATAGATTTAATGTGTTAGCCTAGCCTGTTTTAGCTATACTCCCACCAGTCATCCTCTCTGAGCAGCCTGAAGGCCTGCAGGATGGCCTCCTCGGGACAGGACACAGGGGGCAGCTTGGCCAGCTCTGGGAGCTCCCTGATCTGCTGGGTGCTGCTTGTCTGCTTCTCCACTATCACTCTCCTCTTCTTCACCTGCTCCCTCACTTCCTCCTTCCCTGCCAGACACTCCACGGACTTTTGCTCTGGGAGGTCAAAGGTCAAATCTGTTTGTCTCTTTACACTGCCGTGGCATTATGCTATGGACTGATGTTTGAGTAATGTTAAGTTGTCACGACTGTATGAGATGGCCTGCATGTGCTCCTTGGGTTTGCACTCATGTGTTATTAAGTTTGATTTGTAGATCCTATTCTTGTGTTGCAACCAAAGCTATATCAGACAATACGATCAGTGTGTGTGAGTGAGTGTGTGTGTAAGAGGTTGTTAGGGATATGTATCTAACTTTACTGACTTGACTGCTCACCTGTCACAGCAGTGGCCACACTAAGTGAAGCTGTCTTCTTGAGGCGGGGTAGTCTACTGACGAACCGTCTCTGATTGGTTGCCTGGGGTTTGGCTGTCTCTGGAGGGGAGGGGACAGCATGGGCAATGGGTGGAGTGGGGGTGTTGAGGAAGGGCAGAGCACGCAGTGCGGACGGGGTCCTGAGGTCCACAGGGCTGAGGCTGCTCGTAGAACTGCCTGCACGGTCTGAAGCGCTGGCATTGCCACTGAGGACACTGTTACAGCGGAGGCTGGTCAGTCTGATCTCCTCAGCAACACGCAGGGCCTCCAGTCGGAGGTTCTCAGGGATATGGTGGACGTTTAGGGGTTCCAGCACACACCCCATATCCTGCTCTGACTGCATTGTATGCTTTACCTGGGGTTGACAAATGTTGTCATGGTTTCGGCCACTGTTAGTGTTGTCCTGGTGACTGCTGGTTTTCAGGCCAACATCTTGAACAGTTTTGATACAGCGCCTGGCCTTGATCTTCTTCGGCTCGTTGTTCTGAATTTCGCCCGTTGCCTTGGTGATGACAGGTGGAGCAGGTGCTATGCTGCCATTGGCAACGCCACTCGGGGCTCTGTTGTGATGGAGTGGCATCAGCGGGTGAGCGCGATCAAGGCCAGTCAAATTCCTCCTGCCTACGGGACGCAGAGCACCTCCTTGCGGAATTGCAGAGAGCCGTCTGTCACCTAGCAACAGCTGGACCGGGGCCTGGCCCTGGGCAAGCGCAGGCAAGGAGGGGAATGAGCCACAGGACTGCTGCTGCTGGGCATGTGCAGGGGTCATAGGGGGCAACAGCTCATGCTGACCAGACGCTACACCGGCTCTGAGCGACTGGAGAGAGCCGCAGAGCATTGTGGGATTGTGGTTTGGCAGTATCACAGGCACAAGATAAGGATGGAGATGCGGGTGAAGCAGCTGATGATGACACTGTAAACAGGGAGGAGGAAACAGGTCAAACATGGCCGCCACCTGCACCCAACACCACAAACACACAATACCACACACACACAAACACACACACAGTTCTGTACATGAACCTAACATGAAAGTTACTATAGGCAAAGTGCTTTTAGGCAAGTCCCTCCACTCGGCGGCCATATTGCAACGCTTTTGGGGCACTCATCGGGCATTCTATTCGGCAGAAATGCGCGTGTGCAAGGCTTCACGAGACAGCAATCTTGCTCCAGCGGCGAGTTCACAACACATGATTGGCACGATTACTTCACAACACACCATATGATTGGCTCAATGTATTCACATCACACCACATGATTGGCTCAATGTATTCATAATGCGACGTTTTGCCGAGGAAGGGGTGGGATATGTGTAGACAACGGCCACATTAACATTACAAACTAGCCCCATGTATTTCTATGGAGGATTTTTTGAGTGCTGTGTCTCTTCATTAGAAAGTCTCTGCTATAAGTAGCCCATGGTATGATTGCTATAATTGATTAACAGCCAGATTGGGCCAAAGCTGTATTCGTATTGGCCCCAGGGAATATGAGCTACTAAATTTGCATACGGGTAGTAGTTTAGGCTATATTGTAAGTCTACTACTATTAGATTTTATAGGAAACTCACACATGCCGGGATACAGGTCTGGGTGCCGGTGTACTGCATCCGCTGCAGGTTTTCGCTCAGGAGCTGCTGCATTATGGGTTTCATCTCCTGGTTTTGGGCATGGAGTCTATCCAACTCATCTTTAAGGCTTTGGGAATCCATTGAACTGAAAATGTCCAATTCACTGACTGGAGCTACGTTCAAAAATTGGGCTGAAATAATGGGCTGAAGTTAAACGTCCTGAATTTAAAATATAATATGCTATCAAATTAGGAAAATGTATATATATATTCGAATATAATCAAAACGGAAAAACAAACGTGTAGGCTATATCTACCTAGGAAATTGAAGCAAAGTGAAGCAAAGCAGTATTTTGGCAGAGGATGACAAGCTACGCTATTGTGAACGCACCATTATGACGTAACGAGTTCCATAAACCTAGAGGCCACAAATCACCTCTGTCTATAATTACAACGTAGCCTACTACAGGCCTACTTAATCTTGATTTGAGTTGAGTGAGTGATTAATTGTGCTAAATTAAGCACTACGCTATCATTATTTAACTCCAAACACGTAAAATCAACCACAGAACAAGAACGGTCATCGACCCTGTAAAGCAATCTGTGAAAAAAGTGAAACCAAATTCCTTGAATCTGCATTCTGATTCTGAAGCTTACCCCGATGAGAACAGTGAAAATAAGTTTACCTTCAAGCTTAAATACAATCATTTGCAGTACATTGGGTTGGTGGTTTTAAACTTTTATGTAAGCGGACACAACAGACCAAATTACAATACTCTCTACTGGGGAGCAAGGATAACACAAGCTTCCCTATGTTTTTATTATCTTCCACAGGATAGTTTAAAAACGCTTTGTTTATTTAAAAAAGTTTTTCCTTTCGGTGTCCATGTCGGTTAGTTTCCATGTCAGTGTGTTAGACAGTGAACAGTTCTAAAATGTTGGTAAAACTACATTAAGAAAACAGCAATAATAAACAGCAATGCAATACCAATGATCAATAGCATGAACAAATATCATAAATCATTAGAACCGCTTAATTAAATGTACGCTGAACAGATATGCCTTTAGACCCATCTTGAAAGACCCAAAACAAACAAAAAAAAAAATCACTGGAGCACTAGGCAACCCAAATGCGCAAGTACGCATGTTCACAGCAAATTCAAGTAACAGCATTGAGCAGATGTTATATCCTCAAAAGATTTAGATGGATTATATTTCCAAAGTCTTTCCTAATTTGATTAGCAGTAAGGTATGATTATATTGGAATTACTTTTCAAAGAATGTGGGTGGCTCTTAAAAGAGCCTTTGTGTTGTGAAGCGTTACATTAACACTTCACTTGGAGCTGGTGTATTTTGTGACGGCCTTTGTTCCCTCGGACACGGCGTGCTTGGCCAGCTCACCGGGCAGAAGCAGGCGCACTGCGGTCTGGATCTCCCTGGAAGAGATGGTGGAACGCTTGTTATAGTGGGCCAAGCGGGAAGACTCTCCAGCGATACGCTCGAAGATGTCGTTCACGAAGGAATTCATGATACCCATCGCCTTGGAAGAGATCCCAGTGTCAGGGTGGACCTGCTTCAGGACCTTGTACACGTAGATGGCATAGCTCTCCTTCCTGGACTTTCTACGTTTCTTCCCTCCTTTGCCGGCAGTCTTGGTCACGGCTTTTTTAGAGCCCTTCTTGGGAGCAGGTTTAGCTGGGTCTGGCATATTGAGTTCTCGACTGAAAAACTGAGAATAAACGACTAGCGAAGTTATCTGGTATATATATATATCCCAGATTATATGCAAATTGAGGACTGCGTCACTTCACACACCCACTACCAGAATGGCAGTAATTTCCCTCCTAAACCAAATACTCAGACACGATTGGTCATTTTGAATAGAAGGGGCAGTCAGTAACAGAAGGTTAACACCACCCACAGATCATCTGTCTACACCACCTTTAATATGAGTACCCAGAGGTTCGCGTAATTTCTCGCACTTTTCTTCTGAAGGAAGCGAATCGTTGGAAATATATATAAAATAATTGTACATTTAGCGTTGCAATTCATGATTATGCCTACAGTTATTCGCAGTAATTTAGGTGCACTTCTCGAATCATCATTGATGTTTGTTTAACATGTTTAAATTGTCCTTTTTACTGAACTGTTTGCGCTGCAATTTGTTGGCAGACATTTTTACAGTAAAATAAATAGCACGGCACAGTAATACACAGGAAATTCCCCTTGGATTTAAACCAGATACTTTCTAATGAGACAGCACTCAAAAAATCCTCCATAGAAATGCATGGGCTTAGTTTGTAACGCCAGTTCTTCTTCTTCTTCTTCTTCTTTTTTATATGGCGGTTGGCAACCAGCTTTTTGGTGCATTACCGCCACCATCTGGACTGGAGTGTGGATCAAATGGTCATCCTACACTTTCCTAAATTCTTTTAAATAACCCAGTTACCTTCAAAAAAGAAAACAAAAAGGAAAAACAAATTTCACCTGATTCTCTTTGCAGTATATCATTCAAATTTAATGTCATCTGGATTTCACCAAGTTGTGAGATAAATCTTTGTCTGGCTTGATGGTACTCAGGACAAAACATAATTACATGCTCTATGGTCTCTTGACTATTACAATATTCACACATTCCATCAACATGCTTTTTCATGGTAACTAATGTTCTGTTTAGTCCTGTATGTCCTAGCCTCATTCTGGACACCACATCTTCTTCTTGCTTGCTTCTGCATGTATTCCTGCTCCTCCCCACCTTTCCTTGAATACTATGCAGGTGTCTTCCAGACTGTTCGTTATCCCATACAAATGGCCATTTTTCATTTATTTTAGCTTTGATTATACTTTTGACTTCAGCTTTGCTGTATTTAATATTCAACTCTATATCAGACTTCCCTGCTGCTTTCTTTGCACATTTATCTGCTAATTCATTACCTCCTACACCTATATGAGCTGGTACCCATATAAATGTAGTACTAATACCAGACTTAAGCAGATTGTTGGCTAATTGCATTACTTCATATACTATGTCCTGTCTAAACTCAGAGTGACAACGTTTAAGGCTTATTAAAGCTGAGCTAGAGTCTGACGCAATCACAGCTTGCTTAGGTCTATTGCTCTCTACCCACAATAAGGCCATCCATATTCCTAGAATTTCTGCTGTGTATACAGCTAAATCATCATTGATTCTCTTTCCAGATTCAATGTTTAATTGAGGGATAACATAAGCAACTCCCATTTTCTTATCAGTCTGCTTAGATGCATCAGTATATAAAATGACTGCTTCTTTATATTTGCTCGCAATGTAACTCTGGACCCTGTAATGATCCACTTCAACATCCTTCTTTTCCTCTAATAAGCCCAAGTCTACTGGAACCTCTGACATCAGCCAAGGAGGAACAACAGGATATGCCACTGTAGGGCTTATTTCAAGAGCACTGATTCCCATATTTATTACCTTTTGTTTTATTGTCCAACCAAAACTTTTAATAAGGTAACTCTCTCTCTCTTGACACTGCCATAAGACTGATTGACTCATGTGTTTTTCACTATGACCCCTTAGATTTGTCCAATACACAAGAGACAGCTGGTCTCTTCTAAGATAGAGAGGCATCTCTCCCATCTCTACCTGGACTGCTGCCACTGGTGTGGTCTTAATTGCCCCACAGCATAGCTTCAAACCTTGGTTCTGAATTACATCTAGTTTCTTAAGTGATGTTTTAGCAGCAGACCCATACACTACACACCCATAGTCAAATACAGATCTCATCAGCCCTGTATATGGCTTTTAAAGCAGGTCTACTTGCTCCCCATTCAACTCCACGCAGACACCTCATCACATTCAACACTTTCTTGCATTTCTCAATATTTTTTTGTATATGCATTGTCCAAGTTAATCGTTTGTCAAACCACATTCCTAAATATTTGAAGAATTCCACTCTTTCTAAATCTGCCCCAGATCATTTGATTTTAACATCTACATTTATTTTCTTCCTAGAGAAGAATAACGTCTTTGTTTTATCTATTGAGATCCTAAACCCCCATTGAAGGGCCCATTCTTGGACTCTGTTCACTGCCTGTTGCATCTTACCCACCACAAAATCTATATTTCTTCCTTTTTTCCACATTGCTCCATCATCTGCAAACAATGCCACCCCAACTGAATTTTGTATGTCTTTAAAAATATCATCAATCATTATTGAAAATAATAGTGGACTAACAATACTTCCTTGTGGGACACCATTTTCCACACTGTATTGCTCACTTAATTCTCCATTTATTTTAATTTGAATTGTTCTATTAGACAAAAACCCTTTAATCCATTGGAACATCCGTCCCTTTATTCCCAATATTTTAACCTTTATCAGTATACCTTCTTTCCACAACATATCATATGCCTTCTCAATGTCAAAAAACACTGCCACTACATTTTCTTTGTTCACTTGAGCCTTCCTTATTGTATCTTCAAGGCATACAATGGGATCCATGGTGCCTCTACCTTTCCTGAATCCACTTTGATAATGACTCATTAATCCTTTCGTTTCAACCCAATATGTAAGCCTGTCATTAATCATCCTTTCCATAGTTTTTCCCATCTGGGATGTTAATGCAATAGGTCTATAGTTAATTGCTATTTTAGGATCTTTCCCAGGTTTCCTAATAGGAATAATTATAGACTCCTTCCATGTTCTAGGAATACAGCCATCTATCCATACTTTATTATATAGACTTAACAAAACTTCCTTCCCCTTATCACTTAAGTTCTCCAACATGGAATAGCAGATTTTATCCATCCCTGGAGATGACTTACCTAATTTACTTAATGCCTTATTGAGTTCAGATTTCGTAAATAACACATCCAATACCCCTTCTTCCCTATCCTCAATGTCAAACACATTGCGATATTTTCCAATTGTAACTTCTCTACCTCTTTTTTCTTCTTGATTTAAATTCCCTGAGCTGTGCACCTTGGCTAATGTTTTAGCCATAACCTCTGCTTTTTCCTTATTATTGGTGATCGTTCTTTGCCCCTCAACCAACACTGGGTATCCATATTCCCTTCCATTCCCTTTCATTTTTTTAATCATATTCCAAACTCTCTCCACTGGAGTAGTTCGACCAATAGAGTCACAGAACTTTTTCCAATGATCTTTTTTAGCTTGTCTTATTGTTTTCCTAACTATTGCCTGAGATCTTTTATATTGAACTAAATTCTGAAAATTATGTGTTCTTTTTAACACTTTAAACGCTCTATTTCTACCTTTAATTGCTTCCTTACACTCTGTAGACCACCATGGCACTATTTTAGTTAACGTCTTAGGCTTAGTTTTTGGGATTGATACTCCTGCTGCAACAATTATTCCACTGCCAATTTCATTACACAACTTCTCAATATCCTGATTTTTATCAATAGATAGTAACAATTCATCACTTACTTCTCTATACTTACCCCAATCTGCTTTTCCTAAAATCCATCTCTCTTCTCTTATGACATGTTCATTTCTTAATTCCACTCCTATCTGAATTCTAATAGGATAATGATCACTTCCTACTGTGCTTTCCCTCACTACCTCCCAGTCACATCTATCTGCAATGGTTTTTGTGACAATAGTTAGATCTATTGCTGACTCTGTACCCCTTGCCACATCTATTCTAGTCCCAGATCCATCATTCAAACATACTAACTCTTTCTCTTCCATAAATTCTTCGACTACATTTCCATTCCCATCATCCCTCTCTCCCCATAATGTACTATGTGCATTAAAATCCCCACACCAGATAATTCTCCCTGTCAAATCCTTCCAAATATCCTCCAGTTGCCTTATCTCCACTTGTCTACATGGGTTATAAAAGTTTATAATTGTCACATTATCTTCATTTGTCCATACTTCTGTAGCAATGTATTCCAAGTCATTCCCCCTCTTTACCTCTCTATACTGAAGTCCCCTTTGTATAAAAATTACAACTCCTCCTCCTTTACCTATTTCCCTATCCCTTCTTATAGAGTCATACCCCTTTATTACAAAATCCAACCTAGGCACTAGCCAGGTTTCTTGTATACAAATAATATTAGGTTTCTCTTGTAAATTTTCAACATATTTTTTGAATTCTTGGCCGTTTGCAATTAAACTCCTAGCATTCCACTGAAGTATAATTAAAACCATTATACAGGCCCACTCCATGACTGTGATTGTTGTGTTTCATCATTAAGAATATCTCTTACTCTTTCCCAAGGCATTCCCTTTGCATCCAGGTATTTTTCAGCTGACTTTACAATTATTTTAATTCTTTCAGTTCTACTAGTGGTCTGTGCTGAGCAATTGATTATCTCAGCCATGAAGAGCACAAAATCACCTTTACTCACAATCAACGTATCTTCTTTTAGTTGATCACACTTTACACATTCCTTTACATCTTTAGTCCCATCCTTTATTGTTTCTACCGGTACACCTACACCTCTTGGGACTTTCTTAGTTGCCTCTGCATAGGAAACCCCTTGGACTACTTTAATTCGCTGTACCTCCTGCATTCTTTTGTTAGCCTCACAACCTCCATATGCTGCACTATGTTCTCCTCCACAGTTGCAACATTTTAGTTTTGCCCCTTCTTCACACTTTCCATATTCATGTTCACCACTACATTTGCTACATATTTGTTTGCCCTTGCATATCGCCGCTACATGCCCATATCTTTGACATTTAAAGCACCGCAGTGGTGGAGGAATGTAAACCTTGACATCATAGCTCATGTAACCAATCAAGACTTTTCCTGGGAGTTTAGCTTCGTCAAAAGTTAACAGTACTGATAGACTGTCACATATAACTCCATTCCTTCTTGTTTTAAGTCGCTTTGCTTCCCTTACTTTAACATTTTGTATTCCTTCTTTCACTGAATCCACTGACTCACTTAGAGGAATCCCAGAGATCACACCCCTAACAAAGTTTTTGTCATATGCCATTGAACACTTCACTCGCTGTCCATTTAGTTTATTTGTCTTTATTGCTTTCTGTTGTTGTTCATCACTTTTACATATTACCAGTAAAGAACCATTCCTCAATTGTTTAGCGCTCCTTACCTCCCCAATATCTTTATGCAGACTTTTGGTTAGTTGGATTGGACTCCACTCGTTAAAAGTAGTCCCCTCTTGTAACAATTTGATAAACACCTTGAACTCATCTTCACTCCTTTTCACCGTTTTTATTTCTTTATCAATGTCACTATAATCTGATTCGTCTCTATCTTTAGTTTTCCGTTTCCTATTGATTACTTTCCACTCATCCAAACTCCCGCGTCCAACATCCATCTCCCCATCCTCACTTCCTGATCCGTCATTTCCTGACCTCTGACCATTCACAGTCCAGTTGTTGCCAACCGCCTGTAGCTCACGATCACCAGACAAACGTCTACGCTCCTTTCCTCCAGTCGCCGCCATTCCCACCTTGCCGCGCGCCTGTAACGCCAGTTGTCAATGCATATCACACCCCTTCCGCGGCAAAACGTTGACAAGTGAATACATTGAGCCAATCATGTGCTATGTTGTGAATACATTGAGCCAATAATGTGGTGTGTTGTGAAGACATCGTGCCAATCATGTGTTGTGATCTCGCCGCTGGAGCAAGATTGCAGTAGATTGGTGTCGTGAAGCCTTGCGCACGCGCATTTCTGCCGAGATGGATGCCCGATGAGTGCCCACAAAGTGTTGCCATATGGCCGCAGAGTGGAGGGACTTGCCTAAAAGGACTTTGTTTAAACTCACTGTATTTCTATACATTATTACGTTCCTGTCTGTCAGGCCAAATGTATACTTGATTTATTATAGAAAGTGACAACTGGTCCAACGTGTTTGCGTGACTCAAACGATGAAAGGCGGCCTATTTGATTTAATGATGTTTTATAAACAAAGTTCGGGTGGAGCCTTCGGGATGATTGACAGCAATTAACTCACCCACTGCCGCCGCAGGGTAGGCCTATTTAAGCCGACCTCCTTTTCCATATGTCACACGCTCCGACGTTCGCGAAATCATTCAGTCTGCGTATTGTTCGCATTGACAAGACAGCTCTCATGGAACTGGAAATCCACCCAGCGCCAGCAAGGCGTTGACCTTACCCACTGGACAGTGGCTCGCATCCGCAGCACTCTCCATTCCCGCGGCATCGCGTTCCGTATGTCGGATAGGAAGTTCCATCTCCTCCGCCTTCTAACGCAGTCGGATAACCCGGTCTTTTCGCCCTCCCGCTCCCTCACTTTGTTTTCCTCCCCAGACCAGGAAGCAAGCTGCTCCTTCTGGCATCCCGACGCGGTTCCTTCCGCCGGCCATTCAGCCGGACGAAGCACACACCACCAGCCACCTCGCGAACCGGGCACGCCGACAGCACTTTCCGGCACCACACGCTTCAGAGCGTATCATTCCGCTGCTTCAGCCACAGCCACTGCCACGTCAGCGGCTCAGGCCCATTCCCGCCGCATCTCCGCCGTATTTCCGGGTCCAACCCCACTTCTCCAGACGGCCCCGGTAGCGACAGCGTCGCTACTCCCCCCCACTCCTTCTTTCCCTCCCCCATCCACCTCCCCTAGCCAGGACTCGGTCCAGGCCTGCCCCACCTCCAGTCGTTCCGACGACTGCTCCCTCCCTCCCCCCTCTCCCCCCTCCCCTTTCCATTCCGGGAGCCACGTCTGTACAGCACGCCTCAACTCACGAAGCGTCAGCTCGAAGAGTCACCTCACTAGCTCCCCATCTCTCTTATGAGTTAGCGAGCACCTGGTCTCAGTCGGCGCCGATAGTGACAGCGTCGCTACTCCCCCCTAACCCTCTTTCCTTCCCCGTCCCACTTCCCGCGACCCTGTCCCAGGTTGCTCCCCTTCCGGTCGCGTCAGCGACCGCTCCCTCCCTCCCCCCTTTTCTCCCTTCCCATCTCTTCCCCGGCTCCGCGCTAGACCAGCCCGCAGCAGCGGGTCATCAGCACTCAGCGAGTGCTTCGGACCACGACGTCCCGTTCCGGCAGCAAAACTATTCTTTAGCCACAGCACAGGCCCTGCCACCGCCTCCTCACGCTGCAGCATTCGAACCACCACCCGTCACAGCGTCCACCAGGAACCTCATCTTGTCAGGTGCAGACGTAGACCTTTCTACCTTTCTTCCCTCCCTTCCTATTCCCTCTCATAACCGGGATCTAGTTTGCGGCGAACTGGTTTTTCTCTAAAAAATTCTGGCCCAGCATCAAAAACCCTGTAATTTCCCGAGTTCACCGTAGCTTTTACCAACTACACAGAAGTCGTCTGTTTCGTGTTCTCCAGTCGACGCAAATGACTAAGCTAAATGACTACCTGGCCATCATCGCCGGCCTAGCCGTATCCTACGGTGGAGCTCATTTTCATACGTAGGCTACCACCGGCTGTTTTCAGCAAAATGCGCTGCCAGAGTCGGCCTCTGGAACTAAAACCCCTACTGGGGCGCGCTCGATATGGAGCTCCATAACCGCGTTTTCCTAGGACTTAAGCCATCTTGTCCCCTCTGCAATAGCCCCAGTCACGGCGCGGTCGAGTGTCCACTAGTCAACTCATTCCCCAGGGCCGCCCTTTCATCTCGCATCTCCTAAACTGCGCTCAGCAACCCCATCTCTCGAAGACGTCGTATCTCTAGATGCCCAGTGTCTGGCCGATATCAAACTCTGGAGGATGTTTTAGACGAATGGAATGGTCTGTGCATGTTCTACGACGACTGCCAATCATCTCCAGAAGAGCTCCAGTTGTACACCGACGCAGCCCCCTCAACAGGCTTCGGAGGCTTTTTCAAAGGGCGCTGGTTTGCATCCCCGTGGCCACTAGAGTTCAGAGAGCTAACAACTGGAAACGAATCGTCAGCCATGTTCGAACTCTACCCCGTAGCCATCACGGCCCTACCTGGGGGAATGAGTGGACCTCCAAGAGTGTGATAATCCACAGCGACAACGAAGCCGTAGTGCACGTCATTAATAACGAGCTCAAAATCGCCTGCGCTTTCCCCTCTTAGTAGGCGTCTAATCTGGATAGCAGCCAGCTACCAGCTTATTATAAGAGCCGCGCACGTCCCCGGTTGGCACCATGGAATTGCTGACTCTCTCTCTCGTCTTAAATTCCAGAGATTCAGAAGCTCGGCTCCAGAGGCGGACCCGTACCCTACTCCACTCCCCAGCTTTTCGGAGACCATCTTCCCATAAACCACCCCCTCAGCTATCTTCAGCCCATCACGGCCGACCTAGCCCTTCAAGCCCTCGCACCCAGGACCATGCAGTCCTATTGGACTGCTTGGTCGTGCTTCAAACAGTTCCACGCAAAGCACTCACTACCATTTCCCAGTTTCGATGCAGTCACCATATCATCATTTATCACCTACGCCCACACTTCACTCGGGATCAAAGTTTCTTCCATTAGAGTCTACCTAGCTGGCATTCATTTCTTCTACAAACGCCCCCACGGCTCCGAATGCCCCTTCTCCGACACCAGGATAGGCTTGTTAATTAAAGGTATCCGTAGGCAACATCCAGTCCCCCAAGACTCCCGCCTTCCCATTACCTCAAGCATTCTCGCCACCCGCCTCGCTACCCTTTGCAAAGGGTCATGTCACCGCATTCCGATTCCACCATCTCCGTTATGTTTCTACTGGCCTTTTTGGGCTGCTGAGATGTAGCGAGTTTACATGCCCTTCGTCTCTCTTCATTCCCGATGTCCACCCGTGCATCGCAGATCTAGAGCAGCTAGACCAAGACACCATTCGATTTACCATCAAACAGAGTAAAACCGATCAGTCCCGAAAGGACACTCCATATCCATTTAACTCCGCCTCAGATCTTCAGCCTTTCCAATACCTATCTCACTACATCTCATATCGGTCAGCTCAAGCTTCGTCTACTAGCCCGCCCTTCGTGCCAGACGAAGGGCTACCCATCACTCGCCACAGATTCCAGACACTCTTAAAAACCATTCTAGTCAAATCTGGTTTTCCCGCGGATCGCTACTCCGCACACTCCTTCAGGATAGGAGCTGCCACAACAGCTGCGCTCAACGGCTTATCGGAGCAACAAATTAAAATACTGGGCCGTTGGTCCTCGGATGCCTACCAGTCTTACATCCGCTCCAATCTAGCGGATTTACGACTCGCTCAGCAAGCACTTATGTAGTTGGTAGCGGCCTTCTCTGTGATCTTTTGGGGTGCAAGCGGTCATCGCTCTATCGCGATATCCGCTCCAGGCACTCCAGGACCACGGACAGCTACCTTGCCAAACACGCACTTCTCCCATACATTCTAGTCTAGCTGAAGCAATCATATAGAAGGGCGAACTAGTGAAATGATGTTTTATAAACAAAGTTCGGGTGGAGCCTTCGGGATGATTGACAGCAATTAACTCACCCACTGCCGCCGCAGGGTAGGCCTATTTAAGCCGACCTCCTTTTCCATACGTCACACGCTCCGACGTTCGCGAAATCATCCCCCCTCCTCCCCCTACTCCTCCATTTCACCAATTGCCCTGTTACTCATCCTCCTTACACAGGGGGGTGCAAGCGGTCATCGCTCTATCGCGATATCCGCTCCAGGCACTCCAGGACCACGGACAGCTACCTTGCCAAACACGCACTTCTCCCATACATTCTAGTCTAGCTGAAGCAATCATATAGAAGGGCGAACTAGTGAATGGGGTAGGATTACTCGGCATGGAACAAACATGTTTTTGTTGTTGTTTTCTTTATAGGTTATTTGACATTTTTATATTTTGTTTGATGTTTGAATGTCTAATTTCACGTTGGTGCCATTCTTTAACGCGCTCATGACCTCGCATCGTATGTTTATTTACAGGAGTTTGGTTTTCATACTAGGAAGCTACACATTTGGACATCATATTCTTGACAAACGTAGCTCATTCAATGCTGCAGTTTTGCGAATCTTATGATAATGCATATTGTCATTGAGACTAATTCAAGTGGGGGGTCTATAACATAGGCTATATCCGCACACTGCCCCGTATGCTCCTAGTTTAATGGTAGCCTAGGTTACGTTTCGACTACTCGGGTCTTAGTCAGGTATACCAAAGTCCTTTTAGGCAAGTCCCTCCACTCGGCGGCCATATACCAACGTTTTATGGGCACTCATCGGGCACAGTCTTTGGGTCGAATTGCGCGTGCGCAAGGCTTCACGACACCAATCTTGCTCCAGCGGCGAGATCACAACACATGATTGGCACGATGTCTTCACAACACACCATATGATTGGCTCAATGTATTCACATCACACCACATGATTGGCTCAATGTATTCACATGTCGACGTTTTGCCGAGGAAGGGGTGGGATATGTGTAGACAACGGCCATATTGGCGTGACAAACTAGCCCCATGCATTTCTATGGAGTATTTTTTGAGTGCTGTGTCTCCACATTAGAATGTCTCTGGGTATACCTTATACCTCACGAAGACCTGAGTGGTCAAAACGTTATAACCTAGCCTACCTTTAAACTGGGAGCATACGAGGCAGTGAGCATCCTTTCTTTTTTACGTTGTTACTAACCTGCACCTGACGAATTTGTATGTGCTCATCTCTACGCTAGGATAACTTCCATTACCCCATTAAACAGGAAAACCAGCTTTTATAAGGAATTGGGTGGCTGTTAAAAGAGCCTTTAGGCTTAGACGAAGGAGAGATCTGATCTTCAACCACCAAAACCGTACAGAGTACGTCCCTAGCGTTTCAAAGCATAGACAACATCCATAGCGGTCAACAGACATAATTTCACTGTTCTTTGTTTATATGAACTTGCAACCAGTGAAAATCTATTGAGCAGTCAGTACTGTAAACAAATGGAAAGCACAACGTTCAGGGCCATACGCCATACGATTTGTTTACAGTATTTTTCAGTATACAGCCTACAATGCACTGTACAGTGTCCAATACAAATCCTCTTTCTTGCCCAACTTCACTTCCTCCCCGTCCCTCACCTCACATATGCACTCGTCCTCTCATATAGTTTCTTCTCTCCATTCTCATTCCCACCTTCAACAACCTGTCTGCTCTCTAAACTGGTTTATATTGGTTGTGTCACATCATCTGAAACAAGTTAAATCAATTTTGAGTGGTTGTGTTTAATCAATGACATGTCTATTTCTATTTAATTTTTGCCACTTGTGTTTACCAGTATGGATGGCATGTTGTGCATTAGAGAGCAGAATGTGTTTTGAGAATGAGAATGTGTTCAAAGTTTTGCTAAAAATTGTAAGTGAGATCTGCAAATTGTGCAAAGCAAGCAAAATCATCATGTCTAGCTTGGGCTTTGATGACTCTCATGTGTGGGCTCCTTGAAACACACACACACACACACACACACAAATAAAAATGCACATATATAAAAGTGTATTTGGCAAATACAAAATGTGATAGCCTACTCCCATTCACCCAGCCTAACGTACAGCTATAAGCGATCATACCTAGGGGACATCGTTCTAGGATCCAAAGCTGTGTATGCCATCCCCACCCTACATAGTCAGATTGTGCGTCAGAAAGTGTGTCTAATGTCCGACTGTACGAATACAATGTTCAAATGGAGATAAAGAGGTACCTAAAGACAGTTACAGCTTATGTGGAATGTAATGCATTAAAAGTGTATAGACATTTTAGTTTAGTGCAACTTTTGAAATAATAATAACAATAATAATGCTTAAAATATTGTACATTTTATTTAGATCCAATTGCAGACTGTATGAATGTGTAAGTTAGATTCATTTTCCCAGCAGTACAAAGCTGTAGAGCTCTTCTATTAGTTCTATTAGTAAAAACCACTTCACTTCACTATATCACTCTTGCTAACCCTGCTACAAGAGAGACAGAGGAGGAAATGGCATATACACCGATGAAGCATCATATTCAAATGTGCATATAGTGGAATTTGTATGCAAATTGTTTTGGTAATGACAATGGCTAGGAACAAATTATGAAAATAAACAGGAAATGCAATTGGGCATATGGAAATTGTTGACAGCGCTTCACTTTTTCCACATTTTGTTATGTTTCAGACTCATCTTAAAATGGATTCAATTCATTTTTTTTCTCATCAATCTACCCACAATACTCCAACACTTAAAAAAACAGGTGTAAAAAATAAAAGACAGAAATAATCAATTTACATAAGTATTCAGACCCTTTGTTATGATGCTTGTAATTGACCTCTGGTGCATCCCACCTGATCCTTGAGATGCTCCTATAACTTGATTGGAATCCACCTGTGCCTAAATTAATTCACTGGACATTATTAGAAAAGGCACACATTTCTTTATATATATGGTCTCACAGTTGTATGTCAGAGTGAAAAGCCACGAGGTCGAGAGAATTGTCCGTAGACCTATAAGACAGGGTTGTGTGAAGACAGAAGGATACAAGAACATTTCTGCAGCATTGAAAGTGCCCAAGAGCACAGTAGCCTCATAATTCTCATATGGAAAAGTTTGGAACAACCAACAGCCTTCTTCTGGTCGCTCAGTCAAGCTAAGTAATCCGAGACCAAGGGCCTTGGTCAGACAGGTAACCAAGGACCCAATGGTCACTATGAGATCCAGAGTTCCTTTGAGAGGATGAGAGAAACATTGCAAAAGGGTTCTCCAATGTTTTATCAGTTAGCCTTTTAAAATGATATCAGATTAGTAAACAGAATGTGCCTTTGCAACATTGGGTGAATGGTTGCTGACAATGGGCAATGTATAGATATTGCACTAAAGAGCAACCATTTCTTTCTACAACAGTCGAGAACTCTTTTGCAATTATGTAAGCACATAATGTAATCTGAAAACTACCCTGATTAATAAAAAAAAAACAATGCAAATAATCTCATCTGATATTCTGATTATAATGGAGTGGAATGTAAATGTCTAAGTGTCTCCAAACTTTTGACTGGAAGTGTATACATATATTACCATTAACCAACTTGAGGACCTGAAGAGGAACTAAATATGCCGTTCTTAATGTTCATCCAAATACCGCCACACATAATTTTCTTCTCATTTTGCTAAGGGATTGCTTACATCACACGTCATGCATAAATCATCAGACAATCTCCTTACACACCCACTAATTTCTGCACCTTTGCAGAGCTGTAAAGGTTATAATAAAATTTCAGGTGTGACACACTCTCTTATTTAATCAGCCTTCAAATATTGCCACATAACTTTTTATCGTTTACCGTTTATCACAAATTGGTCCGGTAACATTTCGACCTATACATAGCCTGGGTGGCGCATGTTTGTCAATTGTGTTTCGCTGTGTCCACAAACCACCCGTGTGTAAAGTACACATTCGCAAAAACTACATTGGAACTGCTTTTACGTGTAACAGAGGCTCATGTCTTGGTCTGTGGTACTTCTTTGTCGACGTATTGCGCGGTTTTACTATCATTATGTGCATGATTTCCTCACAAAACTCAGACTGACTGCAACCTCTCCACCTAGTGGTCCGACGATCTCAGTTTGTTGCAAAAGTGATAAAGGGCAACCAAAGCGCCCATATATTCCCTTTTAACGTGCAGGCTGTGCTCTTCACAACAGACATCGTGTTTTTGGTTAATGTCTTATTGCCACTCATATGTTACAAACAGTGCTGGGAGAAAACACAAGTGATCTCTTCGCCACAGGAAGGCCGGGAGAGATCTCGGTCTACTGAGACTAAATGGTCCTCATGTGTATTATAAGTCCAGGCAGTAGGGTACTAGCAGCCATTCGTTTGTCTCAGGTCTATCGAATACTACGCGCGTGAAAACCTAAACGATATAATGGCAGAAGCTGCTCCAGCCCCTGCTACGGCCCCAGTGAAGTCCCCTAAGAAGAAGGCACCCCGACCCAAGAAAACTGGACCAAGTGTGGGAGAGCTCGTTGTCAAGGCTGTCTCTGCCTCTAAAGAGAAGAAAGGAGTATCGCTGGCTGCCCTGAAGAAGGCTCTAGCGGCTGGTGGATACGATGTGGAGAAAAACAACGCTCGTGTCAAGGTGGCTATAAAGAGTTTGGTCACAAAGGGAACTTTGGTCCAGATTAAAGGAACCGGCGCTTCTGGCTCCTTCAAGCTGAACAAGGAAAAGGCGGTGGAAAAGAAGCCCGCTAAAAAGACAGCACCTAAAGCGAAGAAGCCAGCAGCGAAAAAACCTGCCGTGGCTAAGAAGCCCAAGAAGGCAGTAGCAAAGAAGCAGGCGGCCGCCAAAAAGACTCCAAAGAAGGCAGCCAAGAAGCCTGCCACACCGAAAAAAGCAACGAAGAGCCCAAAAAAAGCCAAGAAGCCTGCTGCACCCAAGAAGGCAGCGAAGAGCCCCAAGAAAGTCAAGGCAACGAAACCCAAGGTGGCTAAGCCTAAAGCTGCCAAACCCAAAAAGGCTGCACCCAAGAAGAAGTAAATGTGCAGATTGTTTTATGTCGATAAACAAAAGGGTTCTTTTAAGAGCCAACCAAAGCTTCTTTGAATGCATTTATTATTGATTGTGCCTTTTTCCCACACATCCACGCCCACGATAATTGATTTTTGTCTTCTATAACCATAAACTGCCACAAAATATTCCCAAAACTCAGTGGCATTACGCAGTGCGTAGGCAATGAACTAACGGATCATAATATGAATTTCATTAGGCATATTATCATAAAACATTCTCTCTTACAATGTAGTTTTTATTTTTTTAAAAATGGGAAAAAAACATTTGCCTCATTCTGTTCACTAGCTTCCAAGCAAGTTACAAAGTATCCAGAATCATGCATCACACAAGCACTTCAGTTTGTTACACATATCCAATATAAGTAGCCAAAATATTGCAACACAACCATTTTAGTTTTCTACATTGTAACAGTGTTCGGGAAACTATTTGAATCACCACCGGAAGTTTCGTTGGTTTATTGTGACCATTCAAATGAACCTTTCATTCAGAAACGTTGTTATAATTTAATCTGGTATATTACTTCTCTACTATGCCACGCATTTAATTTAATGATTGGAGATAATGTGCTGAGAGAGGTGCTACAATCGCCAAATGGAACTGATATTGACGTATAGCCGCGAACTACACGTTGATTGGCTCTCAGCATTATTTTCTCAGCCACTGGGGCACGGAGTACCCATGCGCTGGTGTGTGATATTAGGACATGCCTGGCCATTGCAGAGCACTAGAGTTAACTCCAAACACGTACTGCAGACATGAGTGGCAGAGGCAAAACCGGTGGCAAGGCCAGAGCTAAGGCCAAAACTCGTTCATCTAGAGCTGGATTGCAGTTCCCCGTAGGCCGTGTGCACAGGCTGCTGCGCAAAGGCAACTATGCTCAGCGTGTTGGCGCTGGTGCTCCGGTTTACTTGGCTGCCGTTCTCGAGTATCTGACGGCTGAGATTCTGGAGTTGGCCGGTAATGCTGCCCGTGACAACAAGAAGACTCGTATCATTCCCCGCCATTTGCAGCTGGCTGTGCGTAATGACGAGGAGTTGAACAAACTGCTCGGCGGAGTGACTATCGCTCAGGGTGGTGTGTTGCCTAACATTCAGGCTGTGCTTCTGCCCAAGAAGACCGAGAAGTCCAAGTAAATCTACCTTTTATAAACTTCTGAAACAAAGGCTCTTTTAAGAGCCACCCAAATATCTAGAAAAGTAAATTCCAGGTTGCCCTTGACATGATTTCTTCACTTACACGTGTGAAAATTCATTTAGAAATATGAGCCCTTTAACTCTGAATCAATGCTTGGCCATCCAGCCACTAAGTAACTCTTAGTTCAGCTAACTTAAATTATTTACTTTCCTTTTAATTAAATTAAACTGTTTGCCGTCTTAACGGTGCATTCAATAAATAACTTTAAATGTTAATATTTATATATTGATATATTGACACCCAGTCCCACATACACAAGAATAAAATCAGGAAGTAGTGAGATGATAAATACATGTTCTTAGTTAATCATGCAGGGCTGCGGGGCGATCTTAGACCCTCCTAGGTCAACATGAATATGCAGTCTTTCAGACGCATTTCTTTCTTTTCAGTAATATATGTTTAACATATTAATGGTAGTTTGGCTTTTTCATTTAAACACGCAGGTATCTGAATGGGGGCGGGGGGTCATTTTGAATTTCAGGCGCCACTCGGAGGGAACTTGGAAGACCAATCAGCGGAGATCAAAAACCTGACGTAAACAGGGGGCAGGCTTCGGTCGTAGGCCTTATATACCCACGTTCCGTAAAAACATTCATACTCGAAGACTAAGTAGAAATGGCAAGAACTAAGCAGACAGCCCGCAAATCTACCGGAGGTAAGGCTCCGAGGAAGCAGCTCGCCACCAAGGCTGCGCGTAAAAGCGCACCAGCAACTGGTGGAGTGAAGAAGCCTCATCGTTACAGGCCTGGTACTGTGGCTCTGAGAGAAATCCGCCGTTACCAGAAGTCTACTGAGCTGCTGATCCGCAAGCTGCCCTTCCAGCGTCTGGTCAGAGAAATTGCTCAGGACTTCAAGACTGATCTGCGTTTCCAGAGCTCTGCTGTCATGGCTCTTCAGGAGGCTAGCGAGGCTTACCTCGTCGGCCTGTTTGAGGACACTAACCTGTGCGCGATCCACGCCAAGAGGGTAACCATCATGCCCAAAGACATCCAGCTGGCTCGTCGTATCCGTGGGGAGCGTGCTTAAATCAATCCAAACCAGGACCCAATTCAAAGGCTCTTTTAAGAGCCACCCAAATATTTACAAAAGCTATTTTCCAAACTGCCCACGATACCCGCTTAATATTCTTTTAACGTTTACTGTTACGTTTATAACTTACTCCTCCATAGAAGTGCATGGGCTTAGTTTGTAACGCCAATATGGCAGTTGTCTGCATATCACACCCCTTCAGCGGCAAAACGTTGACAAGTGAATACATTGAGCTAATCATGTGGTGTGTTGTGAAGACATCGTGCCAATCATGTGTTGGAGCAAGATTGCAGTAGATTGGTGTCGTGAAGCCTTGCGCACGCACATTTCTGCCGAGATAGTGCCCAAAAAGTGTTGCCATATTAGGCTAGTGACAAATGGTCAGAAAGGGCTTTAGTGTTTGAGATACCCCTACCGGAGGTAGAACTACACCCAACAATGTTTTTCCTCATCTCTAAGGTCTCCCATATATGAAATGGATTCTTAGCTACAAATATTTTACTGCTAAGATTGTTAAATTAACAGATATTGTTATACACCCCAAAACCAAAAAAGAACTAAAATATAGCCTATCTGAATTGGAGTTAAGGCATATAAATTAGTGCAGATCAATCACACAAGCTCTGAGAGCTTTGAAACTTGGCATGTTTATAGTCAGGAAGTTGCTTTACCTACTAGAAAAGACTGGATGTGAATATCTTGACGTATGGAATGAATAGAGACATGTAAACATACACCTAAAATAAGCGGACATGCAAAAAATGAATATCTATGCAGAATGTTTTCATTTACTTTGTAGCTGCTTTACCAGGGACTATCATAGCAACACATATGATGGCTTATGGGAAAGGTGGTGTTGTACGGAATCCAACAATACCAAATATGTAAATATAGTATGACGAATCAGGGTGTTCTGTCACTCAATGTATGAGGTGTCCAAAGTGAAAGAAAACGGAACACTGGCAAAATACAGTCTCCAAGTCCAAATCACATTATCAGTGGTGAGGAGAATGTTGACATTCATTGTTACTGCAAGGTAAGTTACATAAGGTAAGTGCTGCTCTATATTTACATTTAATAATGATACATTTCATATGTCCCAGTATTAAACAATTCATATGAAACACAGATCCAATTGAATCAGGTTAACATTGGAATGGAACACGTTTATTAAAATATTTATATTCACTTGAATTTTGTTTTGGTCAAGTCATTACTGAATAATGGAAAATAATATTGTTAGCTTTTGTCTGTCCAGACCAGCAGTGGACAGTAGAGCCTACACTGCTTACTTCACCCCTAAGTAGCTAAACAGTTAGTTGTAGAAACTACTTTCCCTAGCTAAGAAAGTACTTAGCCCTCTGACCAATGTTTCATGTGTAATTAGGGCCCGAGCACCGAAGGGCGCAAGGCCCTATTGTTTTTGTAAGGATTATTATTATTATTGTTATTCCACTTTTTTGCTTTCCTGTTTTTGAGGAGGTTAACATGGTCGAAAACTCTTGAAATTTGGCACACACGTCAGGTGTCACGCAACGCAGTTAGGTACAAGAGCTTGACCTTGGGTGTGGCCCAGAGACTCGCTAGCGCCCCCTTATTGGCACACACGTCAGGTGTCACGCAACGCAGTTAGGTGAGCTTGACCTCGGGTGTGGCCCAGAGACTCGCTAGCGCCCCCTTAGGTGACTGATCCCGTGGTTGGCATATATTTTGAGGTGGTTAACATGGTCGAAAACGCATGAAATTTAGCACACACATCAAGTGGTACAGTAAATAGACAGGGATAAAAGCTTGGCACCGGGCGTTGCCCAGGAACTCCATGGCGCCCCCTTACGTCACAGTGACTTTTGGTTGGCATATAGTTTTAGATACACACACCAAATTTGGTGGGTGTATGTAACTCCCAAAAACAAACAACTTTTGTATTAACATGCCATTAGCCACGCCCACAGGAAGTGAGGTAATTGAGATTTTGTGCGTTGTAGACATGATCAATTTTAACGTACTCCGCCTAGACGGTTGATCTGATTTATGTCAAAGTTGGTATAAATGATGCCGAGATGTTCCTGATTATAAATTGGGAGAATTTTTTTTTATATGTTGTAATTTGACGAAATGGCGAAATTATTCATTTTAATACCCTTCCACATAAACAATAAATGTGTCATAATTCACCATGCATGGCTTGAAATGTTTTAAATTTCACAGGTCATTGAAGACCATGTTAATGATAATATTCACATGCCCATAATGCATGTTTGGCATAGCGCCACCAACTGGCAACAGAAAGAATGACAATTATACTGATGTCACATGATCAATTTGAACATACTCCTCCTAGACGGTTTGTCAGATTCATTTGAAATTTGGCAAACATTATGCCAAGATGTCGCTGATGTTAAAATGTGAATGGATTTTTGAATGTTGTAATTTATTTGATATGATTTTAAAATCTCACCACATAAACAGGAAATGTGTCATAAACCACAGTGCATTGAATGAATGGTCTGAAACTTCTCAGGTTAATAGATATCATGATTATGATGATATCCAGACACCCAATGGGCCTGCCTGGCATAGCGCCACCATCTGGCCAACCAGGAAATGTGCCAGAAATGGACAATGCCTTAAGTGATTGATCTGAAACGTTATAAAATATTGGATATCATTATTGTGATGATATTCACATGCGTAATTCACAGGCCTTGCATAGCGCCACCTTCTGGCCAAGCAGGAAATGTGCCAGAAATGCTCTATGCTTTGAATAAATGGTCTGAAACTTTTCAGGTTAATAGATATTATAATTATGATGATATCCAGAGACCCTATGGGCCTGCCTGGCATAGCGCCACCACCTGGCCAAGCAGGAAAATGTGCCAGAAATTGGTAATGCCTTTATTGGTTGATCTGAAACTTTACAACATATTGGATGTCATTATTGTGATGATATTCACATGTCTAATTTCCATGTCTAACATAGCGCCACCATCTGGCCAAACAGGAAATGTGCCAGAAATGGGTAATGCCTTAACTGATTTATTTGAAACTTGGTAGGTATAAAATATTTGAAATCATTATTGTGATGATATTCACATGTTCTATGCTTTGAATGAATGGTCTGAATCTTAACAGGTTAATACATATTATGATTATGATGATATCCAGACACCCAATGGGCCTACCTGGCATAGCGCCACCACCTGGTCAAGCAGGAAATGTGCCAGAAATGGACGATGCCTTAACTGATTAATCTGAAACTTTATAAAATATTGGATATTATTGTGATGACATTCACATGTGTAATTCACATGCCTAACATAGCACCACCATCTGGCCAACCAAAAATGCATCAGAAATGTTCTTTGCTTAAAATGAATAGTCTGAAATTTCTCAGGTTATGATTATGATGACATCCAATGGGCCTGCCTTGCATTGCGCCCCCACCTGGCCAAGCAAGTAAATGTGCCAGAAAATAAAATGCAAAAACAAATAGCACACGCATCAAATATGTACATTTCGCAAACGCACCACGTCGGTGCTTTGTTGGATTCCGAAATGTCACGGGGTGAAGCCCGCAGGTGCTCGGGCCCGCCATTGCCGCTTGCGGCTATATTTCAACTTGATTTGCATTTCGATGAAAATTCTGAAATGTATATCATTTTTCCTTTTCACTAGTCTTTTGAATTATGAAGAATGTCTTACAGGCATTGGATCCAAAGCTTTGTATCATTTGTGGGAAACATTTTGAAAAGGGCAAGAAAAAAGATCCCTATGTCCAAAACCCCACAGTACAAGGCCTCCAACGCATACTTACCCTTGCTCAGCAGAGAGAGAGATGGTGATGTCCATAAAACTCTTGCTCCATATACAGATGATATTTCCTCCAAAATCAAAGTTGCATATCATGTAGAGTGAACTACTGCAGTAAGACAAAAATCAGTGAGCAGCAGCAAGTTGCAAATGTTGAGAGTGAGAGCACATCTGCACCAAGAAGGCTGAGTTTCAAATACTGAGAGATTGTTTCATTTGTGGAAGGCCAGCTCTAGATCAGAACCTATGACAGCCATTTCGACTGGTACAGGGGCAATGTAAATTATAGGCCAAGTATACTTGTGTATACAAGGAATTTGGTCTCTGCATTTATCCCATCTGTGAATTAGTGAACACACAGAGCACACAGTGAACACAATTAGGTGAAGCACACACTAACCCGGGGCAGTGAGCTGCCTTATTACAGTGGCGCTCGGGGAGCAGTGAGGGGTTAGGTCCCTTGCTCAAGGGCACCATGGATGTGGGCATGGGAGAGCAGTGCTCAACCACTTTCCCCGCCTTTTTCCCTTCTGGGTCGGGTATCGAACCGGTAACTCTTCGGTTACAAGCCCAAACCCCTAACCAGTAGGCCACGGCTGTCCCCAGTACCAGGGACAAGGTCCTTCGGGCAGCTTCTGAAAGGCTTGATGAAGATGTACATTCAAATTCTTTCATGCCCAGATCTCTTTGCATATGATGCCAAATACCATAAAATGTGCCTTGCACACTACATCTCTAAATGAAATAATAAACAGCAGCCATAGAAAAGAATCAAAAAAGCAGACCAATGTCTATAACAAAGCGTTTATTAAGCTCACTGAAGACATTGATTAAACAGTATTGTCCAAAGATATAAAAGTGAGATCTCAATTCTTTGACTGATAGCTATGACAACATACTAATGACCATTGCTGAGCAAGAAGGTGTGTCTATAGTTCAACACAAGAAATATAGATCCTGGAAACTAAAGGAAAAGCTGATACAGCATTACAAAGACAGGCTTGCATTTGTTCCACGTCCAAGACAGTAAGATCTGATCTGCTCAGATAGTATGCCCATATTGTGCACTGAGGGAAGCTGCTAAACTCACAGAAATAACAGTAGACTGAGACTACGCTTCCACAGACAAGTCAGAGTCTTTCCGAAATCCAAATATTACACAGGGCTGCAGATATATTGAGGAAAAGCACGGATCAGGTAGAGCATGACAGTGAGTAATATGTCAGCAGTGACTGTCTATTATGTTTCCAATGCAGCAAGTATGTACCCAACATCCTGTATGACTTTGTGAACTGGTGTGTTGATTAACATGCCCACAGAACGACCACAGCGACCACAGCGAACATGCCCACAGCGACGACCTCTCCTGGACCACCAACACAGCATCACTGGCGAAGAAAGCCCAGCAGCGCCTCTACTTCTTGCGCAAATTGAAGAAGGCAAGTGCCACGCCTCCTGTCATGACTACATTCTACAGAGGGACCATCGAGAGCATCGTCTCCAGCAGCATCACAGTGTGGGGCGGAAGCTGCACAGATCAGAACAGGAAGACCCTCCAGCGCACTGTTAACACAGCTAAGAGGATCATTGGAGCACCACTCCCCTCCCTGCAGGACATTTACACCACCCGCCTCACCCGCAAAGCACTAATGATTGTCAAGGATACAACCCACCCTGCACACGAACTGTTCAGCCTCCTGCCCTCTGGAAAGCGGTACAGGAGCCTCCGCTCCCGCACCACCAGACTGGCAAGTAGCTTCATCCACCAAGCAATCAGGATGCTGAACACTCTACCCACTCTCCCATCACTGACAGCCCCCCCCACCCACCAGCCAACCAGGAACCTAGGAAACTAGGATCCTGTCTACCAAACCCCCCCCCCCCCCCCCAACACCGCCATGTGGAACTGCACTGTGACTGCGCAGCCAAACGTGTTGCTGCTTCACATCAAGCCTGATATACTTGAATTACTGCATACTGCATATCAATGTAAATATACAGGTCACACAAGCACAAGTTTAAACTTCATGTAACTGTTAAGACTATAGAAATATACAACACAACTACCTCTATTTTTTTTTTATATATATGTCCTATATTTCTATTTTGATACATATATGTTCTATATTTCAGTCTTGCACTTTAATTTAATGTTTATTGTCTATGGCTATGTCCATAGTATGTCTATGTCTGTATTTAAAGCATGTCTATGTCTGCATGGGAAAGTAAGAAACGAAATTTCAATTCTTTGTATGACCAGTGCATGTAAAGAAATTGACAATAAAAGCCGACTTGACTTGACTTGACAGAAATTACCAAACATGTGGTGATGACCCAGCTTCAAAGGAGAATCTGTGTGTTAATTTGTCATGACCTCATTGAACAGAGCTGTCACATCCATACGCCAATCACACTGGGACTTCCCATTTTGATACATCATGAGTTTGGTAGTAAGACCAAAGTCCTTTTAGGCAAGTCCCTCCACTCGGCGGCCATATACCAACGTTTTATGGGCACTCATCGGGCACAATGTTTGGGTCGAACTGTGCGTGCGCAAGGCTTCACGACACCAATCTTGCTCCAGCGGCGAGATCACAACACATGATTGGCACGATGTCTTCACAACACACCATATGATTGGCTCAATGTATTCACATCACACCACATGATTGGCTCAATGTATTCACATGTTGACGTTTTGCCGAGGAAGGGGTGGGATATGTGTAGACAACGGCCATATTGGCGTGACAAACTAGCCCCATGCATTTCTATGGAGTATTTTTTGAGTGCTGTGTCTCCTCATTAGAAAGTCTCTGGTAAGACAGTCATCAATGAGCTCAGTGCAATGGGACACTGTGTTTCCTATACAGAAGTTAGCCACTTCTCACATCTGTTGCAGCAGACCAGATATCAAGGACAGAGAGTGGTGTCTACATCCCAACTGGCCCCACTGGAGTTGCTGAACATGGAATTTGTGATGCAGCCATCAGCAACTTTGACCAAAATGAAGACACCCTGGATGTGAAGCGTAAAAGAATAGACAAAATGTACCTGTAAAGTTTATCTCCATCCATTCATATCAATCGTGTTTAAGGTGGTGAGGGACCTCTGAACCTGAGGGAACCTGTGCTAGGCATTTATCTGCTGTGGAGACTTGGCCTCTTCGGAACACAACAGACGTCATAGCATCAGTTGTACACTTCCCATCCAGGGTGTTTTCATTTTGGTAAAAGTTGTTGATGGCTGCATCAACAATTCCATGTTCAGCAACTCAAGTGAGAACAGTTGGGATGTAGACACCACTGTCCTTGATCTATATTTCTTGTGTTGACACACCTTCTTGCTCAGCAATGGTCTTTAGTATGTTCTCATAGCTATCAGTCAAGGAGTTGAGTCCTCACTTTCATACCTTTGGACAATACTGTTTTATCAATGTCTTCAGTGAGCTTAATAAAGGCTTTGTTATAGACATTGGTCTGCTTTTTTCATTCTTTTCTATGGCTTCTGCTATATTTCATTTAGATATGTAGTGTGCAAGGCATTTTATGGTATTTGGTATCATGCAAAAAGATCTGGGCATGAAAGAATTCGAAGATGTACATCTACAAGCCTTTCAGAAGCTGCCCGAAGGACCTTGTCTCTGGTACTTGCGACTGTTCCAGTTGAAAAGCAAAGTGTGTAATGTTTAGCGTGCTAGCACCGATGTCAGTGTGCATAGTCGTGTGTCCAGTTAATGTTTGGGTCTAAGGCCAGACTACTCTTGAAAAGCTGACATGACAAGGTTCGTAGTTTCTTATTTTTCGATGTTAGTCTCAGCCAGCACTACAAACCAGCATTCACCGTTATCATTTTCTCCAACTTGTCCTCTACCAATCACTTTTATGTAGTTTAAAGGTCACCTGCCAACCTTTTTGTATTGTAACGCAACAGTCAAGAGTATTTTTTAAGTTTTAGATCAAAATTCTACACACATCCTATTGATCAGAGATTATATCCATTCTTTATTAGTGAGAATGGCAGTAGCCTATTACGACCGTTTAGCTATAGCTAGGTATGACTACATTGGAATTACTTTTCAAAGAGAATGTGAGTGGCTCTTAAAAGAGCCTTTGGGTTGTAAAGCGTTAGACGAACACTTTACTTGGAGCTGGTGTACTTGGTGACGGCCTTTGTTCCCTCAGACACGGCGTGCTTGGCCAACTCACCGGGCAAAAGCAGACGTACTGCAGTCTGGATCTCCCTGGAAGAGATGGTGGAACGCTTGTTGTAGTGGGCCAAGCGGGAGGACTCTCCAGCGATGCGCTCGAAGATGTCGTTCACGAAGGAGTTCATGATACCCATCGCCTTGGAAGAGATACCAGTATCGGGGTGGACCTGTTTCAGGACCTTGTACACGTAGATGGCATAGCTCTCCTTCCTGGACTTTCTGCGTTTCTTTCCTCCTTTACCGGCTGTCTTTGTCACGGCTTTCTTGGAACCCTTCTTGGGTGCAGGCTTAGCTGGATCTGGCATATTGACTTCTCTACAATGATATACTGAGAATACACGACTATCGAAGTTATCTAGTATATATGCCAGGTGATATGCAAATAGAGGACTGCGACACTTCACCCCCAAACCACTAGAATGACTGTAATTTCCCTCCAAAACGAAATACCCAGACACGGTTGGTTATTTTGTATCGAAGGGGGCAGTCAGTGAGTCAGTGTTAGCACCACCCACAGATCATCGGTTTACACTTTTGTTCTTTTCCCGCACTTTTCTTCTAAAGGAAAGGACTTCTTTGAAATCTGCCAAATAGTTTTTTTTTTTCATTTCGCGTTGCAATTCATGCTTGGAGTTTTTCTCAGTCACTTTTGTGTGACTTTCACGTTTGAAACGCGACATAACCGCAAGTTATTTATTGAACTGTTGCCACTGCAATTTGTTGAGACATTTTCAGTTTGAAGAAAACACGCTTTTACAGAACAGTGCAAAACAGATGAGTAGATGAGTAAAATATAGATAAAATATAAGATAGATGAGTAAAATATAAGAAACACCCCTTGGATTTACATTGATTTACATTCTTATGCTCCTGTCTGTGAGGCCAAATTTATGCATCTGCTTGATTGATTATATAAAAAAAAAAAGTTATGGCAAAACGTGAATGACTCAAACGATGAAGGAAGGTCTAATTTGATTTCAGCATGGAACCAGCATACATGTGTTTTTCTTTTTTTTTGCTTTATATTTGGTATTGTTGAGTATTGTTTGTATATCTGAACCCTTTTAAGCTTATGGCGTCGGACCTTATTGGAGAAATTATCATGGGACTTTTCATATTGGCATGTGAATACATAGCTTACATGGGCTACGTGCATGTTAAGCCTTCCCATTGGCTCGCAACGCCCTAGTCGGCCCGAAATTGCCATACTGAATGAAAGTCGGTGTTTATAATTCACATTACCCAATTCATGGGTTTCAGTAGATCCATTTCGACAGGTGTGTAAGTAAACTCAAGCGCCCAGATTATCAGTGCAGACTGCATGGTGCTTGATTAAAACGCCTGTGGAACGGGACCTGATGAAAGCCATAGAAGTAAGTATATATATTATTTTGATCCCGTGAGGGAAATTTGACCTCTGCATTTATCCCAATCTGTGAATTGGTGAAAAACACTCAGCACAATAATCCCGGCGCAGTGAGCTGCCTGCAACAACAGCGGCGCTCGGGGAGCAGTGAGGGGTTAGGTGCCTTGCTCAAGGGCACTTCAGCCGTGCCTACTGGGGTTCGAAACGGCAACCCTCCGGTTACAAGTCCGAAACACACACCAGCAGACCACGGCTGCCCACTCCATGAAGACACAGGAATATTATATTTTGCAAGGGATTGGGTGGCTCTTAAAAGAGCCTTTGGGTTTAATCGAGAAATGTATCTGATCTTTATCCACCAAAACCGTACAGTGTACGACCCTGGCGTTTCAGAGCATAGACGACGTCCATGGCGGTCACGGTCTTCCTCTTAGCGTGCTCGGTGTAGGTGACGGCATCACGAATCACGTTCTCCAGGAAAACCTTTAACACACCACGGGTCTCTTCGTAGATGAGACCAGAGATACGCTTCACACCACCACGGCGAGCCAGACGCCTGATTGCAGGCTTGGTGATACCCTGGATGTTATCACGAAGGACTTTACGGTGACGTTTTGCGCCTCCCTTTCCTAGACCTTTGCCCCCTTTGCCTCTGCCGGACATCTTCAAATTTCTTGCGAGTTCTGCGAAATTGTGACTCGCAACTCGTACTAATATCCACAGAGAGGACGTTGGTGAAAACTACTAAGGACTGCCCCTTTACAGTCCCTCCTTTTCTGCCCGGGCATTTAGGCGAACATACGTCACCAAAACGGCCATATCAGAGCTTCATCAGAGACTTTCTAACGAGGAGACACAGCCAAAGTCCTTTTAGGGAAGTCCCTCCACTCGGCGGCCATATTGCAACGATTTTTGTTGTTTGAATGTTTGCTGCACTGACAATTTCATTATGTTGGTGTAGGTTATGCTGGTGAAAAAGATAAAGACTGACATGGAAGTTAGAGTATTTCGAGAAAGAAAGAGCACTATATGACAGCAGTACATGATAAACCTATATGCCAGAGGGGTATTCCAGAAAGGAGGTTTAACAAACACTGAGATAAAATTTAACCTCTGGGTTGTCTGAACTTGTGGCGACTAAACCCGAGCTGTCGGTTCCAAAACACCGGTTACCAGTTAGTTCAATCAACCCTGTGTTAGATAACCTAGAGTTGTGCGCGTTCACGGCGAACTTATAAAGACATCATCTATTGAGAGTCGAAACCATGAGTGAAACCGGCGAAAGGAAGAGCACCGTATTTTTCAGAGGCGGAGTAGTCGAGGCTTACGAGGAGGAGAGAACTGTAATAACAAAAAAAAGCAATACTTAAGCGCCTGCGTCCGAGACCTTGCTTGGCAGAGAATAGCCTAACTGACCGTGTAAATGCGTATGTTTAAGATAGCCTATTTAATGTCAAAAGCACAATTAAATAATTCACTGGACATCACGTATTGTATTGACTGCTTTCAATGATGCTTTCTTAAACTAGTCTACCTTGTCACATATCGAGTGGGCCATAGAATTCTTTGAGAATCCCAAATGCAATTTTCTATTTTAACGCGGGTTCTGCAGCTGTGGGCCAAGTTAAACTTTTGCGCTCCATCATCGGAAGGGTGAATGTCGGAAGGCATGGGTAGCCTATTGGATACAGTTCGGTGCACATTTGGAAAATGTAATAAGTGATGCTGACCTGCCAGTTGGTGAAACTACACTTTAATGATCATCGTGGGTTTGTGTCCAGGAAAACGAATGAAGTTGCGCAGGAACTGCTTTAGCGCAAGGCAAACTTTACGCACCAACCGCTCTGCGTCTCCAACGCAAGACGCTCTGCGTCTCCAACAGTACAAAAACTCCCAGTCGGAGAGCGTGTGTAGCCTATTAAAAAAATAAAAAATATTTTATCCCAAATGCCATCAGCATTCGTAACCAAACTTAGTGACAACATGCATACCCGGCTGAGTTGTACAGCTATTTAAACTTATTTATTAATTTTCTATAGGCTATGTTTCCCCTTTTTGTACTGTACTTGTTTTAATTATATCTTCAATGTGTCTGAGATGTTGTTTGTCCATCTGTCTGGTGAGCCAAACACAAATGTCCACTATGGTGTAGCCTAGGCTAGCTAGCCTACATTAAAGATTTATTTTATTCTATTCTAATCCACCATGCGTAATGTAGGGATGGAGAATGCTTTTCAAGTAGGATATGGATATAAGTAGGATTTAGCTGAAAAACTCGTTTGGAAAAGAATGGATAGGCTAGTCCTATCATGTGATGTCGTGGTCTTATCGCCCTCTCACGGTGAATTGCACGGATGAATAATAGGCCTACATGATTTTGTGCTTCTTTGTCAATCGGACCTTCGTCCAAATGAAACGCCATTGTGTGACAAGTGTAAAAATAGCGGCCTGATTGAACATGCACTGAAATAACCGAACATAATTGAACATAACCTGAACAAAACCTACCCCCTACCAGGTTAAGTTCAGAACCTATGTTACCAGTTACTTACATAGCCTGATCATTTTTGAGCTTTCTGGAACTGAAATCCCAGGTTTACCGTTTACTCTGGGTTTACATACCCAGTTCAGTTCAGAGCCTATGTTACCATAGTTACTTACATAGCCTGATCATTTTTGAGCTTTCTGGAACTGAAATCCCAGGTTTACCGCTAACTTTGGGTTAACATACCCAGGGGATATTCCATCAACCTCGCTAATGAAGGCGGCGCTTCACAGAAATAGCCTGGCTTGAACTAGCGTAGACTTTCACTTGGGGCTGAAGCCGTTCCATTAACTCAAGTTAGCGGCATCTTGGCCTCGTTTATTCAAGCGAGGTTTAGTTCAGCTTCATCTCTGCTCGTGCACGAGGTAGAACAGTAGACCAAAACAGTAGATTGACGAAAACAGGATATATGTCGTAAAATTAAGACAATACTAGACGATTTCTGTTCGATTTGGCAAGCGCCATCTACAGGATTTTCATCTAAAGTCATCAAATTTAACATCGAGAGAAAAAAATAGATTGCCTACAGAAATTGGAGAATAATGGAAGCATACATTTAAAACAGCAATGGTATGGTTTGAAATCAATTGCGAGTTTGATTGGCTTCACTCTTGAACACATAGACTATACAGTCTATGCTTAAACAAAACGAGTGAATGAATAAATAGTATAAACTCAAAAACAACTTATGGATATGCATTAGCCTGGGTGTTCCCATGCTGCCTTGCTAGCGATTTGATTCACGCTGCTAAGGCAGCCTGGAGACCATGGAGCAAATTTTCGCCTGAGATAGGGAACCAATCACAGAACAGATGAGAAAGCAAGACGATGATGAGCTATGCACAGACGCATTTGATAGACATCCGTGGCACCCAATAAACGGATCTGGGCATTTTTTTCAAAAACGAGAAAATGAATGTTTGGTTCCCAGACCATGTCTCATTGAGAAGTGGTGGCGCTAGCCAGGCTAGATATGCATATGGATATTCAAAACTATCTATAGCTTAGGTTCTAAGATTAAAAGTGTTCGCTCCAAATTATTGTATAGGTGTAGGTGGTCATAAAATAAATAAGTATCAACATAATAGCCATAGCCACATGAAGACGTTTCAATTATTAGCTGCCTAGGCTAAAGAATAATTATCCTTGGGCTTGCATCAGATATAGCCTAATATAGCCCACTGGCAAAGCTGTCACTGAACAGCCTACCAAATGTGCATGACCCTTTATCAGCAGTAGACATATGTCTTTCATCAAAGATTATAACTAAAAATGCCATTATCAAGGTGATAAACAATGTAGCCTTAATTCTTCGTATGGAAAGCGAACCAGCGAACACGCAAGAATGTATCCTTTCTTATGCCGTCTCGCTGCACGTTACACCACCACCGAACGTAAGTGACACAGAGTAGCACGATTCCTAGAACCACACGCATGTGAAGTTAAAACATTTTTAATCGCATAGGCTAATCTTCATACATTCTTTGGAGCTAGTGAATGTGTAAATCCATGCTTGGCGCACTGTCGGAAAAAAAACATTTCTAGGCCTACTTCTATTTTTGAAGTTGTAGGCTTGTTGTAGGCATCTTTTTGGACTCGTTTTCCGACTGATTGTTTTTTTTTGCAACACAGCTTAATTTAGCTTGAAAGTTAACCTGCTAAGGAGCAGGTTAGTTCTGTGACATAAATTCCCATGGTTACCAAGCTGGGATTCACATTAACCTCATTAATGGAACGGAATTCTCACTAAAATTAGCGAGACTTATCGAAATAAGCCAGGGTTGGCCTTTAGCGAGGTTGATGGAATACCCCCCCAGTTAAGCCAGTAAACCTGCTTTCTGGAATACCCCCCTGGTTTGTTCATAAGTGGCTGTAGTAAAGGATGATGCAAGTCAGGATCTCATGTTGGCAGATATTCCCCTTACTTTACCTTAGATGTTTATCTACGTATGGCTTTGAGAGGCCATATCTATCTATCAAATCTATCATAATAAATGTTTTGTAAGACTGCAATGGAGGCTACATGTGCACAAAAAGACACACGTGCACAGCAACGTTTATTATTAGTGATGTTGAGGCAAGTGAGACAGACAAATGCACAGATTTTTTTTTCCCTTCATCTTTTAAATTGTTTCAAAAAATGTTGGGATACTGTAGTCTCCTAATCCACCCCCTACTCTTGTGTATGTAAATGAGTGCATGTGTGTGTTTACTTTTATGTTACGTGTGTGTGTGTGTGTGTGTGTATGTGTTTGCGTATGGGTGTGTTTGTGTGCTGCACCAAGGCTCTATTTACATACGGCTTCTCTCCTCGATCCTGCAGCTCGTGCCCCGGAAAACGTTCAAAGCTCTACGTCATCGAGGATGTCTCATAGACCTCTGAAGTTCACTTACAAAATGGAACCAAAGCTGCCATCTTTGCCCATCGGACAAAGTGTTTCGGAGTGTTAAGTGTTTTACAACTTTTTCAATTTGTAAAGTAGGCCTATGATATATTGATAAGAATGATATTGAAACCATAATTGATGGCATATTAATATAATCTCGGCTTGGCTTGGCTTTGGTGAGACTCGACTTGGACTTACTTGAGACATCCCTATTGCCTTGGGACTTGACTTGGACTTCAGCGTTAAATAAAAATGGCATTTATTTCCGTAAGGCACATGCCACATATTTTTCACATTTGCTCAGCCCCAGAGAATCCCTCCACCATGGCAATGATATTGCCAAATTCAGGACAGTCTGCCCTACATACCTACGAAAGGCAAGTCGAGCTGCCAGCTTGCAGGGGTGAGATACATGTCAAAATATAATAATTTTTATAATACGCTTTTTGTATTTGTATTATTTAAAAATCAAAATTAAATCAATGCAAATATTAATACATCAAATTGTGGCACATCTGGGTAGCCTAGACTCTGCTAAAAAAAAAAAAACAATATTTAGCATGTGTGTAAATAATGGCACTGGCAATGAACAAAGAAGCAATAAATGCTTCTAACTGAAGGTATAGTGAAAATGCCCTTACATCCAACCTTCAGTAACTTAATCAACAGTTAGAATGAATATGATTAGATGTGACCCTTGTCAGAGACTTTCTAATGTGGAGACACAGCACTCAAAAAATACTCCATAGAAATGCATGGGGCTAGTTTGTCACGCCAATATGGCCGTTACTACACGTTCTACACATATCCCACCCCTTCCTCGGCAAAACGTCGACATGTGAATACATTGAGCCAATCATGTGGTGTGATGTGAATACATTGAGCCAATCATATAGTGTGTTGTGAAGACATCGTGCCAATCATGTGTTGTGATCTCGCCGCTGGAGCAAGATTGGTGTCGTGAAGCCTTGCGCACGCGCAGTTCGACCCAAAGACTGTGCCCGATGAGTGCCCATAAAACGTTGGTATATGGCCGCCGAGTGGAGGGACTTGCCTAAAAGGACTTCGCCCTTGTACATCCAGCCTTCAGTAACTTAATCAACAGTTAGAATGAATATGATTAGACTATTAACTAATGTGTAGGTATATAGGTTTTTGTTGGAACAACATTGTAAATGTTTAATTTGAATTAAACATGATAATTATTTGTCACAAATGATTAGGGATGATTACAATGATTGCAGTTTTTTACGATTGTTTACACACTAAAATAGAAATGTCCACACAATTTGCAAAATTCTACTCCAAGGAGCAAAAAACCTCCACAGATTAGCACAACATTACACACAATGTCTGCTTCACCCTTTTTGCAAAACATTACATTTGTAAAACTCTAGACACATTTTCACACCTTAGACACAGATAAGGATTGTAAGGTTACTTCCTTGTCATTTCAAAGCCCCGGATTGCCAATGACCACACTAATGAACGAATTGGATAATCACAACCACAAGTTGTGGAAGCACACATGTGCTCATTTGAAAACGCAGCACTCAGGTGTCCTATAAAAGGCAGCAGTTGAGTTCACCTGTCTTCAACAAAAATGGAAGGAGCTTGAAGAAAACGAACAGTGAGAATGAGAGGGGGAGATCAAAGAGGAGATGAAGGAGGTAGAGGAAGAAGAGAAGGAGGTAGAGGAGGAGGCTTAGGTAGAGGAAGAGGAGAAGAAGGAGATAGAGGAAGAGGCAGAGAGATGATGAATAGTTACAGTATTCTTGTTGCTTAGTTTTTCTTCAGAGTCAAAGTGTATGTACTTCATGAAGTATGTTTTATTTGTCTACAGATTTTATTTGTTTCATTGATTTCATTGTTGGTTGATTACTGTACTGTAACTGATTATGGTAAAAAATACTGTAAGTATTGAAATAAATACTTGAAATATTCAGTCTGCAACATTAGGGTTGTGCAGTGCTTGGTAGGTTTATAGTAGGCCTATTTGTGTACATTCTCCCTACAGTATATCTCAAACTAATCATGAAGAATGTTGTGGGTTTGTCACTATTGTCATCTAAATTATGCCTTACATAACAATGTCTGGCTAAAAATCTAGCACATGCTATTTCCTATTTTTTTTTTTTTTACAAATGTGTTTTTTTATTTATCACAGCAGTGTGTATGTTTTGACTGAAGTGTGTCATTTTGCAAACAATCTAGGAATTATGCAAATTGGGTGTGGTGTTTGGATAATTGTGATTATATTTTGAAAAAAATAACCCAGTTTTCAAAATTGCGTGTAAACAATTGAAAAAAACTGTAACATATAGAAATGAATGAAATCCTAGCTGTACTAATTTTTGTGTCCTTGTTTGCTTATGTGTGTGTGTGTGCATGTGTGTGTGTGTGTGTGTGTTCTCAATGTTTGGCCTTGCGTCTCTCTGCTGCTTTTCGGATCTCTTTCAGGATGCCGTCTCTGTTCACATTTTCTGCAGCCAGATCTGCCAGGTGGTCAATCTTCTTTTTGCCCCTGTAGGTCATCTGAAAGGTGGCGTATTCCCTCCATTCCTGTTGGATGGTGGCCTCATCTGGAGAGGTAACGTGGCAAAAGAAGAGTGACGAAGACAGAGTATTAGAAGAAGAAAAGGTAATGGCAAAATAGTAGGTTGTTGTCATGAGAAAAGATAAAAAAAATAATCAATAGATCAAATGTGGGGAAGGTGAAAAGAGGAGAGATAGAGAGATGTTTGTGCTTGACTCACCTTTGCAATTCCTAATGTTGAAGAGGGGGATGTGGATCACCGTTGGCTTCCCTTCTTCCTCAAAAACATAGAAGGACTTTGGACAGTCAGACTCAGGGTTCAGAGCCTTAAAGTCTATGTCGGGAAAGGCTCTTTGGTTGGCGGCTGCATAATTCCAGGCTCCCTTTAATGACTGCACACACACATTACATTATATTACATTTGGCTGACACTTTTTAACCAAAGCAACTTCAAACAATTTAAACAATTAAGTTAGAGTGTGATAAGGGCAGTTAGTGCTGCAGTAAGTGCTACTTCCATACAGTCAGTGTCAGTTCTAGTCAGGTGGTATACATGCTAGAATTAGCAATAATAATAACTAGATGTACCGCAGAGCGGTACAAAATATGACCGCCGCCAAGTCCAGCACATTTTTTTCCACAAAAATAAGTCACGCTGAAAGGCATATATGATTCTAACTGTCTCACTGAATTGCATTATGCACACTCAATTCTCACTGGTATCTGCTAGACAACAAATACCAAAACATAATTAGTTCATAGATTTCACATGTAAAATACATTTTATACAACCCCACCCCTGCATTTGTACGTGTACATGTTTATGTTTATGTGTGTGTGTGTGTGTATGTGTGTGTGTGCGTGCTTGTGTGTGTGCCTGCGTATGTGCCTGTGTTTGTGCATGTGCATGCATGCTCACATATATCTACTGTGTGAGTATGTGTCATACGTATGATTACTGTGAATGTATGTGTGTGTGTGTGTGTGTGTGTATCTGTTTATGCACATGTGTGCACATGGAATGGGTTAAGATGACCCCGGAGGCAAACATACGGAAAAAATTGGTCATCCTAACCCCTACGGTTCTCAAGATATTCACAGAAAACTGTGTCTGCCCTACCCTCCTTTCGGGGGGTCCAGTCCAGCGGGGGGGGGGGGGGGGGGGGGTTGGTTCCATGCTATCCATGTGGGGTTACATGCCCACCAAGTTTCGTCTACCCCGGTCTTACAGTGTCCCAGGAATCCTTGACGGAAATTTGGACATGCGAAAAACCGCTCCGCGGCGGTCATAATAATACTAATAATACTAATACTAATACTACTACTACTACTACTACTACTACTTCTACTAATAATAATAATAATAATAATAATAATAATAATAATAATAATGTAAAACAGTAAAGTAACTACCAAACTACCAAACACAAACTTAACTCAATATAAGAAACAAAAGGAAATAATATAGTACAGTACCCAAGACAAAACAAACAAACAAAAATGATAATAATAATGATAATAATAAATTAGGAGCGACACACAGTACATGGAAAAAAAAAAAAAAAAAACGCGACGAAATTGTGAATTTCCAGAGCGTGTTACTACACACTCAGCAATCGACTCCTACGGACTTTCCCCTGAAGATGGCAGCAAAGATGGCAACATTTCCGGAAAGGTACTGGCTTGATGAAATTCATTCTGGACTCTCTATCCGACCACATAAAGACCTCGGGATACTTCGGTTTGGCTTTAGGGACCCTCTACTCACTACCACGTAAGTGTAATGTTGTTTGGAACTGTAGAAGAGGTATAAAAATAGCGCTTTTGTAGTAGTGAAATGACATGCCCGCGTCACTTCCAGGCTAACGAGTTTTGACTAAAAACGGTAACATCGAACTTTCTCAAAACACATCCGAATGACATGATTTGGATGTCAACTCAACGTATGTACTCCCAATCATCCGTAAATTGATCTAAAGTGCATTTTACTCCGGATAATTCCTTTAAGGCCGTTCGTGTTTACAAAATCTCCCCAGATCATCCAGATTATGAGGTCTACACTTGTGCATTCTCCTCTTTGACTCACCCCACTGTTTTTCTATGGAGTTTAGATCAGGGGACTAAGATGGCAATGTCTGAAGCTTGATTTTGTGTTCAGCCAACCATATTGGTTTTGATCTGGACATTTGTTTTGGTTCAATGACCTGATGAATGATCCAATCATGACCAACTTTTAGTGTGGCAGAGATTGACAGATTTCCTTTGAAAATGTTCAGGTTTTTATTGGTGTTCATGAAACAATGCAACTTAATTAGGTTCCCAAGGCCTTTGGGAATAAAAACAGCCCCACAATAGCACAGCCCCTCCACCTTAATTCTCATTAGGCATGGGGTTATTTTCAGTATAGCTATTCTTCTATGTATGCCAAACACACCTAAAGTGTTTCTAGCCAAAGAGCTAAACACTTTAGGTGTGTTTGGCATACATAGAAGAATGGCTATACTGACAATAGACCACACTTCCAGACAAAGTGGCTGTACCATTCAGTAACTCCTGCCGTTTACATTGGTAATTAAATGACTGGACCGGCTTTTACCTGGCATGCCCTCTAAATAATATATTAGCAGTGAGGTCACTTTTGAAGATTTTTTGGGGGACTTGGTGACCCCAAGATGATACCTTTGTCTGTAACTCTCCAACAGTGGTTCTTATGGAATTTTTTTATTACCATCCTCCATACTGTACGTGGGGGGAAGATAACCATGGGTCTTTGTCCAAGCATGTTTGTCACATTTCCAGATGATTAGAACCTTTTAATAATTGTTTTACCTGTAAATATAGGCATTTTCAACAAAGGACCTAGTTGTCATAGACATTCTCTGACTTACAAATGTCAACACACTTTCTTTTTATTTAAATTTAGTGTATTCTCTTGTCTTTCCGATGTTGAAAAATGACTAGAGGATTTAGCCTCTGTGTGACTTTATTTTCATACAATAGTGAAAAAGAAAGTCATGAACTACTTCTGAAAGTTCACAGACACTCTGATTAACTTAAATAAATTGAAATTAGATAGAAAAATGCTTCTGTTAGGTTTTGTTTATAAGATTTTTGAGGGGTGCCTTGTGAGCAACGTGTTTTAGTTCAAAATATTTATTTCTGTATGAGATTTTCCTTTTTCTCAAAATAAATTTGCTTCCTTTCAAGGTTGTATTTTTCCTAATGTTTTCCATTGTGAGATTACAATAAATCACCAACAGATTATTTTTTATAGCGGTTTTTAGTCAACTTTAGCAGAGGTGCCAATAATTCTGGAGGGTAATGTAAGTGGAATCATTCACTAATTAAGGAAGGCAATTGTATATAAATGAGTCTTTAGACTAGATTTAAAAACAGCCACTGATGGTGCAGATTTGATGGCAGATTTCCAAAGTTTGGGTGCTCTAACTGCAAACGATCGGTCACCCCTACAGTAGTTGACAGTTTACTTTTTGGAACAACTAAAAGTCCCAGGCTGGAGGATCTGAGGGGCCGAGCCGGAGAGTAGGGGGTTAATAAATCTTTTAAATAGTTAGGTGCCAAACCAATTGAAGCTTTATAGGATATTAGGAGGATTTTAGAATCAATCCTAAAACTCACTGGCAACCAGTGAAGATTGGCTAGAACTGGGGTGATATGTTCCCTAAATTTAGACTTTGTATATCAAGTCTAGTTATGGGTAGTGCTACAAGAGGAGAGACTCTCTGAAGAGCTGGGTCTTCACATACAACCTTCCCAGCACACATTAAGTGCAATACATTATAACAGTGTAGTGGGGAGGTTTGCACAATGAGATGACTTGGCTGAAAATTTGAACGAGTACAACTCAGTCCACCGCCCCTTCCTGTGCTACAGAGGAGCCGATCAGCTGCGTGAGCAGTGATTGGGCAGTGAGCAGTGATTGACAGTCCGTTGGGGCATCGTTGGTGTTAAATATTCTATATTCTAATTTCATTAAGACATTTTATATTGTGGAGAAGTTTCCAACTACAGCTTTGAGCATATCAATATGCCACTAGGTTATGTGTGTCCACTGTATTTAGATGCTTGGAGTTGCATGTAGGGAGCATGGTTTACCTTAAAAGGAGCATCCTCACTGAAGTCAAAGGACACTATGATGTCCACATCTCTCGCCTCTCTCAGCACGGATGGATACGGAGAGTTCAGGAAGAGCCCTGCATCTATCAGGTGCATCGTGTCCTCCTTGCACATTTCCTCAGGAATCTTGGGCTCTACACATAACCAAAATACATTGCAGTAAGGACACCAATGTTAATAGAAAAAAAGTTGTTTACATGACCTCTTTCGAAAACCTTTCACTGATATGATTCAGTGCAGAGGACTATTACCGTTGATTTGGTAGAGGAAATTGGCCACGTTTCCAAATTGCCATTCATTGAATAATGGCAAGATGTGTTTAATGACCCACCACACTGAAAAGGAAATATTTAATCAGGGTCAGTGTTGGCAGTATCCTTATATCTCTACCTTTCAAAAGAGATTTTTTTTTTCTTTCAAAATTAACACACAACTTTCACAGCCAAAGAAATCCTTGTATCTCAAAGAGGTTGCCTACTAGTGCTAATGGTTGATACTGAACTGAGTTCTTACCATCAGTTAGTTTGTTATTAAGATTGTTCAACTCCTGGCCCCACTCCTCTGCTGATCCTATGAGTTCTTCAAAGATATTCTCCATGTGCTGTTTCCTCTTCTGGTCATCCATGTCTGTCCACATCTCATGATCCAGTTCAAGGAGTGTGGTGCTGAATTTTCCATAGTCCTCTAGATGGCAGAATTTACCCGTCTCATTTCAGAGCATATATTATGCAATGCAAAGACGTCAATGCTAAAATTATTTTTTTCTGTTTGCTGTGCATGGTTTTTGTGTAGGGTTCATTATTAGTGGCTCATAATGAATAAATAAAATTGAGTGAAGTGAAGAACTTTTCCTTATTGGTGTTTTGAAATGTTAGCATATGAGGAATATATAAAATCCACAGGTCTTACCTCCGAGAACAGATTTCAACCTGGCCAACACTGTGTGGCAATGATCCATGTTATGGGGACATTCCACCAATTCAACCAGTGCCATCACAATCTTAAGCACACCTATGAATAAAAACATTACAAAACAAAAACCTTACATCCAGCCATCTTATGAATATGTTAACATAGACCAGTGGTTCTTAAACTTTGTTGGACAACCCCACAAAAAACATGGGCCAAGTCTTGCGACCTCCTTCTCTCTAACCGGCGGAATTTGGTTTCGAAATGTTGTGAGATGGACATTGGAAGCAGAGGCAGAAAATGTCTTCTCTCATAGATAGGCTATGTCAACACCAAAGCCATTATGTCAATGGCAGCCTTTGACTAAAAAAATCTTTAATCCAGACCATGCAATTCATGACCCCCCTTCAATATGTTTGGCGACCCCCCCCCCCCCAGTTTAAGAACCACCGACTGATTCTATGCTTCCTATGGGATGTGCATTTTTAGGCTTTTCCCCTGAAATTGCACTGTGACTACTTCAGAGGTCTATTTTGGCCTACCACCAAATGCTTGACCTCTTTATAAATCTGTAGTTTCTTAGGGAACAATCAGAATAATAGGCCTTTATCATGGCAGCCGAAGTAGGAAGTGAACAGCCCTGTTTCTGTGTGAGCAAAGTTGTTTCTAATTAAGTGTCAGATTCGGCCACAGTTACTTCAACCAGAGGCCTCGTTAATGTTTTTAGGAACACCTGTGGTTTGCCTGCCAACAGGAAGTGAACAGCCCTGCTTCAGCTGCCTGTGGGCTGCTGTGATAAAGGCCTATTGTGTGAAGTACTGGCACAGAGTTATAGAGGCTAGAATATTGTTTTTTTTTTCTTCCAGATAACAAGCATCTCTGAACTGACCACATTTCAGCCCTTCAAGTCACTTGATATGACTTAGAAACACAACTGAGCTCTAGCACCAGGTCTTGTGAAGCTGTGTGCAAAAGTAGATCAATATAGAATAAAAAGATGAGTGCTTTAGACCACCATTTGCCAATGTATGCTCATGCGTTTTGTAAAATAGCCTATAGAAACTCCCCATAGGACTTTTGGTTACCCAAAATGCATACTGGCCATAAAAGCCTTACTGTGTGGCAACCTCTTGGTGTAGAAGCATAATCCTGGTCTCAAATGAAAGGTAACATTCTGAAGTTCCCTGTAGACTATTTGGATTGTATGTCAGGGGTTCTGATATAGACTACGACTACACAAAATATGGAATAATTACATTAAAGTATCTATTTTTGCATTTTCTCTTTAGGTTCAGTGAGTGTGTATAAGATGGACTATACATCTGCACAACTAATATTGGATGAAATAACATGCATATTCAATTTCTATGGATTCCTGTGAATATTTCAAGACCCAATATGCTGCATCTACTTATTGCTAAGGATACGCCCTGCAACTAGAAGGTGGGGAAGCACCAAAAGGCAGAGGAGGGGGAAGAGGGCATTTTTGATTCAATTTAATTGAGACATAGCCAGATTAATCTGACAATGTAAAGCACTATACAGATTGTACAGGATAAACGTTGTCATATATGGATTCCCAAGAACCTAAGCTTTCAAATGGTGTATAGCATTACTATGCTACATAGCAATATGGTGCATACAATTGATTTAGAATGTTAGGGGGAAGAGGGAGAAGGGGGTAGGTGTGCCGTGGAAGGCACACTGTCTTATAACAGGACTCTGTCAAATCCAGTGTGCTGGCATCAGAAAGCATTTGAACAATCTTCATACCTGACAGTGGGGCTGCTTCACCTTGCGACCCTGTCCAAACATAAGCAGATAGTAAGATCATGGGCCCTAGTTTGTTTGGAGGGCAAAGTGCAAAGTCTGTGGAGCCTGGGTGTCATTGCAAGATATTTTTTGTATATCGAGAGAATGTGTGCTCATTTTACTAAATTGTGATCTGAATTTACTAGCGCGCACAATTTAGTATATTGTGTGCTCCTTTTACACCATAGTTTGCTCATGTGGTCTCTTTTCACTAGATTGTGCGCTCAATTAGGTAAATCTTACGTTTAACTAAATTATGTACACATTTTCTTAAAAGGCACACTATGCAGGTTTTTTAGCTTAATATGCAAGTTTTTTTAGCTTAATTTACCTTCATTTACCAGCTTCAGAGTCATTGGAATGGTTATATGACTTTTTTCGGGTTGAATGGTGGCCGTCTCGCCTCCCCCTAGCGCCTGTGAGTGGAAAAAACACCCTTGCAACTGTGGGCTGGCGGGCCGACGGCCTCAGTGTCAGGAAGTATAACGAGTGTAACGAATTGCTTTACTGCATTCAAATCAAGGCCGTAGTCATGATGTCAACATTGGGGGGGACCAAATCTGTGGTGGGGTCTGAGGGACCCCCAAACAGAATTTCAATACATCTCCTACCATGGAAAAAATATTATTAAAAATCCCAAACAAGTCGTTAGTTAAGTAAGTCAATTATTCCAAACTTTTGACGGACATAGGCATGGCATGGATGGATTATGAACCCCTGGGCAAAGATGCCCCCCCCCCCCCCCCTCCAGAGGGGTCCTGAGGCATTCTCCCACGGAAGATTATTTTATTTGTAAAAAAATGACCCTTTAAATGATGACTTCTGGTGAGTTTTGTGAAAAGAGAAGGTTGGAGAAGAAGCAACTTGACACAGAGGCTTGGGCATCAGGGCCCCCTGAGCTCTTGGGCCCAGTAAACCAATTCAGTAATCCATCCCCGGACCTGTGGTATGACTCCATTTGTCTTCAAAATGTATACTTTAAAAAAAATTACAAACTAGAGTTTCTTTGTTAACCTCTATAGTCAAGTCAAGTCAAGTCAGATTTATTTTTAAAGCGCATTTAACATGCACATAGTGCAACCCAAAGCGCTCCACAAACAAGACACATAACAACAAGACAAACGATGCCGGATGGAGCGGCGTAGTCGCCAGCGTACCCATGACATCAAGACATGACAAATACATTTAAAAAATAACAAATACAAAAAATGCCGGACGGAGCAGCGTAGTCGCCAGCATACCCGTGACACCAATACATACAATACAGACAACAAAACAAATAAAAAAATAAAATATATTTAAAAAGGGGGAAGAGTGATGTTAAAATTAGTCCAATTTCCAAACCAGCTGAAAATGTCCAAGGGCAATGATGATCCGTGAAAACTGCGCACAGAGCTGTGTCTTCACAACCGATGCAATGCCAACAAAGTTCTTTAGCAACTGACCAACCCGGTGAATTCACTGGCAGTCTGGAGATAACGTTAACGTTAGAAGCTAGGCCTTGTAGACCGCAGTCTGGAGATGACTGGAAGCACAGTCCAAAGTACTGGGCGATCGCGTAGATCCGCAATTCGGTGGACTTAACAGCGACCGTTTGTTGCTCCGTGAGATTGCAGCTCTTCACCGTTAACGTTAGTCTGCAGTTGGCATGGCAGCTCGCAGGTCAGCAACAGCTCGGCGGCCACGGCAGATCTTTCGCAGAGTAGCTAGCCTAGGTCCAGCTGTCCCGAGAGATCCCCTCGACCAGACAGTGAAGTGCACTGTTCACGGATGGATGGAAGGATGTCAGAGTCTGCAGTTGGCATGGCAGCTCGCAGGTCAGCAACAGCTCGGCGGCCACGGCAGATCTTTCGCAGAGTAGCCTAGTTTCAGCTGTCCCGAGAGATCCACTCGACCAGACAGTGAAGTGCTGCACCGCTCACGGATAGATAGAAGGATGTCCGATGCCAAGCTAAGGCAAAAGCTAGCCATAGCAAGCTCCCAATGGACAAATGTCAACGACATCAGCTGACTTAGAAGCAGTAAAAATGACTAAGAATAACACGAAAACTATCAAAAATAGCGTAAATAAATAGGGAAAACATTTAACTAGACAAACCAATACAAAAAATAGACATGACATTACATAAAATTACGAACATTACATAAAAACAAACAAAAAACATGATGCCAGACGGAGCGGCGTGTCTCGCCAGCGTCCCCGTAACCTAGCAACCAGGTTATTACACAGAATGTGGTTCTTTTACTTATTACTTATTACTACTAAGATTTTTTTTAACTAAGGCTTAGACTCATAGGTTTGGACCTATAACCTAATAAGATTTTGTCTTTTAATTTAGATTTTATTATGCTGGCGGCTAATCACACAATTTTAATGTAGTTTGAAAGAGACAGGATTCAGGAATAGGCTACTAAGACAGGCCCCTCTTCTGTTTGACTCACGTTACCCCCTGCATTAGGCTATAGACTGGCTTCTGTCTGAAATGACGTTTTGTGCCAACATAGAAACACTAGGCCTACTACAGCCTTTAATTGGTGAATGGAGGTGCAAATTCCTTTCTTTGGTTATTCACCATATTCACACGGCGGCCATCTTTCTATGACGTCATGCTCAGGGTGGGAATCCTCTGGGGAAGTCCAAACATAATGGTGCAAATTCCTTTCTTTGGTTATTGTCCGCGATTCACATTAACTGTAGGCTATCACTGCCAGTGCATTACATTTGATTCCTACGTTTTGCCTGCATGGATGCGCGATTGAGTGTGCATCTAAATAATATGCAAGATGCAACAACCATTTCTAAGAGGCCTATAAACAGTAATGTCTGGCATTAATACTAGCATATGAATGCATTATTTATGTTGAAAGACGTGAAATAAATTAATGACACAGACTTGCACAAATTCATCATTTAAAATAAAACGTTTCACTTTCGCTACCATTGCGAGAATAGGCTAGCCTGGCGAGCCAGACCCACATTAAAATGTAATTTGCTGCCGCTAGGGGCGCGTCTAGATTTCTAGGCTAAGAATAGGCTACAATATGAAAAATGTTTCAAAGTTCCCTTTGAGTCTGATCGGCTCCAAAAATGTATGGGATTTCCTTAGTCTGTGCTACACCTTTCCAACAAGTTTGTGGAAATTGTACCGGTAGCTTTTGCGATATTGTTGGCAGCCCTACCTCACCGCAGTAGGGTGCAGTAAATGGAAGCTTTTGATAGCGCACGCCACTAACGAAAAACGGAAAACCACCAGGACAAACCACTCAGGGGTGTAGGCTACTCTGGAACCATCACTAGGTCACTAATTTGTGCGTTATTTATGTTTGATTACATTTCAGATGCGTGTAGGTTTCCTGTAGGCCTAGTCTAGCGCTTTTTTCTTTCTTTATTTTTCCGTATATTGGGGGGGACATATTTGAATATTGTGGGGGACACGTCCCCCTCAATGTCTATGGTGACTACGGCCCTGATTCAAATACACATACACGCCAGGCACCGGCTAGAAAAAGGTAGCGATGGAGTTTCTCAGACATTCGTCATGACAGAGCAAGCGAAAATAAGCAAAAACCGAAAAAAAGGGTAAGGAAATTGCCAATACTGCATAGTTTACCTTTTAAATTATGCACTCAGTTTACAAAAATCAAAATTATTGCACAATTTAGTCAAATGAGAGCACGATAGCAAAAATGACAGCACATTTTCTGGATATACACAACAAAAACATCTTGCCTTGACACCTCCGAGGTCTTGTAAAAGTGTGTCAGCAAGCAAATTTCTCGTGAATAGCAGAGTGAAGATCACCATACGCACTTGGCAAAAGTGATTTTTTGATCCAATCCAGGATGTGTTTCTGGTTTTGCTTCTCATCTCCAAAAACATTTCCACAAATCCCTGCAAAAACACACCCTCTGGACTTTAAAATGTTTTTGTGTGTGTGTGTCTGTGTTTGTTTGCGTGCGTGCACATGTTTGTGTGTGTGTGTGTGTGTGTGTGTGTGTGTGTGTGTGTGTGTGTGTGTGTGTGTGTTTGTCTGACATGATATAATGAAGTATGTGGAAAAATACCTTGCAGTTGAACCATGTCCATTGGCTTCCTCTTAGGAGAGTATTTTACACATCCTCCCTCAAAGTCCTGTTTCAGCAGGGATGTCTTAACAAAAGCCCCAGGTTCCGTGAACCCTGCCTCATGGGGACTCAACTCAAACCACAACTCTGCAGAGGAAGTGTTTTTCACTCTCAAGTCACAAGCATCCGCAATCAATGTCTAGTTTCCTTTGCACATGCAGGGTCACAAAAGACATGCAGTTTCAGTTCATTATTTAAACACGGACACGGAATTTCCCAAACTTAAGACATATGTTTCCATACCTTTACTGTGTCAAAGATATGTTACTATTAACATATACTAATATGATGCCGTTTTTGTCTAGTGATAACAACTAACGGAAATGCTCCCTTTAAGGAGGAATAATACTGTATAGTATACTGTAGCAGACCTTATAGCATATGATATGTGATTTGACTGTTACTAACTATGGGTTCCACTTGATAATGTCCTCAACATAGTTTTAAATATCAGTTGATTCAGTAAATTCCACATGGTATATGAATTATATGCATAGAATGATTCTGGAATTACTGGGAAAAAAAACTGAGAGAAAAAGCACTCCTTCAAGGTGTAGAATTCTGGGGTATTCTCACTGTATTCTGATGTGTTAATATGTTGGACATTGCACAACAAAACCTGTCGGCCTATTATTCTTTGAGACCTTTCCTTTTCGCTTTGTCCTTGTCAAAGAATGCCCGGTCTATAGCACTGTAGAGTGGGTATGGATTGGCACCATCTCGGCCTCTGGATCCCTCATCAGACAGGGTCCTTGTCTCCAGCTGATGTGTCACAAACAAACACCGTTACATTGCCTATTTAAATGGATAGATGCATTGCATTTATTCATTCATCCAACCACTCAACCATTTAGTCATTCACTCACTCACCGGTACACCTTTGATAACACAAGTCATCACTCCCCAGGCATCCGAGAGGGACAGATCCCCCTCCTCATATCTCTTCCTGATCCACTGCACACCCTCGGAAAATGCCATGTCTCCCCCCTCAGATATGCTCTTCAGGACACTGCTGATTGTGACCTTCGCGTTTTTCGACCAATGGGCATCAGCATACAGTGAAGACATGGCCCTGTGTGACATCAGAACTACACCCGTCAGACCTGCAGATCTTACAGGGGGGTGTGTGTGTGTGTGTGTGTGTTGGAGGGTGTTACAGTGACTAAGATGTACTGACCATGTGGATCCAGACACTCCAGCCATGTAGAGGAAGCAGTCCAGGAGATTGTCCTGCCCCAGTTGACGTAGGACACCCAGAAAGGAGATATGGGCCCTCTCTCCTCCACCAGAGCTGAGTAGTGCAACACGAGGTACTTCATCCTGGACAAAATACCATTTCATTTCAGATGTGTCTGTGGACTCATTCATCAACTGATTCATTCATTCTTTCATTCAAGCAGTCACGCAAATTTGCAAATTTATTTGTGTAGCATTATTTTGGAGAGCTGATTGTTTTGATTTGGTAGCTGGTCAGTAATGATTTTCCTCATAACTTCCTAATTTTTTTTTTACTTCCTTGTGAACCTTTTTCATCACATTCTTTTTGAATGGCATGTTTATGACCTGATGTCACAAATAATGTACCAGAGTAGTAAATGAATGAATGAATGAATGAATGAATGAATGAATCAATCAATCAATCAATCAATCAATCAATCAATCAATCAATCAAAGACAAACAAATAAAGACAGAATGTTATTGGACAGGATGTATGGATGGGATGGAGAAGTTATTACTACCACTCACAGGCTTACAGACAATGCCGTGACTGCGCAGACAGTCACCTACTATTTGAAGCCTCTTCTGAATGTAGCTCTTCTCTTCATCACAGAGGTCCTGTCTGGAATGAGGGTTGCATGTGACACATTTAGAAATCAATATCTTCAAATCAGCTGCCCTCCACAGCACAGGATGGCGGACAGTCAGGTTGACTTTGAGGGATAGATAACTCTGAAAATCTCATAGTTTATAGCCCTAAGGCTACACTGTAGCAACACATTGATTGGTACATACAGAGATATAAGTGTTATACTGTACGTATACAAGTGTCTATCATATACTTTGTAAAAAGCATGCAATCCACCACGTTATTACAGATAGCACCTGGAAATCTTACCTGATCACCACATCCATGTTTGAGTAGAATTATGTGTTCTGTGACGTTTAACTACTGTCATACATGGACATATAAAAGATACAAAATTAACTTTATTCTATGACAGCAGCTGAAAATGTGCATAGTTCATTTAAACCTGTGGACATGAATGATAAATCAGAATGAACAGTCCACAATTTCTTACATTTCTAATTATCATTTTGTGAACATTTTACAATATTCTGCATCTTTTTCAAATGAACTAAATTTTGTTTAGACATTTGTTTCTTCTTCTGTGCAAAAATAGATCATCAAGTCATAAAACTTTTATTAGGCACCATTACCTAACTAAACCACTGTAACATTAACACAGCCAACACCAACCGTCACGTATGTCCAACCTCATACGTGTATGTGTCACTTAATATTAATTTCTATACAAACTAAGACGGCAGATTCCTAAAGAAACGCAAGCACCCACACTATAAGTTTACCTAAATTAGCTATGTACCAAAAATTACATTTTACCGTGACTCAAAGAGCTGTAAACAGTGTTGTAAGGCTGCGTGTACAAATCCGCTTGGAGCTCCAGTGGAATTTTGAATTGCGAAGACAAGAATTCTCAGGCTAACCATTGATGTGCAGTGAGAAAGGTTGGGTAGGCTACCCACCAGCCCAGCACTAAACTCCGAGCGTGGTAAACAAAATTGGATATTTCAGGCAGTAAAAGCCCCGGAAACTAGATTTTGTTCAAATCTACACACCTATGGCTACTGAAAAATGTAAGGTTCATTTAACAAATGTTATTTTGAAGTATTAAAAAACATTGTTGTTTTAGAATTTTCAAACAAAATGGTTGGTAATTAGCACATTTACGATACCAAAATTAATTTATTATCAGTTAGTAGCAAAAGCATACTATATGCATGCTATATAACCCTAATAAAACAGTTATTATTATGACCGCCGCGCAACGAAGCGGCGGTCATATAGGTTTAGTCAGACTTTTTTTTTTTTTTTTTTTCGCATGGCCAATTTTCCGCCAAGGATTCCCGGGACACTGAAAGACCGGGGTACACGAAACTTGGTGGGCATGTAGCCCCACAAGGATAGCATGGAACCACTGTTTTTCGTTTTGATCTGTAGCCCCCCCGCTGGACTGGACCCCCGAAAGGAGGGTAGGGCAGACACAGTTTTCTGTGAATATCTCGAGAACCGTAGGGTTTAGGAGGACCATTTTTTTTTGTATGTTGATCTCAAGGGGCCATGTCAACCCATTCCATAACCACTCATTTCATGTATAGCGCCACCTAGTTAAACACAAAAAAGTAAAAATGAGGTGTTGTAATTGAAGGTATCTGTGACCTAACATAGTCAAAACTGCACGAAGTGTAGGATCATTATGACACCCTCTGTATGCACGCCAAGTTTTGTGGAATTTTGTTCATGGGGGGCCACACAATAAATTAATTTATGTTACTATACACCAACTGGCCTGTAGGTGGCCGGAGACAGTTTTCTATGAATATCTCGAGAACCGTAGGGCCTAGGAGGTCCACATTTTTATGTATGTTGGTCTTAAGGGGGCATGTCAACACATCCCATTACCACTTATTTCATGTATAGCGCCACCTAGTTAAAAATTAAAAAGCAAAAAATTAGGTGTTTTCATCACAATATCTCTGGCTGACAAGGTCAAAACTGCACGAAATTAAAAGTGTAGGATCATTATGACACCCTCCGAATGCATGCCAAGTTTTGTGTGCTTTCGTTCATGGGGGGCCTTACAATAAAATAATTTATGTGTACATTTAGTGACGTACACCAACAAGGATTCCCGGGACACTGAAAGACCGGGGTACACAAAACTTGTACCCCCACATGGATAGCATGGAACTGTCATTTTTCGTTTTGATCTGTAGCCCCCCCGCTGGACTGGACCCCCCGAAAGGAGGGTAGGGCAGACACAGTTCTCTGTGAATATCTTGAGAACTGTAGGGCCTAGGATGACCATTTTTTTTACATTGATTTTCACAGTAATCATACGTATGACACATACTCACACAGTAGACATATGTACGCTTGCATGCACAGGCACATACGCAGGCACACACACAAGCACGCACGCACACACACACACACATAACATAAACATAACACAAACAATCAAGAATTTCTCAGAATTATGAACAGGCAAGATGGAGGTGGGGTTGTATAAAATGAATTTTACTTGTGAAATCTTTGAACTAATCATGTTTTGGTACTTGTCTAGCAGATACCAGTGAGAATTGAGTGTGGATAATGCAATTTAGTGAGACAGTTAGAATCATATAGGCCTTTCAGCGTGATTTCTTTTTGTGGAAAAAATGTGCTGGACTGGGCGGCGGTCGTATTTTGTACGGCTCTGCGGTACATCTAGTTTAATATGACGTGTATGCTATTTTTTAACAAAAGATAGAACTAACAGCCTGTTAAATTGTCAAATGGTGTAACCACAAAAATGACAAATATCTAATATTTCACACCTCCTAGAGTTCATGCAATTGTTCTCATGAAATTATTAGTTTATTTTGTAATATCCTATGAGAATATGTTTTATTATATTTATTTCTAAATTGATGAATGATATGGGTTTTTCATTGTACTGAGCCAAGACCATATGCTGTAAACATCTTGTTTTCTGTCTATTCTTTGACCATTTGAGTAAAAATGGTTTAAACAACCATTATTACAGTAAAGTAGAGTATTAAATCATTATCCATATACATTTTTTTGTACATTATTAGTATTTTAGACAAAATACTGGTTACACCAATTGACATAAATCGGTTACACCAATTGACCATAAAACGTTTATAGCAATAGGACAAGAAATTGACACAGAAAATAGGCATCAAGGTAAACTGAATTGGATATTTTGGTATTCATGTCATTCATCATATTCCATATCAAATATCATTTCATAACATCAATGAAGAAACTTGTGTTCTATTTGATTTAAATTCAGTTCTCATACAATTTCAGTCTATACCCATTATTTCCAAAGAGAGTGAGATAAAGGGCCCTATTTTCGCGATGCAAAACCTGGCGCAAAGTGTATTATTATTCTGACGCAAACTTTTTTCCTATCTTACACTTCACTTTTATTAAATAATGCGCCCAGGGGTGTGGCAATTACCGACATAAGGTGTGGTCTGGCACATGATCTAAAAATCGCTATCTTATACCGTCTAAAAAGCATTATGCCACTGACCAAGAAAAGCCTGGTCTATAGCGAAAGGCGCATATAAAACATGTCACTGTCACGAGATGTAAGCAGCAATTCCTCTGCAGAATAAATGTCCTTAGGTTATTTATTCAGTCATTCGAACATTATAGGGGGAAGTGTTGTTTTTTTCAGGCTATGTTTTTGCTGGTAACCCATTGTCAGTCAATATTGAAAGTAATTAACTGTATTGTCATTGACTATGACACCACAGTGAAGTTAGTTTCACTTTGCCTATATGTTCAATTAATAGACAAGTGCAGATGTGTGTAGCCTATACTCTACTCGGTTTTAGTAAAGAATGGCTTAGTGGAATACCTGTTCCATACGGTCTTGCGTACAAGCAGATTCCTTCAAATACACCGCTGACTATCAAAATACTGATGCGCTGTTTGAAGATGCCCTGCTTGCTGTTAAAGGGAATGACAGATGTCCTCCTCATTGGTTTAAAGGATGTTAAGCCCAAAACACACCCATGACTGATTAAGAAACATAAGAGCCACCTTTTTGCGCCAGGCACCTGACGTTTGATAACAAAACCACCCTGAATGTGGACTGGACAAACCCCTAAATGTATTTACGCTATTCGCTAGTGACCATGCATTTTATATTGCTAAATTAGGGCCCAAAGTGTGTGTGAGAGAGAATAAGAGTGAGTGAAAAAGTGGGTATGATCATTTCTTAACAACCAACCAACAGCAGGATCTGCGTTCACATGCACTCTGTAGCGAGACAAGTTTTTCTTGCTTGTAAGTGGCATCCATTGGGGGACATTTTATATATAATAAATGTATTTATATTATTTATTTATAATTTGAACATACTGTTTACATACATCATAAAAAATATTAAAAAATAATTATGGAAGTTCAAATTTAAAATGAAAAGCTTTGACATTTCAAAAATCGCTTAAATTGCAATCTAATTAAACCCTTTTAAAACTACTGTTCATGCTAAACAGTTAGTCATTATTTAAATTATAAAAATAATATAATTGGCACCTAAAATTACATACTCTTGGCCCTGAATCTGATCAAACTGGTCTCAAACAGAAAAGAGTCAAATGGTGTAACCGGTTACACCATTTGACATTTCTGTTTAAAAGCAAAATGTGCAGGCATTATTATGGACAACTATGTACACACTTCACCTTTATGTGAATATTCAAACACAGTTTTTACATTAAATTGAATATTTTATGATTATTATGATTTATCAACATTTTTAAAAGGTCATACCATTTGACATGTAACCTAAGCTTGCCTGGCCATGGCCTAAAAACACTATTATGTTACTTTAAGAGAGTTGCTAACCTTGACTCATAGCAGTTGGGGTCTTGAAGGGTCCTTCTCTATGACATAATTTCCTGTCACATAATTCTCTGACATAATACATACAAAATTGCTCCTTAAATGGTGGTTACACCACTTGACATTTTAAGTGGTTGATGTGACAGACACGATTCCCCATTTTAATTCAAACATTCAGAACAATGGGGTTTCATTACTTGTATTAAATATAGAAAAGTTCTTGTGCAAGATCATGCCAGATTATTTTAGAAGGGATTTTGGAGAGAATTTCACATTTTTTTCAGCAAGTGTAATTATTTGGTTAATGTTTTTGTGGTTACACCGTGTTGACAATTTTACCCAAATTCAGTTAAGACTCTTTCAAAATTAAATGAACCCAAAACATTAAGATTAGGGTTTGATGAAAATGATATTTGAAAATAATTTGTCAAATTATTTTCACATTTTAACAATTTTAAATGTATGTAACCCATATGTACACAAAAAAAATGAGCATCACGTCATTGACCCAGATGTAGATGTCTTGTTTGCCTGCCATGAGCTTCGGATCGGTTTGCTAGGCAAAACATTAACAAAAAAGTTTGTTTTGGTGCACTGATGACAGTCAGGATCATTTCTAACTAGCCAACTAGAATTGCTCAGTTCATAACATGGTTTACTTGCTACCTGGGGATGAGATGAATGATAAGATCATTAAACTTCACTGTGTTCGGTGGGTTGCTAACTAACGACATCACCTACTAGCCAGCTAGTTACAGCTATTGAACAATCTCAATAGAATTTTCGTGACGGTAAATCCCTTTCAATGCAGTATCATTTAACGTTTTTCCTTAACTAAAGAAACAATTTAAGGTATTCTGTGCAACACCCTTAAATAAACCCCTTACCTAAGGATAAATTAAGCCTTAAGGGTCATACTTCAGGGGAAAAACTTAAGGTGTTTTGTGTTTACCCTCAGTATGCCCATAGACAGTAAAAGAAAGAGACTATGAGAGAGACTATGCCTGCCTCGCAGTCGCACCATGCGTGCGTGTGAAAAAAGTTCCGTCTGAAACACTGTCGTGCGGCGCAGCGTTCCATACGTTGTGTAGGCCTAATCAAATACACCGGTATGGCGGTATATTAAAAATTCATATCATAACGAAAATATACACCGGTTTACGGTGTGAACCGGTGTTACATGGCAACTGGCACCCATGTTAACTGGATGCGTTGGTGACGTTTCACGAGTGATGACGTTCCTTTGACAGATGTGGCCACTTGCAGATTTGTCACTTTCTGATGGAAACAATTACAAACATGCATGACATATTTAAATGTAGAAATTGTCTGTAGTACGCTACATGCACTGGACCATGAATATGCCACCAAAAACATAAATACAAATAGCCTAATAATAACTCGTGGGTATCGAACCTGCTTCCTAAATGAAACCACTTAGGCTACATGATAACCATTCATCTACGTTCTTGCGCCACGAACCAGCTGATAAGTCATAGTGAAATTTATTTGACTTAGTCTATACAATTTGAAGAAGTCAGCTGATGATTGTAGCAAGTTAACATGCATGGCTGATTGTGTTGTCTTGCTACAGCAGTTGCCCAAACCAGTAGGTCTTCAAAGTATCATGGTTAAGTTTTCAAACATTTCACTGACTGCTGGTCAGGCTCTCTGTGGCCACCTAGTATCTGTAGCCTAAATGGAGGAAGCGTTGCTGGTCTAAAAATAAATAAATAATAATAATTAAAAAAAAACGTGTAATGGGGAGGATTTAACCCATGTCGACTGCGTGAAAAAGCAATAGGCTATATAAGCATTAACCTGTTGCGCCACAAGAGAAGCATGAACGTGTGAATTGGGAAATAAAATATCAATAAAATATCAAACCCATGTTTACATGTCAGCAACATTAACGTTATTAGCCTATAAGCCTAAGAGTTTTGACTCTCCCTGTGCGCAAATTTTGTGTAAAATATGGACACGTTATAGACTTCTCCTGCCCATTGCAGTGTGGGTTTCAATGCCTGTGTTTCATGAACTGAATTCTTAAAAGAATAGGCTAAACACAAGGATACACATTTTTATTTGATTTATTTGCTCTACAGACACTTCAGGTAGGGGCGGCCACAAACTTAACCATGATACTTTGAAGGCCTACTAAATGGCTTTGGCAATGGTAGCATGATAACATGGTAGCCAGATAACATGAACAGCTATGTTAACTTGTTACAATTATCATAACGTTAGCTGACTTCTTTTAATCATACAACTGAAGTCAATTTCTGTGAGTACCGTCAGCTGGCTCGTGGCGCAAGTTGATAGACGTCTGATTACCAAGCAAACAGGTCAATTTATTCGTGGTTCAATACCCAAGTGAAGTTAATTTATGCTATTTAGGTGTTTGTTTTTTGGGTGGCATATTTATGGTCCAGTGCATGTAGTACTACATACAATTTTGACTTTTAAACATGTCATGCATATTTGTGTGCGTCTCTAGTATATCAGAAAGTGACAAATCTGCAAGCGGCCACATCTGTCAAAGACTCGTCATCAATCATGAAACGTCATCAACGCAGCCAGTTAACACGGGAGCCAGTTGCCATGTAACACCGTTATACCGCCCAGCACTAAAAAGGACTTTGGTTTAGGGAAGCAAAAGAACAAAATAATTTCCCCTCTTGAGGTTAAATAATAATAAACAGAGATTTTGGCACATATTTCACACTGATAGATTCACGCAAAATAAAAATGTTTGGTGTCCACCATTGTTTTGCACTCACTTATTCTGGCAGTGTCCTCAGGGTGGCCGCTGGTCCTTAAAAGTCTTGAATCACTTTTCCTAAAAATAAGGCCTTAAAAAGTATGAAATTGTCTTAAATTCAGATTGGGTGGGTCTTAAATATTTTTTTTAGTCATGTCACCGCGAAAATGCAGGCAATCTGTTCTGCCAGGTCGAATATTCTTGGTATGCGCTGCGTTGTCTGTGGTTAGGTCAGAGTCCGTTTGTCTACTGCGCAGCTTTTAATGACGCCTTTCAAGAGAGTTCCATTATCAGCGTCATAGTTGGCCCCACAAGACTTCCGTTTTAACATTCCATATGTTATCTTAATGCAGAGGAAGTAGATTGGGGCCCAAATAGAACGTTCAAGCATTGTTTTTGTTTTTATTGTTGAAAGGGTCTAATGGTTGATAGCCACTTGCCTACATCAGCGTTTCTCAAACTACAATGACTGCTGGTCCGCGGAGCCGCGGAGTCTAATTATGCCCAGTCCTTCTGTCACTCGTCTGCTAATTTGCTGAGCAATTGATCAAGGAACCGCGGACCAACAGATAACAAGAAAACAAACGTTTCGGCAATCAGGAAGAAATACTTGCTGATTTTGTATCATTAAGCATAGTCATACAATTATATGCGTGTGGTATGAGCTTTCATTTAATGCATACGTGTGCACGTCTGCGAGAGAAACGGAAACCAATCGATAACGTTGAAACAAAGCTCCGCTCCGCGGCTACGAGGTAACGACATAAACAAACGAACTTGATTCTTGCAACTTCCACAAAAACGGAGCAGAGACTGGATAATACACTGTCTAGTCTAGCATTGAGTATTGTATAGTCAGATTTGAATATAACGTGGCCAAAAGCTATTGACTAATTATTCTTCCTGTTAATATCTCCAAATCAGTGATTTACATACTGCTCTGCTGTTTACCATACACACTGGTATTGTGTGGTAACTGGTATTATACCATACAAAACTGGTATTGTGATCCTGAATCCTTACATTCAGACATTCAAATGAAATTTCGTTAAAAAGCATGTAGCCTAAATATTTTCTCCATTTGCCTACTGTACTAGTATGCTGCTTGCATTAGGGAAGCATCCCAGAACAATGGCACCCATATAGGCCTAATTGCTGTTGTTTTGGGAAGTACTTTTTTCTCATGCAAGCATCATGCAAACATGCAGAGTAAAGCAATGAAACTATTGTAATTATATTTTACATTAGTAAAGCGGTCCTCTGATATGCATGTTTTCAGAAACTTTGACTGCTTCGAAGTGCATGTATAACAATATAGCATAACAATAATAGGTACCATAGGCCTGATGTTCAGACATCAGTGTGTGAACTTGGAAAGAGTACTGTATTCCACTTTTCCATCGTAAGTTTGGTCTTAAATTTCACTTAGAAGTGATATTACTATATTACTATATTAATTATATTACTGTAAAAGGTCTTAAAAAGTCTTACATTTAAGTTGTTTATACCTGTAGACACCCTGGTCCTTGACAGTGACTTGGTAACTCTGAGGGGCGAACCTGTCCACCATCTTGATAAGGTCAGGATGGGAAGCCAGGAATGTCAGGGTGTTTTGGGCATGGGTCCTGTTTCAGACACAAAATACATCCACGCCCATATATTGACAAGATAATGACAGCATCAAAGTACCATTATGTATATTTGTAAATTAAAATATCATTCAAATAGATTTGATGCCACACACTCATTCATTCACAGCCTGTACAGTATGTGCAAAGTCTACAGTGCTCCCCGAATGTAAACTTTTTTACTCCTAACTTTTCACTATTTTAACTGTGGTAAGCACACCATTCCAAGTCCACTGAACTGACTATTTAGCATTATTTTGGAGAGCTGCTTGTTTTGATTTGGTAGCTGATTGGTTTATTCAGAGCAGTAGCACTCCCACCTGACTTCCTCTGCACTGTCGAGGGCAAGGCGGCTGGTGGAGTGGATGAAGCGGTCAGTCAGGTTATTTTTGCCAGACAGGACGCGGGATTCCCCCATGACCTCTGCCAGCCTCTCCAAGTACTGTGCAGTGGTCTTCCTCACAGCCGCATTACAGTCAAAGTCCTTTTAGGCAAGTCCCTCCACTCGGTGGCCATAGTGTAATGATTGTTGGGCACTTATCGGGCATCTATTTCGGCAGAAATATTTGTGTGCAAGGCTTCACGACACCAATCTTGCTCCAGTGGCGAGATCACAACACATGATTGGCACAATGTCTTCACAACACACCACATTATTGGCTCAATGTATTCACAACACACCGCATGATTGGCTCAATGTATTCACATATCGACGTTTTGCCGCGGAGGGGTGTGATATGCTTAGACAACTGCCATATTGGCGTTATAAACTAACCCCATGCATTTCTATGGAGGATTTTTTGAGTGCTGTGTCTCCTCATTAGAAAGTCTCTGGATATGTGTAGACAACTGCCATATTGGCGTTACAAACTAACCCCATGCATTTCTGGAGGATTTTTTGAGTGCTGTCTCCTCGTTAGAAAGTCTCTACCTAAAACAGAGACTTCCTAATGAGGAGACATAGTACTTAAAGAATCCTGCATAGAAATGCATGGGGTTAATAGTTCACACAACCACTTCAGTCTGTTACACTCTAACAGCCTCTGCCAGTAGCCTACCAAATGTGTCACAAAGTATCCAAATTGTTATATTGGTTAAATTAGTTTGCTACATTGTAACAGTGTTCGGAAAACTGCTTGAGTCACCACAGGACGTTTCGTTGGTTTATTATGGCCATTAAATTGAACTAAAGTCCTTATGCAAGTCCCTCCACTCGGCGTATGACAATGTTTTTTGGGCACTCGTCGGGCATCCATTTCGGCAGAAATGCGCGTGTGTAAGGCTTCACGACACCAATCTTGCTCCAGCGGCGAGATCACAACACATCATTGGCACGATGTTTTCACAGCACACCATATGATTGGCTCAATGTATTCACATCACACTACATGATTGGCTCAATGTATTCACATGTCGACGTTTTGCCGAGGAAGGGGTGGGATATGTGTAGACAACGGCCATATTGGCGTGACAAACTAGCCCCATGCATTTCTATGGAGTGTTTTTTGAGTGCTGTGTCTCAACATTAGAAAGTCTCTGATTGAACCTCTTATCCGGAAACTTTGCTATAATGTAATCTAGTATATTGCTTTTCTACTATGCCACGTGTTAAATGTAATGATTGAAGACGATGTGCTGTTGTGGAGGTGGAAGTGCTACAAACCACCACCAAATGAAACTGAAATTGACGTGCAGCAGCGAGCTACACGCTGATTGGCTCTCAGTATTCCTTTCTCAGCCACTGAGGCACTGAGTAGCCCGTGCTGGTGTGGTATAATAAGACATGCCTGGCTATAGCTAAGCTGACCATCTAAGTCAGTAGACGAACTCATAAAAAATAAAAAAAAATGAGCGGCAGAGGCATAACCGGCGGGTTAGTCCGTGTTTAGACCTAACTAGCTTCAAAAATGTTGCTTTATAATGGACACACCACGCACAGATAGGCGAGTTTTTTGGTGTCGTTTGGCACCAAATAGAGAGTATGTTGGGGATAATCTTCTCTTTGCTTCTCAATGGATGGCAACTTCAGATGTAGTATCCTTCATAGCCCTTCCAAATCGCAAAGAATACGAGCTAGTTTTTGTGAATGATTTGGCATTTAAACGTTTCAATGATTTCTACGAAGTAAATTCAAAACGAGAGATCTGGCAAGATTGGGAATTAATAACATCACATAACGCCAACGAAAAAGTAATCGTAGTAAAATTTTGGACTGGGAGAATCTTCGACGCTGATGTAGAAGTTTTCTTACATCGATATTGTTCTTCGGTTACTTTGTTCGAAAAACCTGTTGATAAATATGGAATCTGGTATGGAGTACGAAGGTACAAAGTGTAACTAAAAAAGACGCAGTTTGGAGAGCAATCCGAGCTACCTACATCGATCTCATTAGGTCCACACCATGGACGGATCTTTTATAATGGTCAAGTCGAAAGGTGTTTCACCTGTAACTCCACTTAACATCAGTATAAGGAATGTCCAACAGTTAAATGCTGGAGATGCGGTCAGTGCGGGCATAAAGCTACCAGTTGCGTCAGTGAAAGCACTTGCACTTTGTGCGGCGAGAAAAACCACACGTACTTCAAGTGCCCTAAATCATATGTTAATCTTTTTAAAAAGCCTAAGCCAAACCCGGCGCCTTTTCCACCACAACCAAACCCGGCGCATAGTCCACCGCAAACAACTGAGGCTGGTGAGCCTAATGAAAAACAACCAGAAAACCTAATGAGAACCAGGGTGTACAGGCATTACAGGAAGAACATTTTGAAAGTGCTAGTGAGTCGAGTTTTGGGGCTGATAATGTCGCCGAGGAATCTGATGAATCCGAGAGTGAAAGTGAATCTACAGAGGAATCTGAAGAAGATGAACCTGAGGAGGACGAATCTGAGGAAGAATCGGAGAGTGGTGATCTTATTGACCTGGAGACTTCTTTGGCGAAGGACAATCAGGTGAACGAAGTTCAACAGGGACAGGTAAAAGTAGAGAGTGCACCTACAAAAAGCTCACAAGAAAAAGTATATGATACGGAGTTCCCTCCTTTACAAATAAGCCCACCAAGTAACTCGAGGATCTCTGATAAAGTAAAGAAGAGACAATTATCCCTAACACCACCACAAAGTAAAAAAAAAGAAAGATCAAACCAGTCCGGATGATGGGCTAAAGTCTAACTAAAACTTTTTTTGCCTTTTTTTTTTCCCTCTCAATGTTTTTATTATCTTACAATGTACGTGGAGTTAAGTCAGTGGAAAACATGAAAAAGATGATGCAATTACTCAAGCAACAAAACATTGACATTTCCTGTTTACAAGAATTACGAATAACTAATGATAAAGACATTCAGGATATGCAAAATCAATGGTCACATGGACATTGCATCATTTCATACGGCGAAGACAAAGCGGACGGTGTAGGAATTCTTTTAAAATCAAAGAGTTTTGCTGTTTTAAAAGTGAGACAAATCATTCCAGGAAGACTTCTCTTAGTCGATTTTTTTTTTTCAAAGGGAAAAAAAAAATCGAGTGATTTAATATATACACTCCACCCGACAGGCATAAAAAAAATTATATCTTTAGAACATTGTACTAAAGACTGTAAATGTACTAAAACACTTTGTATGGTGGGCTACAATGTTTTCGTGTATGGTGATTTTAATACAGTAACAGAAGAAAATGACAGAGTAGCTATAAAATCTTTTAAGTTAACAAGAGAAGGGAAAATCCTCCGAGATATATGTAAAAACATGAACCTGAAAGACTGTTATCGTGTAATTTTTCCTACACAGGTAGGTTACACGAGAATAGATTCGAATACTAAAACTCGGATCGACCGAATTTATGTGTCGAGCCAAGTTTTTGTTAAGTCTTATGAGACAAAATACATCGTAGATTTGGATCATTTAGCTGTAATCAACCAATGTAAAATTGAGAAACGAAACTCTCAGAGATTATGGAGGTTAAATACTCGATACTTAAAGGAATATTCAGTCGTCGATGCTCTTCAGAAGGAATTTCAAAACCTGGAAAACTTACGTCCTCTCTGGAAATCAGAATGTAGTTTTTGGGAATCAGTCAACGGATCGTCTACGGATTTTTTTTTTCATTCCAAGTGTAAAGCTTTAAACCAAGAAAAAGAAAGTCAATATCGAGACCTAACAAGAAAATATATTGAACTAAAACTAGCCAAGGATAATGAACATGAACTGGAAAAACTAAAGAAGAAATTGGATGTATTCAATGAAGAATCAAAAACGAACTTGAAACTTTATAGTGGCCACGTTTATGAATCTACACCAACTATTCATTCCTTATTGGATAGTTTTAAAAAGAGAAAAGAAGAAACCTGGATTGAAAAAATCAAAACTGCAAATGGTTATGTCCATCTAATTGACGAAATCAAATCTGAAACAAAGGCCCAGCTAGAAGACATGTACAGCTCAATCACCATCAACAGAGATGAAATTAATCATTTTTTAGGAAGTAGAACCATCAAGAATAACCATCTGCAGGAGCAAATTGCAAACCCGATATCTTCTGGTGAGGTAGAAAATGCAATCAACTGCCTGAATAAAGGTAAGACTCCTGGACCGGATGGGTTTCCGGTAGAATTTTACCAAATGTCTATTTCCACACTGGCAGAAATCCTCAAGAAAGTCTTCAACGAAGGTATTGAATCATTTTCACAGGACATTTTCACCAATCTTTCTACCATGGCACTATGTCCCTCCTGTATAAGAAAGGGGACAAGTCTAATATTAACAATTATAGGCATTTAACAATTATGAATGTTGACTACAAGATTTTTGCGAAAAATATTAAAGAAAAGGCTTGAACCCTTATTACAAGAAATTGAAAAAGAACAAACCTGTGCAATTAAGGGCCGATATATATGGGATAATCTAAGCACCCTGAGAGAACTTTGCGATGGGAGATCAATCATAGGTTTTTATATTGTGGGTTTAGACCAAAAAAAGGCTTTTGACTTTATATCAAGAGAATACGTGTGGAAAGTGTTAGAATGGTTTGGTCTTCCTGACAGTTTTATTAGTCTTATTAAACTTCTGTACAATACATCAATAGTACAAGCTAAAGTGAATGGTGAATTAACAGACCCCTTTCTAGTTAATAGAGGCGTGAAACAAGGATGCCCACTTAGTGCAGCTTTATATACAATTGCAATCAGCCCTCTAATAAGAAACATTAAGCAGGATACCCGGTTAAATGGGGTGAATTTAAATCCGAAAAACAAAATTAAGATATTGGCATATGCTGATGATTTGACTGTTCTAGTTACATCTCTAAATGAAATGGACATAATAAACGAACATTTTAAAAAGTATGAAGAGGTATCAGGAGCTAAATTAAATGATGCTAAAACAGAAGCTGTATGGATTGGTCGACCTGAAGGGAAATTGCCAATAAATGTTATTGTAAAGGAAGAAATAAAAATTTTAGGAATGTTTTTTAGTAATCAAAATAGTGCAGAAAATAATTGGAAGAAGAGTATGAGATTAAGGAAGAAATAGAAAAATGGACCAACAAAAGTACATATAAGACAAGGATTGATCTGATCAAAATATATATTTTATCAAAATTATATTTTTTAAGCATCATTTTCCCACCTATGGATAAGAATATTCAAATGATAGAACGTGAATGTACTAAACTAATTTGGTCTTCAACACGAGAAGTAGCAAAAAGAGTATTAATGTACAAACCACGGAAATATGGAGGACTTGGAGCAATATGCATAGGTCTTTATTTAAAAGTCAAATTTTGTGCCTATGTTTGCAGGGCTTTGATGAGAAAAGCACCATGGGCTACTCATGCAGAATGGAACAAAAAGAAAGGAAGACAAAGGACCAATGTTCCATATTATAAACTAATGTTTGGAGACTTTATAAATAAATGTAACAACTTGAATTGGCATAGTCTATCAGCAAAAGCTATATATAATAGTGTCATAGAATCTTTGTACGGAGGCCTTATTAACTATAGAGATCTAAATTTGAAAGAATGTGAAAAATTTGCCAAGTTCCTATGGTCAAAAAATTTACCTGAGAAAATCAGAGACACAACCTGGTTAATTTCTGTAAGGAGGCTCCCTGTTAGAGCAGTGGTGAGGTGGAGCTGTTATGTAACCACCACAGAATGCCCTATGAGAAACTGTAGTGAAGAAGAAACTCTTGAACACTTATTATTAGGTTGTAGAAGATCAAAAGAAATATGGACAAAAATGATCTCAATTGGTGTACAGATAGATTTAGATAGTAAGACAATATTTTTTGGTGAAATTAAAGGAAATATGTCAAACAAACAAAGGAAATTGTACAAACAAATTATTTTCTTAGTAAATGCACAAATTTGGAAAACCAGATGCCGAATGACAATTGACCATATATATGTCTCCAGCCAGATTGTATGTAAACAATTAATTAAGGAATTAAAGCGGAGGAAAAATATAGATATGAAGAGAGGTGAATATTATTTTTCACATATATCTGCATGTACTCATGTATTTTATTGAAAAGAAGAAGGGAAAAAAAGAGAAAAAATGGGGTTCTGAAATTTTGGTAAAAAAAAGGAAAAAAATATACATATGTATCAAAATGATGAATGGTTTGCTTTGAGATTGTGAATTTATTTTCGTTATGATCCCATTCTGATTGAAAAAAAAAAAAAGCAAAACCGGTGGTAAGGCCGGAGCTAAGGCCAAGACTCGTTCGTCCAGGGCAGGACTGCAGTTCCCCGTCGGTGTGTGCACAGGCTGCTACGGAAAGGCAACTACGCTCAGCGTGTCGGCGCTGGTGCACCAGTGTATTTGGCTGCTGTGCTCGAGTACCTGACTGCTGAGATTCTGGAGTTGGCCGGTGTTACCAGATATACGGTTTCTGAGATTCTGGGTTTCCATGGGTGGAGTCAGGTGGAGTTTAGCGTGAATATTTATAAACGGAGGATGTCGTGCGCGCGCGCCTAGAGAGCATTCATGAAGCGTGACTCAAATAAAACTGAAAGTTGGTAAAGAAGCTAGAAGACTACAGCAATTTTAACACGTTTTTGAATGTTGATATGGGTTATTGTGGAAAAACTTGACAATTTCGACGACCACCGGTGGTCGAGTAAGTGTACGATTATGCAATTTGGCGTATATGTTTTGATCTTGTGTAGCCTAGACAGGCAGACTACAGCCTATCAAATTGTCATTACTTTCATTTAGCCCTGTTTAAATGGGCTATTTAGTTGTAATGTCAGTGGGACATCATGGTAGATGTATTTTAAGTGTCAGTACATCATCTGTTTTTTTGTGTGTGATGTCCAATGAGTTTCGAGGTTTGGTCATGCATGCTTGCCTACACAAACATGTTAGCCTAGTTTGACAAATTTACTTGTGCTGCATTACAATGCCCAGCTACCTCTGTTGCCAAAACAGATCATTAAGGCATGCTTTATTGGACATTCTGATATCTTGGAGTCTTGTGAAATAATAAAACTTGTTTTATATAATCATGTTGTTATTGTACCATTAGGGAAGCAGGGCATCAATATGGGCCATGCACTTAAAGTATATTGGTTATGTTTATCCATAAAGGTCATAACTACATTAAGTCAATATGCTTTATTACCTTACAAACACTGTCTAGCTTTACATGGATGATGCCTACTTACATAAGTCCTTCAGATACACAAGATGAATGGGTTAATGTGGGGTATGTTCATATAGAATCTGTATATTCAAAAGGTAATGGTTACAAATGCAATTAAGTAGTACTTTACAAGAACCTATGTGCTCAATGAGGATGATTGGGGGGGGGGGACTATAACATAAAGTTCATCAGATTGAGGTGAATGACTACATATGGGCTGATTATAACAGGTAGTAATCTGGCCCTTCAAACCCCAAATGAGTCATGTGATGCATAAAGGACGCCTGAAGAGTTTTTACCTTAAAACAACATTTCCAAAATCATTTTGAAAGCCCATACACTCTTAATAGAGTTGATGGCATTTTGAGCAGGTCTTATCGCTTTGAAAGTTTAGGTAGGAACAGTTAGGTCCTTCAGGTAGGAACAGAGAAACAGACAACAGAATTATGTTTACAGTATGTTCATTATAATATGAATTATTGCTTTCTTATTGTAGTGTATCATCAAGATGACAAGTTACTTAGTTGCCTGCTGTGATGAAAATATGTTCACCAGCACTTACCAAAAGACACCACTCCACTCGTGTATTTGATGCCAGACAGGCTCATATCATGCTGTTCTATATGTATATGCTTATGAATTTACATTTTCGACCAAATCTGCTGTTATGTTCTATTCCCTAAGAATATTAGGCTAACTTGGCCAGACTACCTCTTACAATGTAAAATTGAAAAGAATAAACTGCTGTACAATAGATAGACAGGGCACCCCATTTCTGCCCTTTCAAGGCTGATTACCCAAACTTTATTTTGTATATCCTTATCCTTGCACACAATACTCTGTGGGTATTTTGGTATGATAATATTGTTTAACTTTGAGTTAATACTGATGTCAAGCCAATGTTTTTTGTCTTGAAGATAAAATGTGATGGCTGCCATCTGGTAGGCCTACCACTGAATGTGTAAACTGGCCTGACACTGAAGGACAGTTTATTTGCCCTGGCTGTAAATAACTAATACAATAAATTGTTTTTACAACTTTTTGTGTGTTTAGTTATGTGTAGTAATTCCTATAGATTATGTCTCAGAATAACATATCACATGTGCATGAGGGCAATGACAGGATGCCATTTGTTCAGAGTTAGGACATACACAGGCAACATGGGGTATTTCTTGCACAGACATTTGTGTTGTAGGCTATACAGTGGGTCAATCTGATGTAGGCTATGTTGCTGCCTGGGCTAACATCACTACAGATGCACAGAGGCTAGGCTACAATCAAAACGATAAAAACATAATAGCCTAGCTAGGCTAGGACTACCATCAAGGCCTACTGTGTAAAAATCGCCAATATCCTTAATGGTAAGCGACCCACTGAATCTGACACAAAGTTTTGTTTGACTGACTGCGACACAAGATAACAACATTGACGCCAAATTGCATCTATACTCGAACACGACACAGTCATACTTTCCATTAATAACACATGACAACATCCAAAAACGTGTTACAACGCCGTGGTCGTCTACTTTCTTTGACAACATTTTCAGTTCCATTTCATTCACGCTTCAGCAATGGGCGTCTAGGCACTCGCGCATATCCTCCGTTCATAAATATTCACGCTAAACTCCGCCCTGGAAACTCAGAATCTCAGAAACCGTATATCCGGTAACACTTCTTGTTGCTCGTGACAACAAGAAGACCCTTATCATTCCCCGCCATTTGCAGCTAGCTGTGCGTAACGACGAGGAGTTGAACAAATTGCTCGGCGGTGTAACCATCGCTCAGGGTGGTGTGCTGCCTAAAATCCAGGCTGTGCTGCTGCCCAAGAAGACCGAGAAGTCAAAGTAATCCTGCTTTCTTTAAGTCTCTGATACAAAGGCTCTTTTCAGAGCCACCCAAATAACTTGAAACGTACTTTCCAAGTTACCTTTTAGTTCTGTAAAGTCATCACATACGTCTGGAAAGTAATTAATAAATACGACCCCTTTATACTCTGGATCAATACCCATTCCTCTCTAATGCAGAATTCAGAAGCAGAATTTCTTGCCATTGCGTAGGAGTTAAACATTGGTTAGTCTTTCAATGGTGCATTCAATAAATGTAAAGGCAATATATCCAAGCCACAGACATATTCTCACCCACTCCCCACCATCCACATGTGTACACAAACACAAGCATAAAATAAGGAAGTACTGAGGGATGATGCATACAAGTTATTATGCAGGACTGCGGGATGGTCTTGGGGCCTCTACTTCAACATAATGTAGTTATCAGTAACTAGTTTCAATATTTCATTTTTTCATTGTATACCTTAGGTAATAATTTGTGTTCATGCTATTAGTTATTTTTTTGTTTCTACATGAGTTTATATGCACTGGCCGATGGAATGTTTAAATTAAATTATTTATTTTGATTTTTGAATGGTGAATCAAAGCAACGATAAAGGCATTTAGGGGGTGGGCTTTGTATTTTGAATCTCAGGCGCCACTCGGAGGAAACTTAGAAGACCAATCAGCGGAGACAATAAACCTGACGTAAACAGGGGGGCAGGCTGCTGTCGTAGGCTTTATATACCCAGGTTCCGCATGTGTGTTCATACCCCTCCAACCCGAATAATAAATAGAAATGGCAAGAACCAAGCAGACAGCCCGTAAATCTACCGGGGGTAAGGCTCCGAGGAAGCAGCTCGCCACCAAGGCTGCGCGTAAAAGCGCACCAGCAACCGGTGGCGTGAAAAAGCCTCACCGTTACAGGCCTGGTACAGTGGCTCTGAGAGAAATCCGCCGTTACCAGAAGTCTACTGAGCTGCTGATCCGCAAGCTGCCCTTCCAGCGTCTGGTCAGGGAAATTGCTCAGGACTTCAAGACTGATCTGCGTTTCCAGAGCTCTGCTGTCATGGCTCTTCAGGAGGCTAGCGAGGCTTACCTCGTCGGCCTGTTCGAGGACACTAACCTGTGCGCGATCCACGCCAAGAGGGTCACAATCATGCCCAAAGACATCCAGCTGGCTCGTCGTATCCGTGGGGAGCGTGCTTAAATTAATCCAAGTCAAGACTCAATAATTCAAAGGCTCTTTTAAGAGCCACCCAAACATTCAGAAAAGCTATTTTCCAAACTGCCTGCAGAAACCCGCTTAATGCTCTTTTAGAAACACGTACTGTTATGTTTATAATGAATGCATTCATGACTATGCTCTCTTGGACCCTGCAAGTTTCGTAGGTTTTCCCGTGTCTTATTTTTCGACGTTAGCGTCTCACCCAGCACTAGAACTGTGTTTGGTCAACTGTATTTTCTCCCACTTGCGCGTTTCCTCTACTTTTTATGAACCTACATAAAAAGGTCACCTGCTAGGCTTTTGTATTGTAACGCAACAGTAGTATTTTTTTACGTTTTATATCAAAATATCCTATATATACGCACATCCTATTGATTAGATTATATCCATTCTTTATTAGAAAGAATGGCGGTATCACGACTGTTTAGCTGTAGCTAGGCATGTATGACTGAAGTGGAATTACTTTTCAAAGAGAATGTGGGTGGCTCTTAAAAGAGCCTTTGGGTTGTGAAGTGTTCGATGAACTCTTTACTTGGAGCTGGTATACTTGGTGACGGCCTTTGTTCCCTCAGACACGGCGTGCTTGGCCAACTCTCCGGGTAGAAGCAGACGCACTGCCGTCTGGATCTCCCTGGAAGAGATGGTGGAACGCTTGTTATAGTGGGCCAAGCGGGAGGACTCTCCAGCGATGCGCTCGAAGATGTCGTTCACGAAAGAGTTCATGATACCCATCGCCTTGGAAGAGATACCAGTGTCTGGGTGGACCTGCTTCAGGACCTTGTACACATAGATAGCATAGCTCTCCTTCCTGGACTTTCTGCGTTTCTTTCCTCCTTTACCGGCCGTCTTGGTCACGGCTTTCTTGGAACCCTTCTTCGGTGCAGGCTTAGCTGGATCGGGCATGATGATTTCTCTACAATAACAAAATGAGAGTACACGACTACCGAAGTTATCTAGTATATATTCCAGGTTATATGCAAATAGCGGACTGCGTCACTGCGTCACACCCCAACGACCAGAATGGCTGTAATTTCCCTCCTAAACCAAATACCCAGACACGGTTGGTCATTTTGTGTCGTAGGGGGCAGTCAGTGAGAGAAGGTTAGCACCACCCACAGATCATCAGTTTACACCATTCTTTGTTATTTTCCCGCACTTTTCTTCTAAAGGAAGGGAATCCTTCGAAATCTATACTAAATCGTTTTTTTCATTTTGCGTTGCAATTCATGATTGGAGTTTTTGTCAGTCACTTTGGTGCACTTCTCGAATCATCATTAACGTTTGCGCGACATAACCGTAAAAACTGTTTCAACTGCAATTTGTTGACAGACATTTTTTTTATTATGAATATACATTGGTACATCAACATACATAGTACAAGTTAAAAATCACGATGGTACCATGAACGATTCAACATTACAAACATAAAGACAAAAAAACATGTATGCTATTCAGACGCTAGGAAAGGTCATAATAAGAGATCACAAAGCTTATCCAAAACAAAATGTGCAGGCTACTACTGTAATAGTTCTTATTGCTTTAGAGTTATGACAGAATTGAAGTTGATTAAAGTACTGTTTAAGCTCATTCTTATAGGCCACAAAAGAGGGCTAATTTTCACAGTAGGCCTATGAAGTAAACACGTTTTTGCAGGACTGTGCAAAAAGATAGGATATATAAGTATCATAGGAAAAACACCCCTTGGATTTACATGGATACATTCTGACGCTCCTGCTGTGAGACCAAATGTATGTGTGATTGATTTTATATAAAAAAAAAACGTTTAAAAAAAGTTATGGCAACACGGGCATGTAATGACTCAATCATGTGTTGTGAACTCGCCGCTGGAGCAAGATTGGTGTCGCACGCGCATTTCTGAGTAGGACTATTCAGCATGGAACCAGCATACATGTGGTTTTTATTCCTTTTGCTTAATATTTGGTATTGTTTGTATATCTGAACACAAAGTTTACGCTCATGGCGTCGGACATTATTAGAGTGATCATGGGATTTTTCATATTATGAATACGTAGTTTACATGGACTACGTGTATGTTAAGCCTTCCATTGGATCGCAACGCCCTAGTATCCCCAAAATTGCCGTCGAGACCGAGAACAAGCGGGGCTTCTACAATTCACAGTAGCCTATACAAATTGTAATACTGCCTTTTAAAAGAAATTGGGTGGCTCTTAGAAGAGCCTTTTGGTTTAGTCGGGAGATATCTGATCCTTTATCCACCAAAACCGTACAGAGTACGACCCTGGCGTTTCAGAGCATAGACGACGTCCATGGCGGTCACAGTCTTTCTCTTGGCGTGCTCGGTGTAGGTGACGGCATCACGAATCACGTTCTCCAGGAACACCTTTAGTACACCACGGGTCTCTTCGTAGATGAGACCAGAGATACGCTTCACACCACCACGGCGAGCCAGACGCCTGATTGCAGGCTTGGTGATCCCCTGGATGTTATCACGAAGAACTTTGCGGTGACGCTTTGCGCCTCCTTTTCCAAGACCTTTGCCTCCTTTGCCTCTGCCGGACATTATCAAACTTCTTACGAAATGCGCGAATGTGTCAAAACTGTGACCCGCAACTCTTACTAATTTCCACAGAGAGGACGTTGGTGAAAGCTAGTAAGAACTGCCCCTTCACAGTCCCTCCTTTAGACTGTCCGGGCATTTAGGCGAATGTACGTCACCAAAAACGCCCACAATAGAGCTTCATCCAACTTCACAACAAAACAAAGAAGGACCATTGATAGCCTACTTTTTACAACGCCAGACAAAAAGTCTACATTTTTTTCTGAATGTTTAAACACAACCGTGATTCTTATAGTACAATTTCTAAAACTATTAATACTTATAGCAAAACCACTCACCGAGTTCGCAAAACTAAAAGCACAAACACTGCTTTGCACTCAGTTTGCGATTTTGTAACACACACTGTAGGCACAATTCACTGCACAGCACTCTTTTTGCGGAACTGTAAACACAACTCATGCTTCACACTCAATTTCCAAATGATCAACACACTCCTAGGAAATCTATACACATGTATGGGTATTATTTACACTATTTTGCCAACTCTCTGGCACTTTCTCATGTGAAAACTGTTTTAGATCATTAGTTCACTTTGCAATCAGCCTAAGCACTATAGATAAGCCACAGGTAGACTGATTTGTTTTGTCTCAGTGAAATAGCTATTTTGTGTTTTGACTTGGAAAAACACACTTGTGTTTGTTTTGATGTGTGTAAATAAACACCAATACTTGACGTTTGGATCCTTGTATGTTTACAGATCTATGACAAAAGTATGACCAAAGTCCTTTTAGGCAAGTCCCTCCACTCGGCGGCCATATTACAACGCTTTTTGGGCACTCATTGGGCATCCTATTCAGCAGAAATGCGCGTGCGCAAGGCTTCACGACACCAATCTTGCTCCAGCAGCGAGTTCACAACACATAACTGGGAAGATGTCTTCACAACACACCTTATGATTGGCTCAATGTATTCACATCACACCACATGATCCAATGTATTCACATGTCGACGTTTTGCCGAGGAAGGGGTGAGATATGTGTAGACAACGGCCATATTGGCGTTACAAACTAACCCCATGCATTTCTATGGAGGATTTTTTGAGTGATGTGTCTCCTCATTAGAAAATCTCTGCTATAACTGTACCATGTTTCGTGCTTTCTGCAAAAACTGAACAATTCAGGTAAAAATCTTGCCTTAGCCGCTATACCAAAGTCCTTTTAGGCAAGTCCCACCACTCGGCGGCCATATAGCAACGCTTTTTGGGTACTCATCGGGCATCCTATTCAGCAGAAATGCGCGTGCGCAAGGCTTCACGACACCAATCTTGCTCCAGCGGCGAGTTCACAACACATGATTGGGAAGATGTCTTCACAACACACCATATGATTGGCTCAATGTATTCACATCTCACCACATGATTGGCTGAATGTATTCACATGTTGACGTTTTGCTGAGGAAGGGGTGGGAAATGTGTAGAAACGGCCATATTGGCGTTACAAACTAACCCCATGCATTTCTATGAAGGATTTTTTGAGTGCTGTCTCTCCACATTAGAAAGTCTCGGGCTATACTGCAATGCTTGTGGGCTATAACACTCTCTTGCCCTCTAGTGGAGGACAAGGGTAAAAATAAGCTTCCAAATATGTTATTGTCTTTCCATACAAAGGTTGGCTACATCACTATCAAATTCGTATTTATTTCCTTGTTAGTTTAGCTAGGTTACAGACCTAGCAAACCAAGGCAGTTTGAATCACTGGGTCTCTAAAACAAACTCACTCACTCACTCACTCACTCAATAATTTATTAGCTGGATATGGCTGGCTTGATTGTCTCAGGGAATTGCTTGGTAGAAGCAGGCTTCACTCATTCTCTTTTTTGTCTTTGAGAGTGCTAGGACAAAAAAGCCTAGGCTACTGTTGATTACTACATTAGGTACTGCACTGGGTACATACGGTACACCTTGTTCCTCCTTTCTTGCTTGATTGTCTGTTGTGTGTCAGATGAAATACTGACATAACATCAGTGAAAAAGTCAGATTAATATAGTATAGTATTTTAACACACATAATTACTCTCTTTTTCATGACAGTAAGAAACATAGAAAAAAATAGTAACATAGGAAAAAAAATATCTTCTTTATATACCTGCCTTGCAATTACTAAGGACATTATGTAATTTCCATTTGAAATGTCAGTATGGAATTCTGAAGTCACACGTTAATGAAATATTGTTGTGAGTGTGTAAAGAACCCTTGCCAAAATCTGCCAATTATATTAATACACAGGATGAGATGTTATAATCCCTTGTGCCAAAATCCAAGGTAAAAACACATTCAGAAGCCCCTACCCAAATTAATTTTTAAAAAAGCATGCTAACCACCAAATGACAAATGGCCCATTTAACAGCAGTATACAGTATGCAGCATATCATTGGGGTTATCAAGTAGGCACCCTCATTCACCGATGTTTAGTTAAATTAGGCCCACGACACCTCATGAAGGCTTAACAGTGAAACCACTCCCCTCCATGCTGCCACCATATTACCACATTGAAATATCCAATATCCAGGCGCGGCTCGTTCACTTGGGCAGGAGGGGCAGAGCCCTACTAAAGATTCATCCACTAGAAAAGTAGATCCACAAAATATTTTTTTAAATAAAATGTTTGTTTATTATTGTAATCACTTGCAAAGTACTCAATCCTGTTACATTTTTGTATGATTTGCAAAGACATTTTGAAAAGATCGCAAAGATCTCATTGATCATATCCGTAGTTGTTGTAGGCCTACTGTAACGTTACATTTCATTTCTGGTAGGGCAGTGACGTCACTGCCCTGAAGAAATTGAACAGCGCCTGCTGTTTGTCTATGTAAATCTGTCGACCGATAATGGAACTGCAGCTAGAGCGTGGTTAGTAGAAGCAAAGTCCTTTTAGGCAAGTCCCTCCACTCGGCGGCCATATGACAACGCTTTTTGGGCACTTGTCGGGCATCCATTTCGGCAGAAATGCGCATGCGCAAAGCTTCACGACACCAATCTTGCTCCAGCGGCGAGATCACAACACATCATTGGCACGATGTCTTCACAACAAACCATATGATTGGCTCAATGTATTCACATCACACCACGATTGGCTCAATGTATTCACATGTCGATGTTTTGCCGAGGAAGGGGTGGGATATGTGTAGACAATGGCCATATTGGCGTGAGTGCTGTGTATCCACATTAGAAAGTCTCTGGTAGAAGGTCGGGTCGGCAGATCATGCCACTGTCTCTTCAGCTCATTGGCCTCTTCCACTCTGTCTTCCCAAGGAACACTAAGTTCAATGATATAAACTATCTTCTTGAATCTGACCACAGAAGTAAATCGGGTCTTAACCTAGTACTCACTATATGTTGAGGTACCGCCATCTGCTGGCCAAGATCAACCTTCATTTCCCAGCCCGCTCCATTTTCCAACTGGCCGGTTTTATCAGAGACTTTCTAATGAGGAGACACAGCACTCCATAGAAATGCATGGGCTTAGTTTGTAACACCAAAATGGCAGTTGTCTACACCTATCCCACCCCTTCCGCGGCAAAACGTTGACATGTGAATACATTGAGCCAATCATGTGGTGTGTTGTGAATACATTGAGCCAATAATGTGGTGTGCTGTGAAGACATCGTGCCAATCATGTGTTGTGATATCACTGCTGGAGCAAGATTGGTGTCGTGAAGCCTTGCGCACGCGCATTTCTGCCGAAATAGATGCCCGATAAGTGCCCAAAAAGCGTTGCAATATGGCCGCCGAGTGGAGGGACTTGCCTAAAAGGACTTTGGACACCTGGCCTTCGCAGAACGAGGTTTATCCCCCTGACGTACAAAGTTAATTTCCCTAACCCCTTTACTAGCTGCTAATGAATTGACTTCTCTCCTTTTATCCTCAATAGCCGCTGTCAAACATTTCAATACCTGGTGGTGACGCCATGTATACCGCCCCTGGGTGAGACTGACCTTGCACCCTGATAGGATATGGTGGAGGCTGCCCACACACAAACAAAGTGTGCATTTATCATCCTCACCAAACCATTGACTTAAATTCTTGGGAGATGGGAGCACATCATACGTAGCACCTAAAATAAAATCTGATCCTATACCAGCTTCCATGCCTCATAGATCTTTCCATTTAATCCATCTTCTTTGCACCCCTTCCCAGTTCACCCACTGGCCTTGTTTTGCCTGCGACACTGCCTTAGTACATTTTACAGTCTCCTCCTGTCTATGCATTTCCTCCACTACCATTTTTCTCTTTTCTCTTGCAGAAGCCTTGCTCCACAAGGGTTTACTTGCATCCAACCCTAGACCCCCCCTAAATGCCATGTGATTGAGAAAAAAGAAAGACAAAACTTCCCATTCTCAATAGTGAACCAAGACAGATGTGTGTGGTCAATGTCTGGTCACTAGTAATAGGCGTAATGAGCTGTTAAAGCAACACTGTTTGACTCTCAGAAGAAGAAGATAATGTGATGCTGTCTGATTTCATCCTTCTTTCATGCTACAAATATCCTGTGCTTGTTATTTTTATTGTCATAAATACATATGATAGATGTCAACTTATTTTTTTTAAATAGACATATAAACAAGTGTGAAGGAGATGCATAGAAAGAGAGAGGAAATGAGGATGAACAAGAACATGAGTGAAAGAGATAGAGACAGAGAGAGAGGGGGGGACCAAGAAGAAGAGGGGGAAGGCAAAGAGAGTCAGAGACTAAAGTGAGAGAGAGAAAGAGGACAAAGAGAGTCAGAGACTAAAGTGAAAGAGAGAGAGAGAGAGAGAGATAGAGAGAGAGAGGACAAAGAGAGTCAGAGACTAAAGTGAAAGGGAGAGAGAGAGAGAGGACAAAGAGAGTCTAAAGAGAGACTAAAGTGAAAGAGGGTGACAAAGAGGAGACTGTTGCTGTTCATTTCTCCCACACCCAGCCGTGTGCTCTGGCCCTCTCTAATGTGGCAGGCTGACGGCCGAGGCTATATATATATCCCAGGTTGCTTTGGCACCGCAAACGAGATAAGCAGATAAGGCCTGGTGCTCGTTAGGTCCAGGCACAGGGGTCCTCTTGTGTCCGGCTGCGGGCGTCCTTGTCCTTCGCTCACTCCGTTCAGTCTCGGCCGCATCCGCATGGCAACTCGCAACAACTGTCCCTCGAAGGTATTTGTCACCTCTGGCGGTAATCACATTAGAGGCCCATCTGGGAAGCATTTCTCTTCTTCTTCTTCTTCTTCTTCTTCTTCTTCTTTTCTCTTCTCACTTTCTTCTTCTTCCTTGGACCAAACGCGTGGCCGGGCTAAGTGAATCAGCGCTGTCATAAAGCAGGCTTCCTTGAGGGGGTTGGCAACCACATGGTGATGACACGGGGGGGGGGGGGGGGGCAAGGGGGGTGTGTAGGGGCAGCAGTTGAGCAGAGAGCCAATCTTGATCTTAAATCAGATTTCTACTAACATGCTGGGAAGTCGTGGATTTTAGCCATCCCTTGCATACGGTGACAGAAAGGCGAAAGAGAGAGAGAGAGAGAGAGAGAGAGAGAGAGAGAGTGAGAGTGATACAGTCACTGAAACGGTCATTAAAAAAATCGTCTTAAAAT